>NC_034611.1:19021041-19023551 GCF_900095145.1 Mus pahari | reverse complement strand
TCCTTCCTTCCTTCCTTCCTTCCTTCCTTCCTTCCTTCCTTCCTTCCTTCCTTCCTTTTAGTTTTCTGAGGCAAGCTCTCAGTTAGCTCCCTCCGACCTCTTACTCCCCAGTACAGATTACTACATGGCTTCCTCCAACCTTAGAAATTGCTATGTATAAAACTGTCTCCATTGGAAAATTAAAATAGTAAAGGACTAATGATGGTGCTCAGTTGGTATAGTGCCTGCCTAGCCCTGGGTTCCATCTTCAGCACCACATAAAATGGGTGTGGCAGGACACATCTGCATTTCCAGCATCCTTAGGGTTGAGGATAAAGCATCCGTTTAAGGCCATCCCTCACACACAGTTGAGAGTATAAAACCAGCTTGAGCTACATAACACCTGACTCAAAAGATTCAAATATGAAAGGGTTAAAAAAAATCTAAAAACAAACTTGTAGGAGGTAAACTGTAAACATAGTTCGCCGTGATTGTGATAACGACTAATACTTACTTAATACTTACAATGTGCCGGGCACTATCGTTCTATTAGCTCCTTCCACATTAGCTGGTCTAAAAGCCTGCTGTAGAAAAGGAAGTAGGTTTATGGAAGGGAGCCAGTCTGTGAAAATCCGGTCTCTAATACCGAATACACACACGGAAGCAGAATGCCTTAAATTTAGTGAGTTTCCTTAAAATTTTGTCAAGTAGATGAAATTAATGAGTTCAAAATTTCTCGGAACTGTGAGAAGGGTAACCATACTGTTTTTAAGTTATTCCTACTTATACCGCTGGGGGGCATAGATTAGCTTAAAAACAAAACAAAACAGATTGGGGTACACTTCTTGCAGTGAATGCTGTTTTAAATGTTCTGTTATTCTAGCTCATGACAGATTTTTTTTTTTCTAGTGCATACGATAAACAAAAGTCCTTCCCACCCTGCAGCTCCTGAGCATGCTCCATATTCACTAAGGTTAACCTGAAACCTCGCTATAAACCCATCTTATCTCCCTCCAATTCTGGAAGAAGCTGGAGGGACGGACTGAAGGCTCGCATGCTAATTGCTCTGATCGCCACTAGCTTTGAAGAGAAATACCAGCGGTAAGATCTACTACGTAGCTGAGTTCAAGTGCCCCAGTACTCCGGTCAGGTCGCACAGGTACCCTCCCTTACCTCCTCACCTCGCCAGGCTGTGCAAGGGCGGAGGGGAAGGAGGCCAAACCGCTGTCCCGCCATGGCCCGCTCCTTCGACAGAGGTCTCCGTTTCAAACTTCACGCTGGCTGGGCCTGGCACAAATCTTGGCGTGGGCCTGGGCCGCCACGAGTCTTCCGTGCCAGACTCAGCTACAACAGAAGGCGAGTTAAGTTGCTGGGGAAATAAAAACCGCGATACCCACCAAAGAGGACTCGGTCACCTAACAGCAGGTCTGTCCACCTTGTTGGCCTGACAGTGAGTAATGTCCAGGCTCTGCCAGGTCCCTTGAGGGTGCCCATGCACGCCCAGCTCAGACAGCCCGGGGAAGTCACTGTTAAAGTCTGAGTGAGCTCTGCACACTGAGCTGTTCGTTTTGCGCACCCTGTTCCAAGAAACACTCTTCGTGACTCGATGTGAAAGAAAGCAAGAAGTTAGGTGACTGAGCAGGGTGTTATTCGGGGTTCTGCTACAGGAAGGAAGTTTTAAGGTACTAATGGAGCCATTGCTCGGAGGTAGGTAGCTTAGTAAAAAGATTTTCCATTTGGAAGAAGGGGGTTCTGGGATGCGAGAGGATCCCCAGGTGCTCGAGTTCATTACGTCAAATGGTGCAACATTTTAATACAATCTACAGACATTTTCTGCAGTCTTTAAATTATCCCTAGATCACTTTTAATGCCAGATATAAGGTAAACACTACACAAATAGTTGTTATGCTGCATTATTTTGGGAAATAACAAAGGAAAAAATGTACATATATACACTCCTCCGAAATCTGTGATGGATCAAATCTGTAGATTATGGAATCTTCCGGTTCAGGAAAGTGGCTTCCCTTTCTCCACCTAAAGATCCATCTAAAACCATCTTAGTGGTGTTAGGTCAGATACCCTTTAAAAATACTAAGTCTGAAAGCACATGCCTATTCAGTAAGCTGACGCGGAAGGATCACTGCTAGAGTCGTTAGGTAGTGAGTTTGCCAGCATTCTGGGTTACTCAACAAGGCCTCACATAAAACAAAACATACATACATATACATATACATATACACATACACATACATATATACATATACATGTACATATACGTAGTCTAATAAATATTTTAGAATCAATATATAGTATATCAGAGCAAGTATATAGACTTTCAAAGTCTCAACCACAATAGGTGAAGTATGAAGACATAAAACGATGAACAGAAAACTGATATGTTTACTGCTGAGTTTGACCATGACTCAGCAGTGTCTTTACCCTGCTGGCTTTCAGTCTTTTTTTTTTTTTTTTTTTTTTTTTGGTTTTTCGAGACAGGGTTTCTCTGTATAGCCCTGGCAGTCCTGGAACTC
>NC_034611.1:19013143-19021010 GCF_900095145.1 Mus pahari | reverse complement strand
CCTGGAACTCACTCTGTAGACCAGGCTGGCCTCGAACTCAGAAATCCGCCTGCCTCTGCCTCCCAAGTGCTGGGATTAAAGGCATGCGCCACCACGCCCAGCTTGGCTTTCAGTCTTAAGACCCAGTATAACAGAACTGTCTCCTTATGAATTCAAAGTTCCTAATGAATAATTCACAACTTGAATTCAAAATTCAAATGAACTATTACTTAACCGCTTTCTTAACAGATTCTAAAGTTCTGTTGCCCTCACCCCTTTCCTTCTGTTTATGCGGCCATTGTTCCTTGTAGCACTGTGTGCAGCTCTAAGAGTGTATGCAGTAGTCAGTGTGAAATCTGAAAGATAGAAATGTACACAGATTTGCACACTGTCACACTACTTTGCAAAGGGTATTCACTAAATTCTTCTTGACAAATTTTGGCATCAGGGTGAAGGTAGAGAGAGAGGAAGCTCATTTCGGCAAGGTGTGTCCGATACACAGACTTACAGGCAGAGATCCCAGCATTTGCTGTTTGCTCAAACTGGTTAATACTAGTTTTAAGTGTTTGGGGGGACTAGGGAGTAGCCTTAGGGGATATGAACACTTGCTACTCTTTCATAGGACCTGGGTTTAGTTCCGGGACCAATGTCAGGCAGCTCATCACCACCTGTAACTTCAGCTCAAGGCCATCTGATACCCTCTTCGGGCCTCTGTGGGTACACATATGCATGTGTGAACAAACATTCACACACATATACATGTAAATAATTACTAAAATAAATCTTAACATTCTAAAAAGTGTTTTATGTCTTGCCTCCTGGCATAAAGATTATCCGGCTCTGCCCTTTAAATTTTAGACACACACATGTGGTTCTTTGGCAGCCCCCACCCCCGCCCCAAACAAGTTTTAAAGAGTAATTTTTAACATTTCTTTTCCATGTAGTAGACTGGCAATTCCAGTCATAACCAAAACCATCATGATGCACTAATCTCTACCATTAATCTAAGTTTCAAGATGGACATACATAAGAAACAGACCTTTATGGTTACAATTGGCTTAAAGTTTTAGGATCATGGCACCAGGAGCTGACCTATTCCTTGTATGTTTCTGTGTATATGTGTTTGTGTATCAGTATGTGTGTAGTCACGTGCAGGACAGAGGCCTAAGTTGACTATCTTCATCAACCACCCTTCACCCTGGCTTTTGAGTCAGGGTCTCTCACTGAACCTAACTAGAGCTCACCAGTTTGGAAGAGTAGCTGGCCCCACACCCTAGAGATCCTAGAGTCTGCATTCTCCTCAGCAAGTATTGTTTGGCATAGGAAAATCTGTCAATATAATCTTCCTTATAAACAAACTGAAAGACAAAAAAAAAAAATCACATGATCTTCTCATTAGATGCTGAAAAAGCCTTTGACAAAAATCAGACACCTTGTCATGATTAAAGTCTTGGACAGATCAGGGATTAAAGAGCCATACCTAAATCGTAATAAAGGAAATTTACAGCAAGCTTATGGCCAAACATCAAATTAAATGGAGAAAAACTCAAAGCAATTCCAGTGAAATCAGATACAAAGCAAGGTTGTCCCCTCTTGATTTCTATTCACTAGAGTACTTGAAGTTCTAACTAGAGAAATAAGACAACTGACGGAGATCAAGGGGATACAAATTGGAAAAGGAGGAGTCAAATACTGTTTGCATATGTTACAATAGTATACATAAGCAAATCCAAAAACCCTACCAGGGAACTCCTACAGCTAATAAACACCTTCAGCCAAGTGGCTGGAAACAAAATTAACTAAAAAAAAAAAAAAAATCAGTAGCTATCTTATATACAAGCAACAAAAGGGATGAGATAGAAATCAGGGAAACAGCACCCTTTACAATAGCCACAAATAATTTAAAAATATCTTGCAGTAACTTTAACCAAGCAAATGAAAGACCGGTATGACAAGAGCTTCAAGTCTCTGGAGAGATATATTGACAAAGATATCTGAAGATGAAAAGATCTCTCACGCTCATGGATCAGTAGGATTAACACAGTGAAAAAATGACCATCTTACCAAAAGCAATTAGCAGATTCAAATGCAATCCCCATCAAAATCCCAACACATTTCTTTAGATACCTTGAAAGGACAATACTCAATTTTATATGAAACAAAACAAAACACACCCATGCTCCAAAGCAAAATTCCAGACACAGATAGCTGCAGAGGTAATCTCTTGTAATGAATGGAAACCTCACCTGTCAATAAAAGGCTCATTGGCCAATGAGCTGAGGCAAGATTAGCAGGTGGGACTACCAAGATGTATATACATACATACATACATACATACATACATACATACATACATACACATACATATGTATATATATATATATATATATGTATGTATGTGTGTGTGTGTATGTGTGTGTGTGTGTGTGTGTGTGTGTGTATGTGTGTGTGTGTGTATGATTTGCTCTGGAGATTCCCCCCAGACAGAAACTGAGGACGAGGTAACCAGCCACGTGGTAGAACATAGAATAAAATGAGTTATGAGTTATTAAGCTATGAGCTAGTTAGAGAATAGAGCCAAAGCTATTGACCTCAAAATTTATTCACATATAGGAGTCTCAGAGTCACTTTTTCAGAGAATTTATGTGTGAGCAGGAAGGCAAGCAGTTTCAGATAGCCCTGGTTAAACTTGGTGGATCAAAAAAAAACATAGCAAATGACACACATGTGGGAAAAGGATTTGTCAAGGGGGATTGACGGGAGTGGGAGGAAGACTGGGTAGTGAAGCAATCAGAATGTTTTATACATATGTACGAAATGCTCAAAAACAAATGTAATAGATGTTATAAAAGCTGCTTTGAGAGATAATTAAAATAGTTTCAAAAAATCTGTCCAGATACCATGTAGAAACACATGCATTTAAGTTTGTTTACTTATAAGAATGATTGTCTGTCAGGATCAATGAAGGAAAATAATAAGAACAATCATTTCTGAAAGCAGAGCATCTTTTTCAGATCATGGGATATAGTGGATTCTAGCATTTCTGTGCTTCCCTCCTCAACCAAGGCTCTTCCTCCTTACCCTGAGGGCTTCTGGAGTCCGACCCTCTCTCCTCATCCATCCTCCAGACCCCCACCAATTTACTATGCTCCTGCTGTAGTGTTCTAGAAAAACCTTTCTCCATTTGCTAACAGATTATCTCTGCTGGTGGCATTTATTAGCTCACTCTAATACAGATACTGATTCTGAAGTGTGTGTGTGTGTGTGTGTGTGTGTGTGTGTATGTATATGATTTATGAAAATGACTTACAGGATATGGTCCAACTAATCCAAGAGTGGCTGGCTGTGAATGGAAAGTCCAAGAATCCAGTAGCTGCTCAGTCCTTGAGGCTGGATGATTCCGGTGGTTTTCAGTGTACACTGGGATCCTGAAGAAGCTGGTTCTAATGCCAGAGAAGGAATGGGCTTGCCAGAAAGACCAAAGCAAGCAGGAAAAGAGCAAAAACTTCCTTCTCCCATGTCCTTATACAAGCTTCCATAAATAAATAAGTAAATAAATAAATAAATAAATAAAGGCATGGGTCGGATTAGGTATGGATTAAATATCTGGATGGATTAAAAGTATGTCTTCCTATCTCAAAGATCTGGATTAGAAGTAGATCTTCCCACTTCAAAATAGTCAGAAATCCCTCACAAGTGGCCTTCCACTTTGTGGATTTAGTTAATCCCTAATGCAGTCACGTTGACAACCAAGAATAGCCATCACAATTCCACTCCCTGCAACGCGATACACAATCATATATCCCTATGTCATCACTAACTTCCAAGTGAAACAATAAAAATGTCATAATAATGCCTGAACATAATATTATTATCTCAGATACAATCACAAAAATCCCAAATGTATTATATATTTGACAAGGTCATAATTACACCTAACATGATATAATTATCCCTCATACAACTACAGAAGTATTATAAATTCCTTTGGAGAATATATTTTTAGTATCTCAAACTTAAATATTATAATTATTAATATTGTTTTAATTTATATCACATGATAAAGAAATTAAAGAAAGAAGACACAGATATCTTTATAAACATTCTTAACAAAATAGGAAAGAAACATTCATGTCAATTATAGAGCTTTTTTCTACAGCTTGTCATGTGGCCTTAGCTAATATTTATACTGCCTTCCTCTTCTACCCTTTCTGTATTTTCTCCATCCTTGGCAAGAACTTTATCAGGTCTTAGCTCTTTTTCTGAAAGATGACCAGATGGCCATACCTTCATTCCTGACAGGTCTGTGCCTTTTGTTATCCTGTCTTGCTGTGGCTCCTGGAAGGAGCACTTCCCACTATGGAACCAAAACTTCTATGCCAGCAGAACTTAATATTATAGGAACAAGTAGCAAAAATATTTTAGTGGGTTACTAGAGGTGATAGTAAAACTATTCCCATTTCTACTCTTTGATTCTTAGACCTGTGGATCCTGGCTATAAGAGAAAATGTACCATCTATCAGATGCTGATTCAAAGTATATACTGCCTTCTGGAGAACCTTACTCCTATCCCTTCAGGCTGGTACAACAGTCTCTTCAAATGGCCATTCCATCTTTCTATCAGGCCAACTGCTAAAGCATAGTAGGGAACATGGTTAAGACCAGTAGATTCCATGATCATGGGCCCACTGTCACACTTCTCTGGCTGAGAATCGAGTACTTCATAGAAGCAGGTACTGTGTGGAATACCGTGATGGTGGATAAGGCATTCTGGAAGCTCATGGGTGGCAGTTTGGGCAGGAGCATTACATACCAGAAAGGCAAATCCAGAATAAGAACAAATATCTACTTCAGTAAAGACAATGCATTGTCCTTTTCATGGAGGAAGGGATCCAATATACTCAACCTGCCACCAGGTCACAGGCTGGCCACTCCATGCAATGATGCCATGTCTGGGATTCATTGTTGGTGCCTGCTGCTGGAAGATCTGTCAGTCAGCAGTAGTGTATCCAGGTCCACCTTCGTGAATGGAAGTCCAGGCTGTTGAGCCCATGCATAATACCTTTTTCTGCCCCTTGACCCACTGGTCAATGACAGAAATGTATAGGGGCAAAGGATAACTGTTTCCAGACTGGCTCACTCCTCCTCAACTGAAGTCACCATTGATAGACATTTGTATGAGACACAAGTATCTTCACATCTTTCACACATTTGGAGAGATCTATCCACATACTTCTTCCCCAGATATCTTTGTCACCAGTTTCAACCATACCCTTTCTAAGCCTCTGACCATCTAGTCAGTCCATTGGCTACAGCCTGTGAATCAGAACATATCTGGCCATTTCTCCTTCCAAACAAGTGTATGATCTTGTGTACTGCTTGAAGTTCTGCCCACTGTGAAGATTTCCCTTAACAGGTGTATTTCATAGCTGTTTCAGAAAGGAGTTGTATTGCTGTGGCTGTCCACTCTTGGTGGTGCCTGCCTACTGTGCACGGCCATCAGTAAACCAATCCCTAGGCTTCTCTTCCTCAGTCAACTGAACATAGGGCACAACCTATGAGGCCATAGGTATACTCTTGACAGCAGATTGTATTGTAACAGAAACCATAGGCATTTGGGCAGCATCTTAATGTAATTTGCTGTGCCTTAAGGATCTGCTTGGATCTGATCACATATATACAACTTCCATTTGATAATGGATTGCTGCTATGCAGTGATTTGATGGATCAGATAATTCTCAGCTCACGATGGGCAGTTCGTGTTACATGGTAACTTAGTGGCTAATTTTCAATGTATGGGGGTTCACCAAAGGCTTCAAACAGCATTCCTATCTGCCACTGCCACCTCAAATACCATCAAGTCTGCTGGATCATATGATCCAAAAGCAGCCTGGACCTGCTGAAGAGCCTTCTCCTGTTCTAGGCACTATATAAAGCTAGGAGTTTTCCAAGTCACTTGGTATATAGGCTGAGTAACACACCCAAGTGAGAAATGTGCAGTCTCCAGAACCTAAATATGCCACTAAATAATGTCTTTCTTCCCTGGTAGTGGGAGGGACCAGGTGCAATAACTGCACTCCTAAGAATTTCACTGAGGGAGAAGGCCCTTGAATTTTGATTGAATTTATTTTCCATTCTCTGATGGTTGTATGTATTACCAATGAATCAAAAGTGGTTGCTACCTCCTGCTCACTATCAATCAGCATAATGTCATCAATATAGTACATCAATGCGATATATTATGGAAGAGATGATTGAGATTCTAACTAAGTCATGGCACAGGCTAGAAAGTTAATATCTCCTTGAAATAAAACTTTAAAAGTATAGGGTTGCCCTGACAACTGAAAGCAAATTGTTTCTTGTGCTCCTAATGGACAGTTGCAGAAAAAAACAGCATTTGCTAGATCAATAACTGGATACCAAGTACTAAGAGATAAGATAATTTGCTCAAGTAAGGACGCAATGTCTGGTAGAACAGCTGAAATCAGAGTCACTACCTGACAGAATTTTATTTTTTAGATATTTTCTTTATTTACATTTCAAATGCTATCCCGAAAGTTCCCTATACCCTCCCCTGCCCCTGCTCCCCTACCTACCCACTCCCACTTCTTGACCCTGGCCTTCCCCTGTGCTGGGTCATATAAAGTTTACAAGACCAAGGGGCCTCTCTTCCCAATGATGGCCGATTAGGCCATCTNCTGCTACATATGCAGCTAGAGACNCGAGCTCAGGGGGTACTGGTTAGTTCATATTGTTGTTCCACCTACAGGGTTGCAGCCCCCTTCAGCTCCTTGGGTACTTTCTCTAGCTCCTCCATTGGGGGCCCTGTGTCCATCAAATAGCTGACTGTGAGCATTCATTTCTGTGTTTGCCAGGCACTGGCATAGCCTCACAAGAGGCCACTATATCAGGGTCCCTTCAGCAGAATCTTGTTGGCATGTGCATTAGTATCTGGGTTTGGTGGCTGATGATGGGATGGATCCTCAGATGGGGTAGTCTCTGGATAGTCCATCCTTTCATAGCTCTACATTTCTGACAGAATTTTTAATAGTCAATTGTCTGTCAGTTTCCACAACCCACCCGTTTTCTGCACTGTCCAGTGGGAAAGATGTGGTAAGAACCACCACACCTGCATTTTCAAGTCTCAGATGATGGGACTAATTCCTGCCATTCCTCCAGGGATATGATACTGTTTTTGATTCATGATTTTCCTTGGCAGAGACAACTCTAAAGGCTCCCATTTAGCTTTTCTAGTCATAATGGCCCTCACTCCACAGGTCAGGGACCCAGTGTGAGAATCCTGCCAATTTCTAAGTATATCTACATCAATTATACATTCTAGGACTGGAAAAATAACCAAAGGATGAGCTCAGGGACACACTGGACCTACTCTGAGTTAGACTTTAGCCAAAACTCCAATAGTCGTCTGACCTCTATAAGTCCTACTTTAACTGGATGGCCACAATGTGTTTTGGAATCTTGCAGAATCAGCATCAACTCAGAGGCAGTATCCAGCAAACTCCGGAAAGTCTGTTTCCTTTCCCTCAATGTATAGTGAGGTATAGGTCCCTCTGGATAAGCAGTAGAGAACATTCATTTAAGGGGTTCTGGATCTACAAACTGGCTCAAGTCTGGACATCCAATGTAATCTTCCTTTCATTTGTTTGAGAATTTTTGTGCTATACAGATCAAGCAAAAATTCAGTAGACTTCTTGTTCATGCCTGGAAACACAATGATTGATTAACTAGTGCTAACAATCCATATCCATACAATTCATGCCACTGTGTTACCCATTATGGGTGTCTTAGTCAGGGTTTCTATTCCTGCACAAACATCATGACCAAGAAGCAAGTTGGGGAGGAAAGGGTTTATTCAGCTTACACTTCC
>NC_034611.1:18992807-19013033 GCF_900095145.1 Mus pahari | reverse complement strand
CACCCACAAGGGGCCCTCCCCCCTTGATCACTAATTGAGAAAATGCCTTACAGCTGGATCTCATGGAGGCACTTCCCCAACTGAAGCTCTTTTCTCTGTGATAACTCCAGCTGTGTCAAGTTGACACAAAGCTATCCAGTACAATGGGTTAGGCCATTATGCGCATTACTTCGTCTGTGCTGCCCACTATGATAAGTACGATAACCTTGCCTTTATTGATTCAGTGCTTCCTGCTGACCCTTGCTACCTCAGAGGCCAGTGAAAGCCACTGCATTTAATTCATCCAATGGAGCAGCAGCATCTCCAACCCTAAGGTCTTACACATGATAAATGGCAACAACAAAGTTCTTCACATGTGCGGGTGCCCCCTTCACCATTTTGGGTCTTCATTTTGGGGCTTTTTTTGAAGGACATATCTTCTGGATCTTCCTATTGTGGAAGATTAGGTTTTACATAGCATACCTACCCTAGCATTGCAATCTCCCTGAGCCTTAGAAATTCCATCATTAACACTAAGTCAGGGGATGTTAGGCATCTCCACCACCTTTTCAATAGGCCATCTTTTGACAAATACTTCAGCCAACAATCAAAGCAAGATTTTGACAACCTTTTAACTGTGCATGCTCCCATATTAAACTTGGAGCCTTCACTCAAAGGGCTCATATAAAAAAACTCAACCTGATCCAATTATATGTTCTTCCCACTATTACCCACAGCCTTAAAATCTCCTATTATACATATTCCCCTTGAATGAGTTAGCAGCTGGGTATAGGTATAGAGGCAACTACTGATGGACCCTGAGAGACATCAGAATTGTCCTGCCTGGCATTCTCTCCAGATAAAGTTGCTGGTTTAGCAAACAATAGAGGATTAATTTCCTCATTCAAAGTTGAAAAGGTAGAATGTCAAGGTGACTCTGAGGGTGGAGTAGGTACATCTTTAAATGAAAAAAAAAAAATCCTTGAGAGTCTGAGGGTTCAAATTTCTTAGCTTCAATAGGGTTTTTCTACAAATCTCCATCCTAAATTACAATATCCCATTTTTACAATTATTGCACTTACTTTTAAAAAATTAATTTATTTCCTTTACATCCTGGTCTCAGCTTCCCCTCCCTTGTCTCCTCCCAGTCCCTCCACGTCCCCTCCCCTCTCTCCACCTCCCTTTCTCTTCAGAAAAGGGGAGTCCTCCCATGAATAGCCACCCACCTTGGTATACCAAGTCGCAGTAGGACTAGGCTCATCTTCTCTTATTGAGTCCAGAAAAGGCAGCCAAGTTAGGGAAAAAGAGTCCAAAGGCAGGTAATGTGTAAGACCCCCAACTCAATGTGTTTTCTTTAAAAAAAAAAAACAAAAAAAAACAAACAACAACCTAGAAACAAAGCCCAGCATAGAATTCTTTGTTCTTTTGCCTTCAGTCTGAGATACTGGTGACCACTAAAACTGGCTCATCACAATTGACCCACCCTGGCACCTGACTCATGGTGTAAGGGACTAAGAATGTTTGGCAAAAGTTAGCTTGTAACTCTTCCATAGGAGATGAGCTGTAATGCATCATCCCCATGCTTACGATGTTTACTTAGCTTCCTCACCAAGAATGTTTGCCAAAGCTAGCCTGTGGCTCTTCTGTAAGAGATGAGTTAGAATGTTTACTCAGCTTCCCCATTCTTTGTGAACTTATTCCCCCTTGCCTTGGTTTTCTTTTTCCTTTTAAAAGCCCTCAATTGTAAATGCTTATGGTCGATCTCCTACGAGCTCGACCTCAGCATGCTGATATTTCCTGATTAAACCTTATGCATATTGCATCAAGAATGGTTTCTCTCGAGTTACTGGGGCATCGTCTCATCCCAGGACTTGAGCGAGGGTCTCGCCGGGAACGGGGGACTTTCAAATGTAGTCAGAGATAGCCCTGCTCCAGTTGTCAGGGCTCCTACATGAAGACTAAGCTGCACATCTGTTACATGTGCTTTGAGGGCCTAGGTCCATCTCATGTATGCTGTTTGGCTGCTGGTTCTGTCTCTGTGGGCTCTTATAGGCACAGGTCAGTTGATTCTATGGGTTTTCTTATGGTGTCCTTTACCTCAAACCGGCAAAGAGCAAAACTTTCTTCTCCCAAGTCCTTATGTAGGCTTACAGCAGAAGGCATGGGCCAGATTAGATCTGATCAATGATCTGGGTTAAAGGGCTGTCTTCCTACCTCAAAGATAAGGATTAGAAGTAGATCTCCCTGTTTCAAAGTAAGAACACTCCCTCACTAAGATCCAGTTTTGGATTTTATTTAATTCCAGATGTAGTCAAATTGACAACCAAGAACAGCCATCACATTACCCAAAGCAAAATCTTCATAAGGTAAAGTTTTCAATCGTTAGGTCACTGCTGGCATAAAAAAAAATTCAATAAATTCAAAGATCCCAGAGCATCAAAACCAAAAGAAAAAGATGAATATAGGCCATTGTTATCACAGTAAGTTCCAGGCAGCCATAAGCTAGCCCTACATTCTGAACACAGTGATATGATTCTTCACTGAACAGAACTGTCCTAGAGCAATATAGTTAAGCAACTCATTAGGCCATGCTTGTTTGTATAGAGGGCAAAGAGACTAGAGCTGAGCAATGGAAACCTCTCTTCAACCATCACAATGAAGCATTGTTCTCCTGAATGAAGAGGAAGCTGGCTCCTCTTCTGCAAGAACTCTGCAGTCAATGACTTTGAAATCTTCCCTTGCAGTCAATCTGGCATCTGCAGAATAGCAGACACCTTCTTGCCCCATTATGGCACTGCTGAAACATTGCCCCAAGGAACTTCAATTGACAATGGAAAAAAAAATAAGGGATTGAATAATGTCTGCTAAAAGGATTTACATATGCATCCTTGTTAATGAGACATAGATAGCTTTATAGAACTCTGCAGCTTTCACAGTGCATGCTGCATTTTAATGTTGGACCCTCTCTCATCGTTATCTGAACTTATAAACACTGCATAGCATGGTAATGGCTTCTCTAACATCGCAAATCCAGAAGCCAAGGCACGAAAAGGAAATGTACAATATCTACCACTTGATCCAATTGAAGGTTTATAAAATACTTAGTGCCTTGTGTCCCAGGGACTCTGGGCTCTGCTTTTAGAGATTATAGTATTTACTCTGCCAATTTGGCAAACGTTTAGGAGCTTTTTGAAAATTTAAGAACATTTACTTTCCCATGAAGATGCAGATTAGTTGAGGCTTGGGAAGAACAGCAGCACCAGCCTAGGGGCCCTAAAGAACAATTGTGGAAAGGAAAACTTTAAGGTTTACTCATTCTTGTCTGAAGTCCTGTCTGGGACAACTCAGGCCAGGGATATGATGGGGTTTCTGTTGTCTCTGCACAGGCTCACTATCGCCTGGTGACGTCTTTAGAGGCTGACTAGACTTCAGTCAGATGTGGAAAACTTACATGTGGTAGGCTGCATGAATGCTAGCATAGGTATGAATGCGGTTGTAGATTATATGCTGCAAGGTTGAACGATTCAACACTCCTGCTGCATGAATTGTTCTGAAAGGATGTAAAATTAATATTTCTCCCTGAGAGGGACAGCCTCAGTATCCAAAGAAGGGCTCATCATTGAGAAGTAAAATGAGTTTCTTGAGGCTTTCCTCAGAAGCAGCAGACAACTACATAGAGTTTCATTTTCTTAAAGTCATAAAACCTCCACACACAGTTACAAAGTTTGTGCTTCATGTGGTTCTAAGTCTGGCACTGGATTCCTGCAAACCTGTGTTTAGAGTGATAGACAGTAATAAAGTCTTAAAGGTGTCCATTGCTCAGGCAATAGAACAGACAAATCAAATCAAACCTTGGTTAAGGTTTATTGCCACGTACTGGACTCAGTGGGTCCCTCAACCTGCGGGGAGCCAGGATTTCGATAATCAGGTAGACAACGAGTTGGTGGGATGACAAACAGACACTGACACAGAAAGAGTACTGTATCTGAATGTAATTTCTCAAAGCGAGCATCAGATTTCTATTACAGAAGAAAACAGAGAAGTTAGATGACACATCAGCCAAGGTACATTGAAGTTATCTGACACAAAACAAATTCATGGCTTGAAGCAAATTAGGTAAGCACTCTGACAACTGAGGTACACACCCAGCCCAGCATTTTTATTCTAAACAGATCTTTAAAGGAAAATCTTTTTCTGGGCATTTTAAGGATTCTCTTTTCCTTAATTTTCATTCTATTTATTAGAATGTGGTCTGATTCACCTGTTAGCTTTCTGTCACATAATGAATGTCTCTACAATCTCCATTTACTTAGACACTGTGATACCATAAGTAAATACTTTTCACACTTTTTATTGTCAGGGGTTACTCCAAGCGAATTGTTTCAGAGTACCAATTCTTCCATTACTACCTTTTATTTGACGTATTTGGGAGCATGGTACTGGAACCTCAACTTGGGTCCTCACATACGCTAAACAAAACAAAACAAAACAAAACAAAACAAAACAAAACAAAACAAAACAAAACAAAACACTCTTCCCCTGAGATATTTCCTCAGCCTTCTTTCTACATTTAATTTTGACACAAGATCTTAATAAGTCATCCAGGTGGGTCTTTAACTTGCTATGCAGTCCAAATTGTCAAAGCCTTAAAGCTGAGGGTACAGGTGTCATGACCAGGCTCAGTTTTTCTCTAATGTTTGACTCTACAATGACATAGTATAAATTCTTGATGACTCTTTACATTTTAATCATTTTACATTTTAGAGAGAAAGAGAAATTTACTTTTGTTTTGCTGTTTAAAACACCAAGTCAAATGACTAGGGAGATGGCTTAGTATTTAAGGGCATTTTCTGCTCTTCCAGATAATCTAAGTTCAGTTTCCTATAACCTATAACCTATAACCTATAACCTATAACCTATAACCTATAACCTATAACCTATAACCTCCTGTAACTCCAGCTCCAGGGAATTTCTTGTTCTCTTTTGGTCTCCACCAACACTTGCACTCATGGGCTCCTATTCGTACAGAGATAAAGGCACGTAAAATATAATTTAAAAATAAAAATATTTTAAGAGATCAAGTCAGATAAAAATAGGTAGTAGAGTATCTTAAACAATTAATTTTCAATAATTTAGTAGTATGTACTTGGAAAAATATCAGTTCAAGCCAATCACCTCTGAGCCTGTTATTTATATAGCTTTGCTTGTCTACTGTTGCCTGTAGGGGGATTTATTACTTACTTAATAACTCCTTGTGTTGCAGATTAAGATAGATGTCATTTTCTCGACCCTTCCATGTACTAAATATTATCAGAATGAAAGATTATTATTTAGATGCAAACTGGAATTAGTGCAAAATCTCACAAATAGAAAATAAATTCTCTTATTTCCAGTTAGAAACATAATTTGATACATGTACAGAAAGACAAACAGAAACAGAAAGAAAATTTGGGCTGTATCACATGTATGCTCACATAGGAGATTTGGAAGAAGGCCGACTTTCTGATCTATTCTGAGGCTGAGAGTTCGCATTAATCTGTTCAAAGATTCTTACTGCTCACTCAGTGGACTTGCTGCCAGTGCTTTGAGATTATGGCAGAGAGACGTTTATTCTAAGTCTCTGAGTAAGCAGTCAATGCTATCAACTGGGACACAAAAAGTGTTTTATTGTGAGTAATAAAATTAGAAATGAGTGTGTAATACAGGGACTACAAATAAAACTGGTCTATCTATTCTGTAACTTTCTTATGCAGATCAATGTCAAGGCTCCATGTTCTGATGTATAATTACTCCTTCACCAAAAAGATTTATATCTGTTATAATTTGCTAAAACACTTTTCATAGTTACAATCTTAAATTATTCTTTAATAAAAAAAACTAAGTTTATTTCATTATTTTATCTCAAAATACCATTAATCAACAAGTCCAGATTTTTTAATGGAAGAACTTAGATCTTCACTGTAAAGTATAGACTTTCATGAAAGTAGAAGGAGACCCTCTGGGTCGACCAGCAAAGCGGCACTGTGCACACAAGCCATTCATCACACTTAGCAGTTTCCAGCTCCACAAGCACTGGCCACCATGAAGGGCCACTTGGTGCCTGGTGAGTGAGGGGTTCACATATGAACACTGAGAAAGATAGGTGGCCACCACAATTACCATGGAAAAGAGGAGAAAGTGGGAATTCCTCACGCTTCCCAAAGCCAGAAGCACACTATCTAAAATCCTGTATTTCTTAAACCAACTTCATTAGCATAGAATTAAATGGTCCTATTTTATTCCTGCAGTCCAAAGACCTTTTCAAAAACAATTTGCATGGGTGGTATTCTAGTTTGCTTTGTATTGCTGTGATAAATAGTATGACAAAAGGCAACTTGTTTATTTCATCTTACAACTTAAATTAAGGAAAAGTATGGCAGGGACTCAAGGCAAGAACCTGGAAGCAGGTAACGAAGCAGAGAGCATGAAGGAGCGCCACTAACTGGCTTGTCTCCAGGACTTACTCAGCCTGTCTTTTATACAGTTCATGACTGCCTGCCCAGGAGTGGTGTGGCCCAGGGTGAGCTGGGCCTGCCCACATCAGTTATTAATCAAGGAAACATCCTACGAACTTCCCTGTAGCCGTATCTGATGTAAGTTTTTTCTCAGTTAAGGATCTCTCCTTCCAGATGACTCCAGCTTGTGTCAGTTGAAAACACAAACAAACAAGCAAACAAGCAAGCAACCAGCACAGCAGTGAGATATCTCAGTGGGCGAGCAATTGCCAACAAGCCAGACTGCCTCACTGCAACCTAAAGATCCACATGGCACAAGGAAAAAAAACATGTTCTACAAGTTGACCTCAACACTACACCTTTGCCCTGGGGAATGTGCCTATGTCATGCACACTAAATAAATGAATGAATGAATAAATATATGTACTGTTTTCATTAATGAATGCGGAAGGTTCCAGCACTTGAAAAGTTTCTTAGGACCTACTGCCATCAATATCCTACCCTTTGGACTATGGTAAATACTGAATTGTTTTCTGTTAAAATGAATAAGGAATGGGCATACATACAAAGAAATTGGAGAAGGCAAGTAGAAATGTATTACCTCCCATCTGTGCTTTTTGTTGTTGTTGTTGTTTTGTTTTTTGAGACAAGGCTTCTCTGTGTAGCCCTGGCTGTCCTAGAACTCACTCTACAGACCAGGCTAACCTTGAATTCAGAAACTCGCCTGCCTCTGACTCCCAAGTGCTGGGATTAAAGGCATGCACCACCACAGCCTGGCTCAGATGTGCATTTTTTTTGATGCATTATAGTCTGTGTTCCTCAATGTGTCAGACCACAAAGCATTTTTGTCTGCTTAGCTTAAGATACACACATGATTTATAAGGAGGGTTTCAAACATTTCTAGCCAATATGCACTCCTCCAGCATCCACCCTCACCATTTGCCTCTCTACAAAAAAAAAAAAAATTAATCTTACTGTATTTAACAACAGTGTGGGTCCAGGATAAGATGCAAAGAGAAAAGGCAAAGAAAAGCCTGGAGCTTCATCACAAATAGAAAACTCTCCATGCACACTCCTACCCTACGCTCCAACAGTGTGATTTCTGACCCTTTGCTCTGTAATGACTTTGAAAATATTTGCTGGACCTAGAAGGGAAAACATATGAGGAGTATTAATGATTTTTCCTATTGTTTAGAATTTTATATATGTATACAACTCCCACATAACCCTCTCAATATGGCTCCCATCCATAATTCGTGTCTCTCTGTCTTCCTTCCTTCCTTCCTTCCTTCTTCCTTCTTCCTTCCTTCCTTCCTTCCTTCCTTCCTTCCTTCCTTCCTTCCCTCCCTCCTTCCTTCCTTTCTTTCTTTTTTCCTTTCCTTCTTTCTTTCTTTCCTTCTTTCTTTCTTTTTATTATAATCTTCTAAGTTAGAAAGGAGTCCTTTATGCCTCATCTAGCTTTACACCAAGGCAAGAATGGAAGCAGGAAAAATGTCAAGCATAAAAAAGGCCAAGATTCCATTTCTGTTCATTGCTTAACTTAAGCTACTTATGCATGATCCATTAACTTGACTGATGGGAAGGAACACTGATAACTGATGCATTGAACTTGTCTTGGATGCTTTCATCATAGAAAAGACTCAAAGCTAAAGATGGCAATAAGCTTTGTTTTAATTAATGCTGAACAGATCATTAAAATGAAAGCAAGATATATGAATAATTTTATAGTGACAATGCATTATCCTTCACATTTATAATATTTCCCATCTTCATTAAAGCATGTACTATCAATATCAATACCAGTGACAAAATATAGCACTTATCTATGAACCACTCCAAATGTTTTCCTTATAAGAGCTGCTGTGGTCTTGGTGTATCTTCACAGCAACACAATACTTACTAAGACAGCATTTCTTAAGAGAAAGATCAATCATGCCATTTATGTAAATAATTTCCCCACCTTTAAATTAATTTCTGTGTATATATTGGCCAGTATGATATATAAATGCTGTCAGCTTATTTTAGATAAAACAATGCACAAGATGTGTTCCATGCTTCCAAGTGGCAGTAAGTTAGGCAGACAAGATTAACGCTTACGTGATTTGTAAGCATCTACCTGCATATACAGTGTAATATTAAATATTCTCATAAAACTAGCTTTGAAGAAAAAAAAACAAGATCAAAGATATACTTTTAAATTGTAGAATTAAAGATACCAGTTTTACTTTGTCACATGGATATAAATGAATTAAATCTGTCAGCCAATTAGAAGTAGAGGTTGAAAGAATGGATTTACAGTAATGTTGTAACTATATATTCTGCATAAAAGGTGCACATATAGATCCCAAAATGTAACTAGCCTGAAAGCAAAAAGATGGAAGAGGATGTATTATCAAAACAGTGCTCAAGTGGATATAATGTCAAAATACCTCCCCCAAATGAAAACTAGAGTAGCTGTAATCATATTAAGTAAAAACACACAAAAAGTTTGTTCCCTGGTGATAAAACACAACACTTTGTGGTACTATCTATCAAGAAGACATAACATTTATGAACAGATCAACAAAATAAAAACAAAACCCATTATGGAGGAAATAGTTGAAAATCATATCCAGAAGACAGAAAAATGTTTACAACTCCACAGTAAAAAAAATATCAATTTTAAAATGGCCAAACCATTTTAATAGACATTTCTCCAAAATAATAAAAAAGATGCATAAATATCAGCACTCCAAATGATGCATCACACTTGTCACTATAACATGAGTTAAAACCATCAAAAGTCATAGAGATAGAATCACAAATATAAAAAAGACAGAAAACAACATGGTTATGTAGCATTAGTATATAGCCCAGAAAATGCTACTTTGGGTATATGTGCAGAAGTATTGAAAACAGATATTCAAATAAAACTGTCCAAGTGTCAGTAGTGCTCATATCAACTAAAAGAGTAAAACAACTAACTTTTTATTAACTGATGAGTGGTTATAACTAAACAATGATAAATTTATATGGTGAAACACTATGAAGTCATGAAAAGGAATAAAATATAGATTTATGCTGTCACATGGATGCATCTTGAAAAGCTATGAAAGAAACTCTACACCAAAGACTGCTTGCTCTATTAATATTGGTAATCCCATGTTCTTGGATGACCCATATCTCTATGCAATACATTTGTTTGAGTCATTCCTTACAAGAAATAAATAGTTTCAAAAAACAAGCCAGGCAAGGTCATAGATGCCAGCAACCCTTGAATGCAAGAGATAGAAGCAGGAGGCCCAACATACGCTCAAGACAAACCTGTTCCACACAGTAAGTTGTAGGTCAGCCAAGGCTACATAGTAAGATTTGTATGTAAATAATTAATAAACAATGCTTTTGAAGAAAATATCCCAGCAGTGAACAGCTATAACTGTGTCAGACAGATAACGTACAGCCTATGGAATAATATACTCCAAGAACAATTTGCTGTTGTTATACAGATAAAAGAAAGAATCCCAAGTCTCCCGAGAAAGAGATTCTAAGAAAGGATTATTAAGATCCTTGATTATAAACCAGGGAGATGGCTCAGTGATGAAGAGTGCGTACTGCTCTTGCAGACAATCTGAGTTCGGTTCCCAGCACCCATATCACTAACTTACCACTGCCTGGACCTCCAGACCTATGGGCATCTGTGGTGATCTGAATGAGAAATGCCCACCCCCAAGGCTTAAGTATTTGAGTGCTTGGTCCCAGTTGTTGGCACTGTTTGGGGAGGTTTAGGAAGTGTGGAGGAAGGCTACATAGCAGCCTCACTGGAGGAAGCATGCTACTGAGGACAGGCTTTGCAAGGAAAAAATGCCTCACACCACTTCCAGTTCTTCCCTTCACCTCTAGCTTATGTATGAGGTTCAAGATCCGAACATCCTCTTCTTCTTTTTTAACAATTTTTTATTAGATATTTTCTTCATTTACATTTCAAATGCTATCCTGAAAGTCCCCTATACCCTCCACCTGCCCTGCTCCCCAACCCACCCACTCCTACTTCCTGGCCCTGGCATTCCCCTGTACTGGGGCATATAATCTTTGCAAGACCAAGGACCTCTCCTCCCAGTGATGGCCAACAAGGCCATCCTCTGCTACATATGCAACTAGAGACACGAGCTCTGGGGTTACTGGTTAGTTCATATTGCTGTTCCTCCTGTAGCGTTTCAGACCCCTTCAGCTCCTTGGGTCCTTTCTCTAGCTCCTTCATTGGGGGCCCTGTGTTTCATCCAATAGATGACTGTGAGCATCCACTTCTGTATTTGCCAGGCACTGGCATAGCCTCACAAGAGACAGCTATATCGGGGTCCTTTCAGCAAAATCTTGCTGGTGTATACAATAGTGTCTGAGTTTGGTGGGTGATTATGGGATGGATCCCTGGAGTAATTTGTTCTAGTGCTAGAGCTGAAGATAGTCAAGATATCTAACTTGAAGCTTCATCTTCAGCTAATAGACTGGTGGTTCAACTAGTTTGGAGCTGAGATGGAAGGAAGAACCATATGAAAGGCCTCTTCTAATCTCTGGAGTTTATCTGCATTCACAGCACGTGTACACAGAGACACAGAAACACACACACACACACACACACACACACACACACGAGAGAGAGAGAGAGAGAGAGAGAGAGAGAGAGAGAGAGAGAGAGAGAGAGAGAGAGAGAGACTTAGTCACTCTTCTATTGCTATGAAGAGACACTATAACCCAGCCAACTCTTATGAAAGAAAACAGTTCATTGGGGAATTGGGGGCTTGCTTACAGTTCCAGAGGATCCAATATCATCGCGGCAGGAGCCTGGTGGCATGAATGAAGCTAGAGCAGTGTCTGAGAGCTACATTTTGATCTCAGGCTGCATCCTAATTCAAAAATGCATTCAGTCTAACACAGCCTTGACACTGTTGAAGAGTCCAGAGTTCAGATTTCTTCTGCTACTCTTTATAAAAATCAAAATTTAAAAAGTAGATCACACATTTTTAGCATACAATGACACCTTATCATTACAAGAGAAGCAGGAATTTTTTTTTAAATTTAACTTTTTTTTTTTTTTTTTTTTTTTTTTTTTTTTTTACTTATACGCTTTACACCCCACTCACTGCCCCGCTCCAGGTCAACCCCTCCCACAATCCTTTCCCCACCCCCTCCCCTTTTCCTCTAAGTAGGAGGCAGTCCCCTTGGGTATTCCCCCACCCTGGTGCTTCAATTCTCTGAGAGGCTAGATGGGAAGCAGGGATCTTAATAAGTCTCTCCCTACTATTTCTGACAAGAAACCGTGAAAATATGCATAACAGACCTGGATACGAAACTCCATGGTAGAGCATTTGCCCCGCATGGTTATGACCCTGGACTTGACCATGATCCTGAAAAATCACACAACAAAGACAAATAGTTCGTAAATAATATTTTACATCAACAACGACAACCAACCTTCAGAATGGGGGAAATGTTAGCCAATCTCTGATCTGACTCTGGGGCTTAATATCCAGAAAGTACAAAAGGCTCCCTGAAGTTAGTAATAACAACCAAACTTGATTAAACGTCGGCTAAAGATCTGAGTCGCTCGCTCTCCAGAGGAGACATGCCAACAGGTATCTTTGTAAATGCTTACAACCTGAATGTACACATTTTACTTGTTTAATCAGGTAGTTTTAAAACCACCTTTCCATAGAACAAAGGACTTCTGGTATGAGTTTTCTATTCTTTGAAGTTAAAATTGTTCCTGATAAAAACACTGTATGTGGAGATCAAAGAAATTATTTATTATGGTCAGCATTTAGAAAAAATAGAATAACATTTGAAATGTAAATAAAGAAAATATCTAAGAAAAAGAAAAAGAAAAAATTAGAGACGACAGCCCTATTTCTATTCCACTCCCTTTCCCATATTCCTGTCCTTCTCTACCATCCTCTCTGCATGTTCTAACCCATTGGCTCTGCTCCCCCACATGCCCTACACTCATATTATTCCTCTGAGTATAGATTTCCATGAAGAAGGCACTGGGGTTCCTTTTCCATGAGCTTCTCTTATCCAGCATAGCATATACCACAAAGAATAAAGAAGTACCTAATATGTGCTTGCTGAACAAATTGAGAAGGGTCCATTTGATATTAAGAAAATAAGGAAGTTCTCTCTATGGCAGAGTGCACAGTGGCAAAAGAGATAAGCTATGTTCAGATAAAAAGCTCCATGTGTAGCCGGGCATGGTGGTGCACGTCTTTAATCCCAGCACTCGGGAGGCAGAGGCAGGTGGATTTCTGAGTTCGAGCCCAGCCTGGTCTACAGAGTGAGTTCCAGGACCGCCAGGGCTATACAGAGAAACCCTGTCTTGAAAAAAACCAAAACAAACAAACAAAAAACCCCCAAAAAAAACAAAAAACAAAAAACAAAAACTCCACGTGTTGTGTTATGTTATGACCATGACCACCAACCAATAAACCACACCTCCCTGTGCAATGTTGTTGGTGGTCTTTAAAAGGTTGAGCCTATCTATACTGACATTATGGAATATTGTAAATGAGACCCCCACCCCCTCACAGTTCTCTGTAGTCTGTTGTGATAGCAACAGCATCCACCACACTCATGCCAGTATGATATGATATGGCTTGTATTCACGACTGGTGTGACCAGCCTTCATCACTGTGATGGAATAAGTCCTCTCAAACCATGAACCTAAATACACTTTCCTCTGCTTCTGCCAGGCATTGTGTCAGAGTGGTGCATAGTGGCTCATTTTACGTGTTGACTTGAGTGGTGGTCTGCTAAGTATACATTGAAACAATTCTGATGGGGGATAGAGAGATGGCTCAGGGGTTAAGAGGGCTTATTACTCTTCCAGAGAACCAAAGTTCAGTTATGAGCACTCACATAACAATCAGCTCAAGGGAATCAAACTTCTTCTTCTGGCATCCTCTGGTACCCGCACATACGTGGGACTTTTTTTTTCAAGAAGACTGAAATTAACTCAAAGTCTTCTGGCTATGGTCTATAACATTTTAACTCTCTATTAGCAGCCATTTGTCCTTGCAGAATTTTAACACATGTTGAGGCTTTTTTGTGTTTTCTGGGATTTTTTTTTTTTTCGTGTACAATGGAACTGCTTTCAGCTCACAGTTTAGGGCACTGGAGATTCAAGAGGGAGTGCAAGGCTGGTACTGCTGAAGGCCTTTGAGTTGTGTCAGCTGAAGGTGGAAAGAAAAAGGGCATGAAGAGGGACTGAGAAAGCAAGAGACCTCCAGATGCATGGTTACCACAGCAGACTCTTGCAGCAACTAAATCACTTCCACCGAGGCTTCAACTCACCACCCCAACATGACCCCAAGCCTCAAGTTAACTATGCCTTTTCAGCCTCACCTCCTAGTTTTGCTGCGCTGGAGGGTCAGATCTCCAATACAGTCCAGCAATAACATGTACCAGCCTGCTACTGGGTTATGTTTCTTAGATTTTAGGCAATATCTCGTGGGAAATGTCAGGACTTGCTTAGAAATCGTTCTTATGAATACGATATGGGAGTCTGTCCAGATATTTTCTTCTGCTCACCTTGAATCAACACTTAGCTAGAACCAGCCCACATAGCTGATGAGGAGCACAGCCACTTACCTGGGTTCTAAAGTATTCAGAAACAAAAGTAGAAGAAAAATATATCAAGCCTAAAAAATAATGTTTTCAAGATATTATTTTATTACGGGAAGGGGAAAAAAAACTAAGAGAAGAAGATATTCTAGCAAAATTAGCAAAAAAAAAAAAAAAAAAAAAAAAAAAAAAAAAAAAAAAAAAAAAAAAAGAAAGAAAAAGAAAACTAAACAAAGAAACCAAACTACCCCCAAAACAAAACAAAACAAAACAGAAAACAAAGCAACCCATCTATTAGAAGAACAATTTAGTAGACCATTAATTCCTAAAGCAGGAGTTGGAAATTACTCCCATCACAAACTTTTGTACATCTCACCTGACCTTTTGGCACAATTGTGGGTCTGATATAGAACTGAACATAAAATGGAGTTCATATCTCAACAGAACAAATCTAATCTGGCAAAGCTTGTCAGTGGTTTCCTGGGCTGGGACTTGGTGGTGGAAGATAAGTGAGGGGAGCCAGCCTAACCAACCCCACCTCGTGACTCACAGTCTGACCAAACCCTCTGCTTTCATCATTTAGAAGTGCATCTTATTTAAGCTAGGTTTCTCAGAAAATTACCAATCAGGCAAAGAAAACATATTTGTTATTTAAAACAAGTTATATCTTTGTGACTTTTGAAATCACCTGTGAAAACCTCAGTGTGTGGTTGAGTTCACACTTACTGTTTTATAGCTTATTCTTTCTCTACCTCGGTCTGTTACTGACCTTTACTGAGCATTAAGCAGATTTTATGTCAAAGTGTAGAAGCTTTTTCCTCCTAGCTAATGTTTCTGCACACATATATGGCCACTAAGCTATTAGAGCCAAGCAGTTCCTTTCTATGAAGATGAGCAGAAGAGGCACACGGAGGACGCTGGCAGGTCACTATCTACTCAAGGTGCTCAGTGGTTCCAACCATCTTTGTATGGAGAACAGTCTATGGAGACAACACTGCTGCCTCTTGCCAGAGCCTTGAAGTTCTTATCAGTCTTGTAAACACACTTCCTGTCTTCAGATGTATTAGATATTCTCCTCTCACTGTTACAACAGCTTATCACATACTTCATAGCTCCAAACAAAGTGAATATTTAATCCTGCAGTTCTTGTAATCAGTGGCTTCGAGGACCTCAGATCCACATGTTGGTAGACCTGCATTATCTGTGAAGGTGTCTAGCGGCCTCTCCTGTGGCTCCTTCCTAACTCATCAAAGCATATCCTTCTAGATTTGCCTCTGTTTCTCACACACCCCCTCTCTGACTCTCTTGCCTCCATTTACTAACATCTGTGTTATCACTGGGGGGGGGGTCACATAATTAATAATAAAATTCACTAAGTGAAAGGAGCCACATTTACAAAGTCAGGACTTGTCAGTTTCTGTTCATTTCAAATACACAGAACAAGTAAATTTGAGGAGACAAAGAGTAATTACTAGAGGTTAGTGAATACCACAAGACTGAGGAAGAAAGGAATTAAAAGCGAACTGTTATTAGATACAGGACTCTTGTTAGTAGTGATTTTAAGATTCTGGAAGTGGACAGTGGTGAAACCCCAGTCTTGTGATACATGGAACTAGGGGGAGTGAAGGTGCGACATTGTAGCGTACTTAATGCCACTAAACAGTATATTTTAAGATAAATGAAATGATACATTTGTGTTAGGTGTATTTTGACACAAATTTTAAAAGCTAATAGAGCCATACCCAGTGTCATAGGACTATTATCCCAGCTACTTAGGAAGCTAAAGGAGGAGGGTCTCAAGTTTAAGGCTAGCTTGGGCAATTTAGTGAGAATGGATCAAAACAAAAGCTAAGCAGACAAATGGGCATCTAGTTAATCATAGAGTGCTTGCCCAGCATGTATGAGGCCCTAAGCTCCATCCCCAGTGTTGGAAAAATTCTAAATAGAAATGTAGATTAATTTGTGTCTTCCAGAGCTCCTTCTCTCAATATCCACACACCCGTGTCCTATCACATTAACTCAGAGTGTGTCAGACTTAGAGTGTGCCTTTTCTCTATTCCCAAGCAGTGTATGAGTTGGAGAGGCAGTGAGGCCATGGGCTGTTTCCAGTTCCTGGACCTGATGGTATGCAGGGATCAAGTTTCTGGTGCACTAGCTGGGGATTATTCTCCTGTGAGTCGTTAGGTATTTCAATGACATTCCATGGAACCGTCCCGGATCATCAGGAATGTAAATATCTGACTAACGTTCACTTTTTAAAGTAAATAACCATCTCCCTGAAGACTAGCAGGGCATCTGCCTTTCCTGGATGGTAGGTAGTGGGGATGGGTGGGCTTGCTCACGTAGCAAGCTTCACGTGTGACTACCTCATGCCGCCGCAAGTCCTTCAGAATGGAAAGGGAAATCTTCTCCAGAAAGCCAGATCTCTTAGCTGTAGGCAAAAGTTGAAGAGTATTAAACTCTGACTATGTATCTATCAAGAGTAGATGAAAGAAATAAAAAGATCCGTGTAACATAAACAGCTCATACCACTGAGAAACATGTTAGAGCTACCACCTAGAACACTGCTTTGTGTGCACACGCCGATACACGTGCACACACACAAGCAGAGAAGAGTTAAAGAGAGTCAGCCAAGCTAGAAGAGGGTTAAGGAAGAGTGATAGAGGGTGTGTATGGTGGCCATATATTCTACATGTGTATGCAATTGTCAACATTTTATCTGTTTGAGTTGCTGATTGGAGTGTTGTAAAAATAAATACTCAATGAGCACTGATTTGACATTAGGACGGAACTTCTAGAAACTTCTAAAATGCCCCTTTACATCGTTTTCCCTTTTGTTTTACATATTTTCACACTGAAATAACAATTATAAAGATAAAATATTAATCAACTAAAAACTTAACAATATTTTATGTCCTGAAGTATCAACTATTCAGCCAAAATTTAATATTTGATGTTAAAATAAGCAAGCACATCATTTCAATAGCATAGAAAATTTCTTTTATCTTTATCAAATAAATAAATCACATGTATAAACAGGAACTATTTTAGGAGGTGAGGGGACAGCTGGAGAGACAGCTTAATGGCTAAGAACCTTGACTCTTCTTATAGAGAAATTGGGTCCGATTCTCAGCACTCACATGGCAATTTAAAATCAAAGTTAAGCCTAGTTCCGGAGAATCTGATACAGCAATACAGCATTCTGGCCTCCGTGGGCAGTAGGCATGCACAGGGTGAATACACATTCATGTCGGCAAAACACATGTGCACATAAATGTTTGAGTTAAATAAATTTTTCATATATATATATATATATATATATAATCTTCTCGGTAACATATACACACACACACACACACACACACACACACATATATATATATATATGTGTGTGTGTGTGTGTGTGTATATATATGTATCTTCTCAGTAAAAAGGAATCACTAGTGGAAAAAAATAAGAAGTTCTGGTCTCCCGCAGATTAGAACCCCGAATCTCTATCCAGCCCTACACAACGAGTTATCAAACTACAAATGACAGTGGAAAACACCAGTTGTATTAATACCGACTATAAGAGTATGTCACCTTCACCTTTATTTTATCCCACCCAATCCTTTTGTGTAGCAAGTTTGGCCACTTCCTGGGATTGGGACCTCATCCTAGATGAAGCAGCATCTCTGTCCCTCTGACAGCGGCTGGGGACAAAGGCAGAGAACCCTGGGAGGGGGTGGGTGCTTGCCACAGGTGAGGAATCAAAGACACCCCTGAGACTATTATTTGTTCCTTTCCTCTTCAATGAACAAAATTATTAATGAAAGCATTATTCATGAGGTACAGCATCATGTTGCAGCACATGTATGCACTGCACACTGATTAAGTCAAAATAATTAGCATTTTCTTATGTCTGAAGCCCTCCTGTTCTTTCTTCCAGTTATATATATATATATATATATATATATCATTCATATATATGAATATATTCATATATATTCATATTCATATATATCATTCATATATATATGAATGATATAGACATATATATATATATATATATATATATATATATATATATGTATCTCCTTCTGTTCTTCCCCACTCTAACCCCTCTCAGCCTCAATGATCTACATCCAATAGATAAATTTTAGTTTTTATGTGTATGAGAGAGCATATAGAATGTGTCTTTCTGAGCATATTTGTCCACTCAAAAGACTGTTCACTAAGAACCATCTGACTAGCTAAAAATTTTTTAAAAAAATAATACCCACAGGATTAAGCATTTCTTTATCAGTCTCAGTGCTCAGCCACAAATGGGACATCTATGTCACGCACATACCCCAGGGCTGAGGAACTATCACAGACAATGAGGTGGAAAGGCTGTAAGAGCCAGGGTTGGGGAGAACCAAAGCAAAACAGTGTCTTCTTGACAGGACAGGACCACTGTACACACGAACTCACAGCAGCTGTGGATGCAGGAGACCTACACAAGATCAAGCAGCCATTGTCCTATCATGGAGGGAGGAGGGGCTTGGGAGCCTCTAACCCTCATTGAGTGACAATTGGTAATTTCTGATGAGGACTCAATTTTCTTTAAAGGTGTGACCCCTAGTAGGTTGACCATGCACCCATGCATGGCCCTAAACCCAGGAGTCCATGGGAAACACACCTTTAACCCAATGGATTATTTAACAAAACAAAAAGAGTCTGAAATTAGGAAGAGATGGAATAGATTTGGGATGAGTTAGGAGGCACAGTCGGGTGGATATTATTAAATACAGTCTATGAAGTTCTCAAAAAAATTTATAAAAATATTGTATTAAAATTTAAGAAGTGGATTGTGCACTCATGGCTTCAGTAGATAGAAGCTAGGGTGCACCCAGGATGTGCCTGTAAGACGAGCAGGTTTGACCTCACTGTGACTATGATCACTCTGTACCCCCAAAATGTGGATCACTGTCTCCTGTGTACTCTTAGGGGGACCTAAACAGACCTTGGAGTATCAGGAATGCCGTCCTATTCTGATGGCTTCATACATGTGTCCATGCATTTTAAACATAAGCCTATTATCAGATGCACAGTCTCTCACTACCTCCAACAGGACAGCTGAAGTTCACCCGTGCAGCCCCTGCCCTCCTGACATGGACTGCACCCACCACAGGCTGCCTAGAGTCACTGAGTAGAGACATCTGAATTCACAGAGAAGATTATAAAATGTTGTAAATTGGGAAACTGACGCTTGCTGTTTGCACAATCTGCAGGGCCTTGTTACGCAATTTGTTTTAGCCTGTCAAGCCTCATTTCCTTCTTTGTCTGGTACTTCTGCTCAGAAGGGCATTGCCTGGGAAACTGAAAGGACCGAGAAGTTTCATGCTGGAACAAATCTAGGATAGAGGCTCCAGGGTAAAGGCAGAGAGTAATTCAAAGCCCACAGATGGCCATAGCTTCTTCATAATTTAAATATTGGTGTAGTTTCCATGTAATAGAGAAAAATTTCTTTTTAAAACATATTCTTTTTATTGCAGAGGGGTGTGTGTGTGTGTGTGTGTGTGTGAGAGAGAGAGAGAGAGAGAGAGAGAGAGAGAGAGAGAGAGAGAGAGAGAGAGACCTATGGTCTCGTCCCTCCTTCTACCATGTAATCTCCTGAGAATCAAACACAGGTTGCCAGGTTTGGGGTCAAAAGCCTTGACCGCTAAGACATTTCATGATCTCCAATGTCCTTTAATTAAGAATTAGAACCTAATGTGTTGGCCAATGCCTATAATGCCAGTACTTGAGGGACAGAGGCAGAAGGACAGGAACACAGGGACAGTGTAAACTACACAGAGAGTTTAGAGTCAGCCTGGGCTATCTAAAATACTGTTTAAAACAACAGCAACAAAATGAAGAAATAATTACATCACTTTTTGTTTGATTATTTATTAAGGTAAGACTAAATTTTAAAAAGTCATGCAATAATTAAACCAAAGTTGAAAATGTTTCTGTTATTTTCATCCTGATTTTTTGCAATTTCCAAAGAACTTCCTGTTTTCTGTGGTATAATACATTTATGCCCTACTTGGGGAAAAGAGATGATCAAGGGTTGTTTGTTGGCAAATGCCCTGCATTTATTCTAGCTTATTTTGTAATGTAAAAAAGAAAAAGAAAAAAGAAAAAGAAAAAGAAAAAGAAA
>NC_034611.1:18979209-18992377 GCF_900095145.1 Mus pahari | reverse complement strand
GAGAGAGAGAGAGAGAGAGAGAGAGAGAGAGAGAGAGAGAGAGAGAGAGAGAGAGAGAGCTCTAAACTATAGCATTTGTTCACACAATGAACTATAATCTCATAAGTCACAAATAAAACTTGTCCTGTGGGTCAAGTGTAATCCATCAAAAACAAACACATCATGACACTACCCCCAACTCATGAGAACTGAAACACTTGGCTTCCTCAGTGTTCACACACTAATTTTAAGGGTTCACTCTTGTAGTGACCATGTGGATCCATGAATATCAGAAACTCTACTGTTTCTACCGGCTCTACCACGGCCAGTGAAGGGAATTCCTATGAGACATATGTAGAAAACTTCAGAACACCAGGCTGAACACTTTGTTCTAAAACTAGGTGATAAATGACAGTGTGTGCAGAGCAAGGACCACAGTGTCCCTGGGCAGTTTGGTAGCATCATGGATGACGTGGCCTTCAATTTTCCCTCTGAGAGTAAGTGAGAATTGAATAGAGAAATGGTTTATAAAAGGCATTCTATATAGAAGATTAAAAACAAGCAAAGCAATCAAATTAGAAAAGCCCGAGGTGGTCAGTATTTGGGGATTGATGAGGTTAGCTCAGAAATGCTGTCATACAGTGTGCCATACACTGGGTAGACTCCACAGGCACAGAGGATGCAGTTGACTTGCCTTATGACCTAGAAGTGGATGCTAATTTTAACAATGTTACACCGAGAAAACAAGAGCACAGTTAGTCTGAAAAATTGTCCTGGACTTCTCCAGTTGGTACAGGGTTCGGACAGCGTCCAAACCCAGGAAGCCTGCCTACAGAGCCTACATTCCTAACAGAAGGACCAAAGTTCACCCTGAGCTCAGAGCTGCCCTTTTACACTAACTCCACCTTTCTTCCTGCCATCCCATCCACTTGAGCACATTTCACTGGAAATTTCCTTGATTGCTTCCTCTCTCCTCCCTGCTTTCTATGCACTGCAAACTTTCAGTGCTTCCCTCTGACTCTGGTCTAGTCCTGTCCACCTGCATTGTCCACCTAGAATAGTAACTCTCTTAGCTGCCTGCCCACTCCTGTTTCCACTTTCTTTAGTGAGTGGTCCTCAGTGTGTGTATCTCCTGAGAGCTTGTGCTGAATGCAGATTCTCAGGTTCTCCCCATACGTGTTCAGAGATGTGTGTAGTAACAGGTTTCTCCACCAAGGACTGAGAGATTTTGCTTGAATAATTTCTTTACACTGCATCCAGCACGTATGTTTGAAGATACAAAGTAGATCAAGCCTTCCTTCCACTGAGCACCCATGGAAGGGACTCTGGACAGCTAGAGAATGGCAAGCATGGTTCTGGTAGGCCTTGCCTTTCTCCTCCATCCCCCTTGCCTTGCCTATACATTCCTGAAGCTAGCCACCAAGGTCTATTCCATTACTTGGTCATTTCCTCTCTCTGAGGCTAACAACCAAGGTCCAGCTATCAAAATTTTGAAGTCTAACAATCAAAAGCCCCCTTTGGTTCACCCAAATAATGCTCCTCAATCAAAATATACCACCGCATCCTAGATTATTCTAACACAGCCTTTTTCTTTTCTTAAAAAATTACACCTTCAAGGTCATTTCCTGTTGTTTTTCTACATGAGTCAGAAGGCAGCCACTTGAACTTTTCTAACCTGCTTAGAGGACCCCTCTGTGAAAACAGGTGTTTGGGTGTAGTTTGTGCCTAACCTGGGGTTTGAGGGGGTCCCCTTCACCTGTCACCCATTTTAGCTTCAAAGTTCTTCTGCAGAGATGCTGTTCCACTCTGTCCATTTCCTGTTTGCTCTTTCTGTCCTTCTGGCCTGAGTCACCCAGCTATTTCTCATTTGTCTGTACATGCTGCAATGTCAGGGATGTCTTGCTCCTCAGTGCATCTCAAGAACTTTATTCAGAGGCACTTCCCTTCTTCTATATCATATTTGTTTGTAGTAGAGAATGAAAAAGAGAGATTGGAGCTAAGGGAGGAAATGGTAGTAAACATTGTGTCTTGAAAGCATAAATATTAGCCTTAAAAAAGTGAAAACTTGAGTGGATGATAGAATGCTTGCAAGGGCTCAGAGCTAAGGAGGAGCGGGGGGAGGAGAATTCTAGAAAACAAGACCACAAGATGCGATGGATCACTGGGTTATAGCTGATAAGATGGATTTAGCATGCAGGGAAGCCCACCAAGCAGAAGGCAGTTCAGAACTGCAGTGCAGAATAGACTTCATGGGTAATGCAACTGAAGCTAATGAATGTTGCTTGGGTTCTGTGAGCTGACCAGAGCAATTCAGAGGCAACGCGACCCAGAACGCTTATGTTTCAAATCTAGACGAAAATAAGCATGACAATACTCTTAGTAATAAAGTGATAAATAGAGCAGTCAGAGTGTTTTGTTTTGTTTTGTTTTGTTTTGTTTTTTGACTAAAAGGATGATAAGCTTAGAAATGCATCAGAAACAAGACTACTGATGTCAGCTAGATGCGCATGTCTGGTGGGAGAATATCTGATAGTGGCAGAAGCAGAGGATGTAGCTGCTTGTGTTACGAGTGCTAATTATGTTTCCCCCACAAACACAAGAGAGTCCGCACATAGCTTCTGGGAACCTGCCTCCATTTGGTTCTAGTTGGTAAATAAAGATGTCAGCAGCCAATAGCTGGGGAGGGCATACAGAAGTGGGGTTTTAGAGTTTCCCAGGCTTGGGACCAGGAGGAGAGGAGAAGGAGATCCACCATGCTTTAGGAGAGTGTGGAGAGAGGAGAGACACAGAGGCCGCCATGGGATAGAGAGGCAAGGAGAGCAGCCTGGGCTCTGACCATGAAAGCACATCCCAGAGGGCTGCACAAATGGGTCCAGAGAGGCCAAGATGGTTCATAAAAATTAGTAAGTAGTAACTTAGAATTATCAGCGGGAGGTAGATTCTAGCAACATAGAGGCTAGACAGCTGACCAGCCACTGTGCTACTTAAGACATGAAACTTAGAATACCCAAGATACAATTGGCAAAACACATGAAAATCAAGAAGGAAAACCAAAGTGTAGATACTTCATTCCTCCTTAGAATAGGGAACAAAATACCCATGGAAGGGGTTACAGAGACAAAGTTTGGAGCTGAGATGGAAGGAAGGACCATCCAGAGACTGCCCCACCCAGGGATCCATCCCATAATCAAAAACCAAACACAGAGACTAATGCATATGCCAACAAGATTTTGCTAATAGGACCCTGATATAGCTGTCTCGTGTGAGGCTATGCCAGTGCCTGGCAAATACTGAAATGGATGCTCACAGTCATATATTGGATGGAATACAGGCCCCCCATTGGAGGAGCTAGAGAAAGTACCCAAGGAGCTGAAGGGGTCTGCAACCCTATAGGAAGAACAGCAATATGAACTAACCAGCACCCCCAGAGCTCGTGTCTCCAGCTGCATATGTAGCAGAAGATAGTCTAGTATTCTGAGCCAACATCATTGGGAAGAGAGGCCCTTTGTTCTTGCAAACTTTATATGCCTCAGTACAGGGGAACACCAGGGCCAAGAAGCGGGAGTGTGTGGGTTGGGGAGCAGGGTGGGGGTAGGGTATAGGGGACTTTCAGGATAGCATTTGAAATGTAAATGAAGAAAATGTCTAATAAAAATTGTTAAAAAATAAAGCAAAGAAAATTAAAGATAAAAAAATAAAGTGTGTGTGTGTCTGTCTGTCTATCTGTCTGTCTGTCTGTCTGTCTGTCTCTCTCTCTCTCTCTCTCTCTCTNTGTGTGTGTGTGTGTGTGTGTGTGTGTGTGTGTGTGTGTGTGTTTCAATCAAGAAATAACCATTGAGGTGGGTAGCAATCCCAGCCAAGATTTATTAATAAATATTAATTCAACAGAGGACAATGGAGATAAGTTTAGGACCAGCTAGGAAGAGGTTGAAGCTACTGGGAAGCCTGGTGCCCAAGACAGCTGGGAATGCATAAAAGTGCCCTGTAGACCCACTAGTTTAAAATTTTAAACAGTAAGTGGCATCTTACAGCTCACTTGCTCTCCTCAAAACTAAGCATACTAACAGCTTACTCTGCTTCCTCCTAACCTTTTTGCTTGCTTCTGCCAGCCCCTTGGCTGTCCTTAGAACACATCTTAGAGTCAGCTCTCAATAACAACAATCAGACACTGCTGGGTGATAGATACTTCAACTCAGAAGCCTACCAATATCAACTATTTGTACAGAGAGAGATGTTAAACACATGAAAATTTACAGTGTCAGTAATGAGTAAGTTTATCTACTGATTAGCCATAAAAACATGAAAATACATTACAGAATTAAAAAAAAAAACTTATCTTTATATCCTCTTACGTAATTCATGCTCATTACTTATATTCAGCTATTCCTCATCTCCTTATAGTAAACCTTTCTTGTTCTTTTTTCTTCATGTTACATACACATGAACATTTGTGTGTGTGTGTGTGTGTGTGTGTGTGTGTGTGTGTGTGTGTGTGTGTGTGTATTATTGGCTAGTGTGGTGCTCTGAAGGGAAATGGCCCCCATAGGCATATAGGGAAGGGCATGACTATGAGGTATGACCTTGTTAGAGGAAGTTTGTCACTGGAAGGTTGGCTTTGAGGTTTCAGATGCTCAATCCAGGCCCAGTGACTCCTTTTCTTCCTTTTGTCTATAGATCAGAATGTAAAAAAATTCAGTTACCTCTCAAGTACCATGTCTGCCTATGTGCCTCCATGCTTCCTGTCACTATGATAATTAACTAAGCCTTTGATTTAGTCCGTTTAAATGTTTCATTATAAGAGTCAGATGCAGATATTTGCACGCAACCAATGGACAGAAGCTGCTGACCCCTGTGGTTGAATTAGGGAAAGCTGGAAGAAGCTGAGGAGGAGGGTAATCCTGTAGGAGGACAGCAGTCTCAATTAGCCTGGACTCCCGAGATCTCTCAGACACTGGACCAGGCAGCATACAACAGCTGATATGAGGCTCCCAATACATATACAGCTTATCAGAGAAGATGCACCTAACCCTCAAGAGACTGGAGGCCCCAGGGAGTGTAGAGGCCTGGTGTGGTGGGGATGTGTTCATGGAGAGAGGGGGTGGTGAGGAAGTGTGGGATGCGGATGCGGAACAGCTGGACGTTGGACCAGGAGGGGAATAAAATCTAGAGTTTGAGAGAGAGAGAGAGAGAGAGAGAGAGAGAGAGAGAGAGAGAGAGAGAGAGAGAGAGAGAGAGAGAGAGAAAAAGAGTTACTAGGGACATAATATCTTTTCACAGTAATAAAAACCCTAAATAAGACAGAGGTCCGGATAGACCCATACGGGATTTGATATGTATTACATTCAATGGATGTGTCCTATTTCTGATCACTTGTTGTAGGTGAATAAACAGTGAAGTTAATTATGAATCATCCTGAATAAGTTCAGCAGTTTTATATACAAAGCAACTCTTTATACATATTAAGAATCACTATACAAGGAGATTCTGGAAATTCTAATAATACCATAAAATGGCATATAGCTCTGATTTTTTTTAACTGATCTATAAGTATTCTGAGCCAACTTATTTATTTTTTCTGATTTATAATTTGCTTTTCCTGACTTATTTGCCTAAGTATAGGATGTTGGGGCTCCAGAAATTGGTGTCCCTTTTATTATATGAAGTAGAATCCAATTAGTTCCTTCTATAAACTAAAGTTGCTTGCTTTGGGGGTATTTGTTGCTAATTTCTCCCAACACATTAATCTAAGCCCTTTGCCAGTGTTACTTTTCTGCATATAATGAAGCAATTTCTGCATTGGTAAAGAGTACCACAATTTCTGATAAATCTATTTCTATTAATTGATTAATTATCATATTTTCCTTTCAGAATCAATTTAGAAACATTCTCTATATAGGTCTTTAATTTTTTTATTCCATTTGTGTACTAAAAATATCGATTCTAAGATATAATCTCTCTGCAGAAGAATTTCTGATGGAGAATGAGTAGAAGACAAAATAACTGAAATATATGCCATCTTTGGACCCAAATGATCTATAAATGCCTCTAGTAATAATTTTTCTACCAAAGTCAATTCTTTTTCAGCCTCAGCTGATAATATTTTGGGGGCTATATAAGTCTCTATCATCTTGTAAGGTTTGAAATAAATTACTTAGCTCTTAAGTAATTTTTCCAATTATGGAACTTAGCCAATTAATGTCTTCCAACACAATTTGAAAATTATTATGTGATCTTAATTGGTCTCTCCTGATTTGCACCTTCTGTGGTCAAATCTTTTGTAGACTTATCTTATATCCTAGATAATTAATAGAGTCTCCTCTTTGTATTTTTAAGAGCAATTTGCAATTCCCAGCAAGGCAAAATTTTCTTTATTTCATCAAACATTTTTTTCTAAGGTATTTGGATCTGAATCAGCCAGTAAGATATTATCCATATAATGGTAAATTATGGATTGAGGAAACTGTTTGTGTATTATTCCTAATGGCTGTTGTACAAAATATTGGCATAAGGTAGGAGTATTCAACATTCCTTGAGGCAAGACTCTCACATGATATCTCTTTATTGGACCACTCCTATGGAAAGTAGAAGAGCGGGGGTGGGGGAGGGTATAGGGGACTTTGGGGATAGCATTTGAAATGTAAATGAAGTAAATACCTAATAAAAATTTGGAAAAAAAAAAAAGAAAGTAGATACTGAGAAAGCAATACTTCCCCTATCATGCTCATGTAAAGGGATTATAAAAAAATAATCCTGTCAATAAATCACTATAATAGGTCATACCTTAGGTAACAAGGAAGGAAATGGAATTCCAGGCAGCAAAGAGCCCATTGGCTGGATGATTTTACTAATTGCTCTCAGAACCCTTAACATCTTCTTAACATTTTCTTGATTTCTTTTTAATGACAAATAGAGGAGAATTTTAAGGGCTTGTGAACTCCTCTGTATGTTAAGCTTCTAGCTGCTCTTGGTCTTGCCTGTAACTTTTCCTTTGTCACAGGCCATTGTTCTACACAAACATGTTTTTCAGTTTGCCAATTTAGTGGTAGGGTAGCTGATGGCTACCAGCAGTGGCTCCCCAATATAATGCCGAATTCTCAGCCCCTGGAGTATGCTGCTTATGAATGGCTTGGGCAGTCTGTAACTGTCTTTTATAACATTTTTAAATTTCTATTTTGGGGAATATCCCCTCTTTTACAACCCGTCTCTAAGGTTGGAAGACTGTTAATCTGTTCTTTTCACTGTTGTGAAAGATTTCTTCCCCATAGATTTATAGCCCTATTAGCTACATATTGACTTGATTTTCCTGTTTGATCTTTTTGCTCCTAACCATTTAATCCATTTTAGAGTTTGTTTTATCTGAGACAATGTCTCAATTCCTAAGAGCTGTGTAGGTACTCTTTAAAGCAGCCAAATTGAATTCCAAGAATCCAATTTGTGATATTATAGTTATATCTGTTCCAGTGTCCATTAATCCTTCAATCTCCATTCCACGGAGATACAATTTTAGCTTTGCTCTCATCATTTATAGTACTTTACCAAAATATTTGGGTCTTTTGGGATCTTTAGAATCTCTTGTTTTATCAATAAAGGCAGCTTTATTTCTGTTAAATGGTTTACTTAAATTTTGAGCAGTTTGGTTTATCCTATCACGCTTTGATTTTTCTACTTATTTTTCAGAATAGACTTTCCTTGGTGGACAGGAAATGAATGGATCATATTGATTTTAGTCTTGAGTGAGACTCCTTAGTCAGCTTTTTTTTTTAAAAAAATTAAGGAATTGCCTCTAGTATTTTTGGATGACCTCATTCATAATCCCTGTGTCCATTCCACCCACATATTTTATATATCACAGGATACTTTCTCCCTGAATTATTGTTATTATGGAAGAATTTATCCTTAAGAATTATTAGTCTATAGTCTTTTAGGGAACGACATGATCACTAATAGCCGCAGCAAAGAGTACTTTGTGGGTTGATATTTTCTGTAACTGTTTGTTCAATCACAATTGAACTATAAGCATTAGATTCTATATCTACAGTAGTTTTGACTCATTCGTGCAGATCTGGTGAAGAACTGGCTCTTAAAGTTCTGATAACTTTTTTTTTGCATTCAGCATTAAAAATTTTAAAAGCTAAAGATTCTGTTAAAAATTCTCTAGCAGTTGGATTTGATATTTCTGTATTATCGCTGTTGCATGTAGTTTTGCTCCACCTGCCTTTGCTCTGGGATCGGCTGTGGTACCAGCCCCCACCTGGCTTTCCTTGAATCCATGGATAACACACACACACACACACACACACACACACACACACACACACAGCTGTTAAATTTGAACTTGCCTTCTTGGCACATTTGCTAGGTACTACTATCTCCTGCCTGGAAAATGTGCCCTTACCACTACCCTTAGCTCCATACCTCCCACTTACTCTTATTTAGTCAGTCCCTTGAATCTAGTCCCTGCTAAACATCCCTGACCGCCACCTATAGGAGTGGCCACAGCCCACTACTCCTCCCCAAACCTCACATGATTGCCTGGTTCTCCTCTCTTCAAAGCATGGTGAAGTCCCTTCCTACTTTCTTGCACTCCCTTTTCCTCCAGGGGTCTGGAAGTCCCATCTGTGCCTTCTGCCCAGCAAATGGCCTATGATTTTCTTTAGTGACAGATTAAGAACCAATTGGGGAACAGGACCTTAACATCAGAACTGCCCCCTACAAGCACTGTCATTTATCTTTGTAAACAGTCTCTGAGAGATTCATTTGAATCCTGGGTTATCTTTGTAAATGATTCAGCTTGTCCCTGTAGTTTCAACCTGGTCCCAAGCATTTAAGAGTATTATAATGACATTGTTCCAGGACAGCATCATTAAGTATATTCTGTTTGCTCAGTTCAAAATATCGACTTTCCCCTAGTAACTGATCTTTGACAATATCAATGCCTCTAGTTACCCCATGTTAGCCATTGTAATTGAGGCTGAGGGTCAGGTTCTAAGATGGTTATCATCCAATTTCTCCAAACATTTGGAATTATATGATTATGCATGGCCCAGTTATTAAGTATGTGCTTGACATATGGCAAATATATGCCATAGGTTGTTATTGCTTTCTTAAATCCTGTGAAATCTTCCGTCTCTATAGGTTGCCACCAAATTTCTTGATAACCCCGTGGTTTTCTATCATTTCCGTCTAATTCACTTAACAAGGCTGGGAAAATCATTTTAGGATTTTTAACAGATATATGCTGCCTTTTTGCAGTCTTTTTTTTTTTTTTTTTTTAAGATTTATTTATTTGTCATATGTAAGTACACTGCAGCTGTCTTCAGACACTCCAGTAGAGGGCATCAGATTTCATTACAGATGGTCGTGAGCCACCATGTGGTTGCTGGGATTTGAACTCAGGACTCTCTGTGGAAGAGAGAAGACCAGAACCTACAGAACCTCCTTGTAACAAGACCGAAAAAGGGGGTTGGTGAAATGGCTCAGCAGTTCAGAGCGCTGACTGCTCTTCCGCAGGTCCTGGTGTCAAAAAGTTGGTTTTCCCATCATCGACCCGAGTAAGAATTTATTACCCTGACAGTTATCGGGGTCTACTCCTTGTTGGATCTTACAGCCTGATTTTTCCACCCCAGACCCTACAGCCCCTGAGTGTGCAGATGATGCATCTCCCAACACTCCAGTTTTACATGGCAATACAAGCCTTAACTCAGAGACCCTGGCCACCTCCCCAGGGGCATGTACTGAACCAGTTATCTGAAGCTGTTTCCAGGTATATGTTCTTTGCTCATGCATTCACTACCAACCAAGATCCTATCTGCACCTACCCTTGCCCAGTGGGCCCAGGTACCCCAAGGCAGGAGTGGATCTTGGTTGACAATTCCCAACTGGATTATTGTTCTGTAGAAAGTCAAGCAACCTGGCACTCCAAATGCTGAAAATTCTCTCCCACCTTGGCTCTCCTCGATTCTTCCTCAAGTGGCTTACTTGTGGCTGAAGTAAGACAGTGAAATTAGCTTAATGTAAATAATAGTTTTCTGGGCATGCTTAATGGAATCAGTTGTCAATAATTCATGTCATTCTACCAGGTTACACTGAATATCCTTTGTTGTGCAAGAGTATGGTTCTGTGATATCATGAATCTTCTACATAGGCCCTTGCACTTGTGAAGCAAACACATCTCTATTAACATCCTATTTACTTTTCTGAGTTTCCTCCCAAGCCTTTCATGTATAATCTATGATTAAGGAACCTTCCTCTCTCCAACCAATTTTGAAAATTATTTCCAGATTTAGCACCTCCAATTTGTATTCTACAGGAGGAAAGCTAGACTGAGGGCAGGACCAGGCACAACAACTCCATCTTATAAATTACTATAGCACCTAATAAGTTCATGCCACACCAAATAAAGTTCTTTATACAGACCACCATTTAGAGAGCTGTTCAAAAACTTGTTAGACCTTTGGCAGTCTTGTCCTTGAATTCCTGGGAAATGTTTGATTTTGTGTTCTCTGTGTGTATACATCATTGTTTGTGAGAGGGTATGCAAGGGCAGGTACATGTGTGGGTAAATTATATATGGATCTTGCCTGCCTGTGGCTATTCTTCCCCTGGCAGACAGAAAAGCACTTAGATTTTTACTTCTCTGATGTTATTACCGTGTAAAAAATGTTGACCCTGCATTTTATCTAAGACAGGCTTCGACTATAGCTTTCCAAGGTAGAAGTTTGAGTGCTAGCTGGATGCCGCAGAGAGTAAGAGCTCTTTCTGGTTAGGTCTGGCAAGCAGAGTTTGATCCTGAATCCACACAGAGGTGGATGGAGTGACTAACTTCATGTAGTTGTTTTGCATACTGGCCTCTGCACACACGTCACGGCATGCATGTTACAGATAGTCATCATAAACACATTCACACAATGATGAATACTGAATAAATACATTTTAAAGTTTGAAAAGCATTCTATATTAGTTTTACGTATCCAAACAGTTATTGTATATACATACAACTTATAAAAGGTTTAAAACATAAAAATTGTGCTTATTCCAATAAAATTGTAGTGCTTTAAAGATTGATTCTCTTTTTTTTCACGTTTTAAAAATGATTTTGCTTATTCACTTTACATCCAACTCACTGCCCTCTCCCAGTCAATCCCTCCTACAATTCTTCCCCCCATCTCCCTTCCCTTCTCTGAGCAGGTGCCCCCAGCCCCCGGGTGTCTCCCATCCTGGCACTTCAAGTCTCTGTAAGGCTAGTCACATCCTCCTCCACTGAGGTCAGACAAGGCAGTCTAGCTAGAAGAATATATCCCACATACTGGCAACAGCATCTGGGATATACCCCCCATTCCAGTTGTTCAGGACCCACATGAAGACCAAGCTGCACTTCTGCTACGTATGTGCGGGGAGACCTAGGTCAAGCCTGGGTGCGTTCTTTGGTTGGTGGTTCCGTCTCTGAAAGCCCCAATGTTCCAGGTTTCTTGACTCTGTTGGTCTTTCTGTGGAGTTCCTATGCTCTTAGGGGCTGCATTCCATCCTTTTCTTCTTCCACAAGTGCCCTCAAACTTGATCCATTGTTTAGCTGTGAGTTTCTGCTTCTTTCCGCATCAGCTGCTAGGTGGAGCCTCTCAGAGGACAGCCATACTAGACTCCTGTCTCAGTTCAGTAAGTGTCATCACCTGTCTCAGTCAGCTGCTGGTAGAACCTCTCAGAGGCCCACAATGCTAAGCTCCTGTCTTCAAGCACAACATCGCATCGTAATAGTGTCAGGGTTTGGAGTCCACCCACGATACAGATCCCAAGTTGGGCTGGTCGCGGTTGGGGCATTCCTTCAGTCTCTGCTCCATTTTTGTTCCTTAATTTCTTTTAAACAGGAAAAATTCCGAGTTAAAAAATTTGAAGGTGGGTTGGTGCCCTCATCCCTCCACTGGGGGGCCCTGTGTAACTACCGGAGATAAGTCTCTTCAGGTTCCATCTAACTCAGTGTTGGGCATTTTGGATAAGGTCACCTACGCTGACTACTGGAAGCCTCTCATGTGCCATGTCTCTGGGACTTTCTAGAAAATTTCCCCAACCCCCAACCCCCAGCCCCACAGCCCCTGCAACTGCATGTTTTCATTCATTCTCTTGGTCCTTTGGACTTCGCTTCTCTCTTCCCTCATACCTGATCCTGCCCCATTTCCCATCCCTTCTCCCACTTAGGTCCCTCCCTTGCTCTATCTCCCATGATTATTTTGTTCCCCCTTCGACATGGGATAGAAGCATCCTCATTTGGACCTTCCTTCCTGTTTAACTACTTAGGGTCTATGGGGTGTATCATGGGTAGTCTAAACTTTTTGGCTAATATCCACTTATTATTGAGTACATACCATGCATGTTCTTTACCTCACTCAGGATGATATTTTCTAGTTCCATCTATTTGCCTGAAAAATTAATGTCTTTATTTTTAATAGCTGAATAGCATTAAAATGTTAATGTGTAAATGAATGTATCCATTCCTTGGTTGATGGACATCTGGGTTGCTTCCAGTTTCTGGTTATTATGATTAAGGCTGCTGTAAGCATAGTAGCACACATGTCCTTGTGATTTGGCGGAGCATATATGGGTATATGCCCAGGAGTGGTATAGGTGGGTCTTCAGTTAGAACTACTTCCAGTTTTCTGAGGAACCACCAAAATGATTTCCAGAGTGGTTGTACCAATTTGCAATCCTACCAGCAATGGAGGAGTGTTCCCCTTTCTCCACTTCCTCAGCAGCATGTGCTGTAGCTTGAGTTTTTGGATCTTAGCAGTCCTGATTGGTGTAAGGTGGAGAGACATTTTGATTTGCGTTTCTCTGATGACTATGGATGTTGAATATTTCTTTAAGTGTTTCTTTGCCATTTGAGATTTCTCTGTTGAGAATTCTCTGTTTAGCTTTGTACCCCATTTTTAAATTGGTTTTCTGAAGTCTAACTTCTTGAGTCCTTTATATATTTTGGATATTAGCCCTCTTTCAGATACAAGGTTAGTGAAGATCTTTCCTAATCTGTAGGCTGCTGTTTTGTCCTATCGACAATGTCCTTTGCCTTGCAGAAGTTTTTCAGTTTCAAGAGAAACACCTCAAAAAATGTTCAACATCCTTAATCATCAGGGAAATGCAAATCAAAACAACCCTGAGATTCCACCTCACACCAGTCAGAATGGCTAAGATCAAAAATTCA
>NC_034611.1:18969656-18978839 GCF_900095145.1 Mus pahari | reverse complement strand
AGGTAACCCAATCACAAAAGAATTCACATAACATGCACTCACTGATAAGAAGATATTAGCCCTGAAACCTAGAACACCGAAGATACAATTTGTAAAACACATGAAACTCAAGAAGAAAGAAGAACAAAATGTGGACACTTTGCCCCTTCTTAAAACTGGGAACAAAACTCCCATGGAAGGGTTACAGAGACAAAGTTTGGAGCTGAGATGAAAGAATGGACCATCCAAAAACTGCCCCACCCAGGGATCCATCCCATAATCAGCCACCAAATGCAGACACTATTGCATACACCAGCAAGATTTTGCTGAAAGGACCCTGATATAGCTGTCTCTTGTGAGGCTATACCAGTGTCTGGCAAACACAGAAGTGGATGCTCACAGTCAGCTATCAGATGGAACACAGGGCCCCCAATAGAGGACCTAGAGAAAGTACCCAAGGAGCTGAAGAGGTCTGCAACCCTATAGGTGGAGCAACAATATGAACTAAGCAGTACCCCCAGAGCTCGAGTCTCTAGCTGCATATGTAGCAGAAGATGGCCTAGTCAGCCATCATTGGGAGGAGAGGCCCCTTGGTCTTGCAAACTTTATATGCCCCAGTACAGGGAAACACCAGGGCCAAGAAGGGGGAGTGGAGGGTAGGGGAGCTGGGGGGAGGGTATAGGGGACTTTGGGAATAGCATTTAAAATGTAAATGAAATAAATACCTAATAAAAATGGGGGGGGGAAGAGAGCAAAGGCTACAAATAAAACAGAAAAAAAAGAGGTCCCATTTATCAATTATTGATCTTAGAGCATGGGCCATTGGTGTTCTGTTCAGGAAAATTTCCCCCATGCCAATGTGTTTGAGGCTATAATCCACTCTCTCTTCTACTAGATTTTATCTATCTGGTTTTATGTTGAGGTTCTTGATCCGCTTGGCCTGGAGCTTTGTGCAGTGTGATAAACATGGATCAATTTGCATTGTTCTTCATGCAGACCACTAGTTAGACCAGTACCATTTGTTGAAGATGCTTCCTTTTTTTGACTGCATGATTTTGGTTTCTTTGTCAAAAATCAAGTGTCCATAAGTGTGTGGGTTTATTTCTGGATATTTGATTCTATTCCACTGATCGACCTGTCTGTCTCTGTATCATTATTTTGAGGTTTTTTTTTTTTTAATCACTATTGCTCTTTAGTACAGCTTGAGGTAAGGAATGGTGATTTCCCCCAGAAGTTCCTTTATTGTTCAGAATTGTATGGGCTATCTTGGTTTTGTTTGTTTGTTTTTCCATATAAAGTTGAGAAGTGCTCTTCTCGTCTATGTGAAGAATTCTGTTGGGATTTTGATGAGGATTGCATTGAATCTGTAGATTGCTTTTGGTAATCTTACTGATCTAGAAGCATGGTATGTCTTTCCAGTTTTGAGGTCTTCTTTAATTTTTTTCTTTAGGGACTTGAAGTTCTTGTCATACAGATCTTTCACTTTCTTGACTAGAGTTACACTACGATATTTCATATTATTTGTGGCTGTTGTGAAGGGTATTGTTTCCCTAAATTTTTTCTCAGCCCTTTTATCATTTGTGTAAATGAAGGCTACTGATTTGTTTGAGCTAATTTTATATCCAGACATTTTGCTGAAGTTGTTTACCAGATGAAGCAGTTCTTTAGTAGATATTTTTGGGTTGCTTATGTATACTATCTGCAAATAGTGATACCTTGACTTCTTCCTTTCCAATTTGTATCCCTTAGACCTCCTTTTGTTGTCTAATTGTTCTGGCTAGGACTTCGAGTACTATAATGAATATATAGAGAGAGAATGAGCATCCTTGTCTTGTCCTGATTTCAGTGGAATTGCTTCAAGTTTCTCTCCAGTTATGATGTTGGCTTCTGGTTTGCTATATATTGCTTTTATTATGTTTCTGTATTGCTGTGAATTCCTGTTCTCTCCAAGATTTTTAACATGAGGGGGTGTTTTATTTTGTCAAAGGCTTTTTCAGCACCTAATGAGATGATCATGTTATTTGTTTTCTTGGAGTTTGTTCATATAGTGCATTATGCTGATGGTTTTTTGTATATTGAACCGTCCCTGCTTCCCTGGGGTGAAGACTATTTGATCATGGTGAATGCTGTTTTGTATGTATTCTTGGATTCATTTTGTAAGAACTTTACTGAGTATTTTTCATTGATGTTCATAAGCAAAATTTGTCTGACATTCTCTTTCATTGGTGGATCTTGTATGGTTTAGGTATCAGAGTAACTGACTTCATAGAATGAATTAGGTAGTGTTCCTTCTGTTTTGTGGAATAATATGAGGAGTATTGTTCTTAGCTCTTCTTTGAAAGTCTGGTAGAACTCTGCACTAAAACCATCGGACCCTGATCTTTTTTTGGATGGGAGGGTTTTAGTGACCTCTTCTATTTCCTTAGGGATTGTGGGACTGTTTAGATAGTTTACTTGATTTTGATTTAACTTTGGTACATGTTAACTGTCTAAAAAATCATCCATTTCCTCTGAATTTTTCATTTTTGTCCAGTATAGATGATTATTTGAATTTCCCCAGTCTATTGTTTTGACTCCCTTTTCATTTTTTTGATTTAATAATTTGGATACTGGCTCGGTGCCTTCTCATTAGTTTGGCTAAAGGCTTATCTATTTTATTGATGTTCTTAAAGAACCAGCTCTTGGTTTTCTTGACTCTTTGTATTGTTTTCTTTGTTTCTAATTGGTTGATTTCAGCCTTGAGTTTGACTATTTCCTGCCATCTATGCCTCTTGGGTGTGTTTGCTACTTTTGTTCTAGAGCTTTCAGATATGCTGTTAAGTTGTTAGTATAGGATTTCTCCAATCTCTTTATGAAGGTAATTAATGTTATGAATTTTCCTCTTAACAATGTTTTCTTGTGTCCCAGAAGTTTGAGTATGCTATGCCTTTATTTTAATTGGATTCTAGAAAGTCTCCAATTTCTTTCTTTATTTCTTCCCTGACCAAGTTATCATTGAATAGAGAGTTGTTCAGTTTCTATGTGTATGTGGGCTTTAGCTTATTTTTGTTGGGTTTGAAGTCTAGTCTTATTCCATTTAGATCTGATGCAAGGGATTATTTCAATCTTTTTGTATCTGTTGAGGCTGTTTTGTGTCTGATTATATGGTCAGTTTTGGAGAAGATTTTGTGAGGTGCTAAGAAAAAAATATAGAGATAGATAGATAGATAGATAGATGATAGATAGATAGATAGATAGATAGATAGATAGATAGATAGATAGATAGATAGATAGATAGTTTTGGGGTGAAATGTTCTGTATATATCTGTTAAATTCACTTGGTTCATAACTTCTGTTAAGTTCACTGTGTCTGTGTTTATTTTCTTTTTCAATGACCTGTCCATTGGTGAGAGTGGGGGTGTTCAGTTCTCCCACTATTATTGTGTGAGGTTCAGTGTGTGTTTTGAGCTTTAGTACACTTTCTTTTACAAATGTGGATGCCCTTGCATTTGGGGCATAGGTTTTCTGAATTGAGACTTCATCTTGGTGGAATTTTCCTTTGATGGGTGTGAAGTGTACCTCCCCATCTCTTTTAATTACTTTTGGTTTAAAGTCTATTTTCCTGAGTATTTGGACAAATACTGCAGCTTGTTTCTTCCATATGTTTGTGGAACTTTTTTCCAGTCCTTTAGTCTGAGGCAGTGTCTGTCTTCGTTGCTGAGGTGTCTTTCTTGTATGCAGGAGAATTATGGACCCTACTTACATATCCATTCTGTTATCCTGTGTTTATTTTTTTTGGGGGGGGAGAGTTGAATCCACTGATGTTGAGAGATATTAATCCCAATGATTGCTAGTTCCTGTTATTTTGTTTTTGGTGTGGTATTATGTGTTTGTGATTCTCTGCTTTTGGGTTTGTTTTGAGATCAATAATCTGGGCTGGCATCTGTGTTCTCTTAGGGTTTGGATGACATCTGTCCAGGATCTTCTGGCTTTTAAAGTTTCTGTTAAGAAATCACACATGATTCTGACAGATGTACCTTTACATGTTTTTTGGCCTTATTTACTTATAACTTTCAAAATTCTTTCTTTGTTTTATACATTCAGTGTTTTAAGTATTATGTGTCTGGAGGATTTTCTTTTCTGTTCCAATCTATTTGTGTTTTATAGGCTTCTTGTACATTTATAACCATCTCTTTCTTTAGGTTAGGATATTTTCTTCTATGGTTTTGTTGACAATGTTTTCTGGCCTTTTTAACTGGGAATCTTCACCTTTTTCTATTCCTATTATTTTCAGGTTTAGTGTTTTCATCATATTCTGGATTTCCTGTATGTTTTGGGATAGGAACTTTTTACACTTTGCATTTTCATTGATCAATGTATCAATATATTCTACGGTATATTCTCTGTCTCAGACTCTCTCTTCCATCTTTTGTATTTTGTTGATGTTGCTTACAACTGTAGTTCCTATTCTTTTCTCTAGGATTTTCATCTCCAGAGTTCCCTCCATTTGTGATTTCTTTATTGTTTCTATTTCCATTTTTAGGTCTTGGACCATTTTGTTCAATTCCTTCACCTGTTTGATTGTATTTTTCTGTCTTTCTTTAAGGGATTTATTTGTTTCCTCTTTGAGGGCTTCTACCTCTTTGCCTATATTTCTTTAAGGGTGTTATTTCTATCCACCCTCCTTAAAGGCCTTTATAATGTTCATGAGATAGGATTTTAGGTCAGACTCTTACTCTTCAGATATATTTGGGTATCCAGGGCTTGCTGTGGTTGGAGAACTGGGTTCTGATGGTGCCAAATTACATTGACTTCTGTTGCTTCTATTCTTTTGCTTATCTTTGGCCATCTGGTTATCTCCGGTGTTAACCAGCATGGGATTGGAGCAGGCCTCCTTAGAGGCAAGTAGAGCTGTACATCCTAGGTTAGAGTGGGCCTTCAGGGAGGCAGACAGTGCTGTCTCTGGCTAGAGCAGGCCTTCTCTGTCCCTGGTTAGAGCAGACCTTGGGAAACAGGCTGAGCTATAGGATCTGGGAGCAGACACACAAATCTGCCATAGGTCTAGGTGGAGGTTCAGACCAGAAGAGTGATGGGACTCCAACAGATCAAGATAGATCCCACATCTGCTGGGATCTATAGGCGTCTCAGCTGGCATGGGTATTGGGGTGAGAGTCTCACCTGTGTCGCTGGTTAGGACAGACCTCCTAGGACACAGGTAGTGCTGTGGGGTCAGAGAGCAGCCATGCCAATCTGCCATGGGTACACATGGAGGTACAGACTGGAAATGAGACTGATTCTTAAGATTTTGTTATATTATAGTCATATGGCCTCTGTGTGAGCAAATGTATCAACTCTAAGTATTTAATGTGCTTTAAGTTCTTAGCCACTTTCATTTGGCTAAGCTTATTAATAAATGTTGTATGTGAATCTTAACCTGTTTGCTTTTGTTATTGGGAATTTTATGCATATGTATAATGTGTTTTCATAGAATATGCCACCATTCCCACTCCTCCAACTCTCCCCTTAACCACTCCCATTTCTTTTACAGCTTCTAGTGCCCACAACCCTACTGACTTCACTTTTTGTTGTCTGTGTTTGCACAGGCATAGCCTTTTTCTGCACTACGGGTACTCTCACCACTGTCTTCACTTGCTCCAGTAGTAATTTCAGAATTTTTGTAGATTGCCTTGGCAGATCTGTTGGGTAGCAATTCTGGGTAAATATTTCAGAACACAACCCTTTAGGAAATGTATAATCTTTTCAATGAAGCTTTGCCAGCATTTTTTTTTAATCTATGAGAAATTTAGAAGTTTCTTCTGAATACTTGATGCGATATATACATCTGAATTTATTTATTTGGTTGACTATTAAAAAGGTACCATGAACTTGGTAACTTGTACAACAGAATTAATTTTCTAACGGTTTTGAAGGTTGAGAAACCCAATGAGGGCAAGGTGCTAGAAGAGTGGAGAGCTTTATTAAGCCCACTTCCTGATTTATAGATGGACATTTCCTGCTACATCCTCATAAGTTAAAGGGACAAGGGAGCTCTCTGTGATCTCTATTACAAGGATGGGAAGTTTATAATCTATATTATTACGATCTAATCATTTTCTACAACCTGCATTCTAACATCATCACATGAGTGGCAGGGATTTCAGCTTACAGATTTATGGAGAGACACAAACTTCCGGTTAGCTGGTAACAACATCTAAGGCAACGCTTCTATTGTTCAGAGAAGGTTTAAAGGGTACATTGTAGGGCCTAGTAAGTCCTTCAGTGTTGCCTAATCCTGCAGGTACTTCTATGTCAGCAAACTGAGACATGGAGCTGGGACCCCAAATCATCTGCCTGAGACTGACAAACTCTTCACTAACACAGTTAGCCCTAAAACTCTCATTCGGGATGGTTCACTTTCACTGAGTTCTAGTAACTTGAGAGAATAGAAGGCTTTACCCTACTATGAGGTCAATGAAATTCAGAATCTGGGTGAACACTGACTGTTGAAATCAATGCTTTTGAGGAAAGGGGAGTAAATCAGATTGAGGGTACTGAGACATGCAGCTGGGACCCCAAATCATCTGCCTGAGATTGCCAGACTCTTTATTAACACATTTGATGTCATACCAAATTAGGTAGATTCTTTTTAGATGACTTTGCCTTTATGCTTTAATGTTTATAAACCCATTAAGATAAAACAACAAAGAAGGCTACCAATTATTGAGTCTTAGTTAGATGTTCTTTTACACCATTTTAAATTCCTAGAGGAAATATCTTGTGTATAATTCTATTAATATTGCTTAAATTAAAAACAGAAAAAAATCCATGCCTTATTGGGCATCACTGGGAGGGAGACCCTTGGTCCTGTGGAGGCTTGATGACTACTTCAGGCTAGGGGACTGCTAGGATGCTGAGGCAGGAGTTGGTGGGTGGGTGGGGGAAACACTCTCATAGAGGTAGGTGGGAGAAGGTGGGATGGGGGTTTGTAGAGGGAAAACTTGGAAGAGGGATAACATTTGTAATGTGAATAGAAAAAAAGGAAAAAAATAGGAAAAAAAATCCAACAAATTGTATAAAAGTGTTATTTTGAGAATATCTTATTGTTTTTAAGATGGCCATACATGAACATACTCACTTCTTTTTGGCGGTTTGTCACATATTTATGCATATTACTTAGTTTTATAATAAGTTTAAAAATAAATTTATGACACATTGGGTTTGAAATTTTAGCAAACACTTCTTGCGCTACATTCTTTTTGAAGGGGTGCGGTGGATGAGGAGGCAGAATCAGATAATAAAAGGGGGTTTGAGAGTTACCAGTGGATAGATGGTGAAGTTCTGTTGTGGCGAGGTTATAACTACTATCCCTGTCTATTACATCAGAGACTCTAAATTAACCTAATTCAAATAGCTTCTGTTTAACTCTCTATGCTGCCACATGTGATCTAGTCTTAAAATAGGTTATAAAACAATAAAATAAATTTGCATAACATGCCTACAAAGTGACAATCGCTCCAGGAGAGGCTGCCCCACCTCTCTTAAGCATGTGTCAAACACTGTGGTGACACTGCCTCAGAGAAGAGTCCTCTGACAGAGGAGACACAAGCATCTGGGAATGCTCAAAGGCGTGAGAATTCTTCACTTAGGACCCTCTGTTGCACTGTTGCCATGGAAACAGGCAGGCTAACTGTAGATCATCACTCCTTCTCTCCTAAATGTTATTACCCTTTCATCAGCAGCTTTGTGGCACACCATCTGCTGCAGTGTCCCCTTCCCCTCTATTTCCATCTCCAACAGACCGCATTGACCTTCTCCTTCAGCCTTCCTTCTCCCCACTCATTTATTATTATTATTATTTTATCTTTATCCCAGCTCCTAACACCAGTAGGCATTCCCCGGGAATTACAACCAGAGAAGCAAATAGACTAGCTGCAGATCTTCACTTCTCCCTCCTCTTCTCCACACCCAATGCCCCAGACACTCTTCCAGCTCTGTAGCAGATCACCTGCTTCAGCCTCCCTTCATTCCCTGTCCCAGTTTCCAGGGGATCACACAGATTCCCCCAACTCATCAATTGACCCAGTTCCAAATCCATGTGGCATCCACTAGGAACTCTCATGCCACTCCAGGCACATAAGCAGGAAGCCTAACTGTGGACCTTTACCTCTCCATCCTTATCCCAGTTTCACCCCTAACTCTGTAGCAGACCTTCTGTTGTGGCCTCTCCTCACTGTCTGTCCCCTATCCCAGGAGACTAAGAAAACACTGGTGGAACATCATGTTTTTCTCCCTCCTGTGGATCCCAACCCCCATCTCTAACCCATTCTCATGTCTACACTACAAATCAGATCCCAATACCTAGAAACATATTTTACCTGAAACCCCCAGTGGCCACACTTATCAAGAATTCCCTCCCAGGCAACATCCAGTTCTAATAACACACTTCTAATAACCAGAGAAGGCAACAGAAACCAATGAATAAAATACTCACCCAATGAAGACAAAACCAGATATCAGCACCTAGAATTATAATCTTCCCCAAACTAGATGCTGAGATGTAAGTGCAAAAACACAGCAATAACAGATTAGGCAATATGTCTCTGGTAGAGCCCAGAAACCCTACCACAGTATGAATATGAATATTCCAACATAACAGAAGCACAAGAGACCTTAAAATAGCTTTTAAGGATATGATGGATGTCCTTAAAGAGGAAATTAAAAATCTATAAAAACACAGATGGTAGAAAAAATTTATAAAACAACAAAAAGCTCACAAACTCATGGAAACTGAACAACTCACTATTGAATGAAAAGAAGATAAGAAAAAAAATTAAGGACTTTCTAGAATTGAATTAAAATGAATGCACTCTACACCCAAGGTTATGGAACATGAAGAAGTTGGTTCTAAAAGGCAAGTTCATAGCACTAAATACCTAAAAAAAAAAAAATTGGAGAGATATTATACTAGCGATTTAAAACAGCACCTTAAAGTTCTAGAACAGAAGGAAGAAATCCTACCCCAAAGGAGTAGACAAGAAATAAACTCAGGCCAGGCGTGGTGGTGCACACCTTTAATCCCAGCACTCAGGAGGCAGAGGCAGGAGGATTTCTGAGTTCGAGGCCAGCCTGGTCTACAAAGTGAGTTCCAGGACAACCAGGGCTACACAGAGACACAGAGAAACCCTGTCTCGAAAAACCAAAAAGAAAAGAAAAGAAAAGAAAAGA
>NC_034611.1:18954070-18969645 GCF_900095145.1 Mus pahari | reverse complement strand
AAGAAAAGAAAAGAAAAGAAAAGAAAAGAAAAGAAAAGAAAAGAAAAGAAAAGAAAAGAAAAGAAAAGAAAAGAAAAGAAAAGAAAAGAAAAGAAATAAACTCAGGAATAAAGTAGAAACAACAACAACAAAACCATAAGAATCAATGAAACAAAGAGTTGAGTATTTTGAGAAAATTAATAAGCTTGACAAATCCTTATCCGAATTAGCTAAAAGGTGAAGAGAGAGTATCTAAATTAATAAAATTACAAATGAGAAGGGGGACCTAACAACAGACACTGAGGAAATCCAGAGAATTATAAGGACATACTTTAAAAGCCTATCCTCCACCAACTTCGAAAATCTAAAAGAAATGGATAGTTTTCTTTACAGGTACCACTAACCTCTTCTTTTTCAACCCCAAAATATCTTTTTATCAAGAAGAAAACTCAAAAGCTAACATCTAACAGGTTTGTCAATTCACCATTAATTCACCTTTTAACTGTAGGGCAGTTGGTACCTTTGAAAGACCCATACTTGTCATGTCCTGCTTATGGACAACCTGGACAGTCTGTGACTGTTCTATTATTATTATTATTATTATTATTATTATTATTATTATTATTGCTTATTTTGTTTAATTACATTTCAAATGTTATCCACCCTCCCGTTTTCCACTCTGAGAACTCCCCATCTCACCCTTCCCCTGCCTCCACTAGGGTTCTCCCTGCTGACCCACCCACTCCCACCCCACTGCCCTAGCATTCCCCTATGTTGGGGCATCAAGCCTTCACAGGACCAAGGGTCTCCCCTCTCATTGATGCCAGGCAAGGCCTTCCTCTGCTACATATGCAACTAGAGCCATGGGTCTCTCTATGTATACTCTTTGGTTGGTGGTTCATTCCTGGCAGCTCTGGGGGTTCTGGTTAGTTGATATTATTGTTCTTCCTATGGGGTTGCAAACCCCTTCAGCTCCTTCAGTCCTTAAATAAAGATTGAATAAGTAATTTAAACAAACCCACAACCCCTTGTAAAATAGAAGCAGACATTAAAGGTCTCTCAACCACAACAAAGTCCAATACCAGATGGCTTTAGTGCAGAATTCTATCAGACTTTCAAAGAAGAGCTAATGCAAATACTCCTCAAATTATTCCATATAGGGTTAAACCACTCCTCCCAAGCAGTCTCTAAGCCCATCAGCTAGAGCAGTGAGTAGGCACCTTCTTTACTAAATGCCATGAAACTCCCTGACACCAAATAGACCACACATATACTGCTGGAGACAGCTGTGCTGCCTATGATAGGAAAGCAGTGCTGAGCAGACAGAGTGCCTGATGCACAGAGCAAGCTGGCACAGCTATGTGCTTTGCAGCCTGTTGCAGCTCACTCAGCCCCAGAAAATAGGTTTTACGACTGCACCATCCCAGCAAGTAAATGAAGGTACTGTTGAGTTATTTGTCTCGAGTCGCATAGCTAAATAGGTCATGGAGTTTGTGTTTGGGACAACTTCAGGAAGCTGATTCAGAGCTGGAGACAGTTCAGCTACACTCCAGCCAGTATAACTCTGTGTTCTGCCGAGAAGGCTGATTTCCTGCCAGCCTGTCCCATCTATCAAATGAGCAGGAAAAGGATGGCAGCCAGTCAGTTCTGTTTGTTCTGAATATAAAGCGCCATGTTGAAGCAGAAACTTAAATACACAGTGAGGTGCCACGAAGACTTCAAACAGATGCCAGCAGAAAGAATTGGACAGGCACTGCCATAATTATACCTGATCATGCTTACTAAGCACTGTGTGCACTGTTAAATATAGAGGGGCTGGCTTCAGTCTGGGAAGACAAAGAAGAAACAGGGATTGGAAAGTTCCTTATCATCAGGGTGGAGAAGTAGGACTGCTATGCAAGGTTATCCTCTGTCCTCTACATGCACACCATGAGATATATGTGTTAGCACATGTGCGCACACGCACACACATGCACACGCACAAATGTTAAAATAAAGAAAAAGAAATGTTCTTATTGAGGGAGCTTTCAAAAAGATGGGAGAAATGAGAAGTATAATTTTGACCAAGTGCAGGCAAAACATACAAGTCCAGGTGACTATGGGGGACTGCACTGGCAAGATATGGAGATATAAGAAGGCTCTTGGGCAATTTAAAAGGATTTGATGGTTTCCTAGGGGAAACCACAAGGACTCTTGTCCCCAGCAGGATAACAGGTGTATTTCAATAGTTCTTAAAGTTGGTAAAAATTATTGCTGGAAAAAAGAAAAGCTCCAGTGGTCAGAAAATTGTATCTGAGCTCAAGTGTATAAAGTCCATGTGGTCAAGATGGGCTTGAGGGCATTTGATGTGGTGACAAGAAAAATACTACATGCTGCTGCCTTATTTGAGGTGAGTGAGTAAACTTTGAGTGATGAGCTGAGCCCCAGGCTGGTGGGCAGCTAGACACCAGACTTCAGAGCAGGAAGAAGTCAGACTGCACAGAGGGGGGTGGAGGTAGAATCCCAGGAGGGAGGAAGACAGGAGGAGCCCTCTAGGCAAAGCCAGGAGGGCATGTGTGACATCTGCAGTCCCCCATCAGTACTTGAACTGCTCCCACACAGACTACATTGCCATTGCCATCATGCCTCGGCTTCAAGAAGCACACCAGGTTGATCCCAGCAAGCTCTTTTGGTGCTCTTGCCTTGGATCCCAGCCAGTGTTGTGGAGAACATTCTGCAAAAACTCAGAAGCACTTTTGGTATTCCTGGAAGCCGCAGCAGCCCACTTAGCCCATGTACCACCTGTAAAGGCAGGGAGTTAATTCACGTCACCGAAGCCTGGAAGAGAATTCTCTGTGGTGAGAAATTCCTAGAGGGACTCTGTAGTTTCTTGCATATCCTTCCAGAGGAGAGATCACTGCTTAGGAGGCAGCCTGGATGTAATTTATAAAGGTCGGAGGACATACATGTAATGTACACATGGTTTTATTGAGACTCAGTGAGGTAATGACTATGGGGCGTCTATGGATTGAGGAAACTAATATCTGCTGATAGCAAAAGCATGGGGAATATTCATAGAATCCAGTTAGAAGCAGGGACCAACACTAAGGAGATTTGATAATGACATTCTGTCCACTGTACCAGTTCCTGCGTGGCACAAGCAAATTCTAGCTGAGGCTAATTTTGGACTTGTAAACAAAGACACCTGTGCTACCAGCTGCAAAGCTTTATGTTAGAGCTTGACTATGAAATGTCCCCAACAGGTTCATAGAGTGCGAGCTTGATTGCTAGTTAAAAGGCTTTTGGGACATGACTGCCTCCTGAGAAAACGGACCAAATTGATGGATTTGCTTCCCTCAATGAATAGATAACATGGTGGTATTGGTGGAATGTGATGAAAGATAGCTGGTGGGTCTAGTCAGAGGAAACACATCACAGGGATGGGAATACTTCTAGGGACTGTCATTAGGGGACTGTACCTGCCCTAGTGCCGTTTATTCCCTTCTCTCTGCTTACTATCTAGCACAATGGAGAGAAGATCCTCGGGCACACAATGTCACAACCATGATTTTTTTTTTACCCAATCACATAAGGTCAGTCCACCACGGAGTGAACCCTCAACAAGGGTGAGGGGAAAATGAATCTCCTCTTCTTTTGAATTGTTCTGTGTGATGTTTATCCACAGCACCAAATGCCTAGTACCCTCAGAAATGGAGTAACTGCACCTGTAAGAGGAATGGTCATTGTTTCTGGCACTTGTGACCATGTTAAATGAGTCAACACATTGAAGCAGTCTTAGTATAAAGCCAGGAGCCAGGAGCAGTCAGGAGCAATTAGTACCAATGCTGCAGTTGTTATTGCTGCTGCTCTGGGTGGGCAGCAGGAGGGTCTGCCTGTGCTACAAGGACTCTAGCTTGTGAAATGCCTGATATCACTCAGAAGCACGCCATCCACAAGGACTTAAGCTTCTGCAAGCCTCTGAGGTCTCTCTCTTCCCTGTAATGCATCTGTATCCCACCTCTAACCACAATGTGGAGTTGTGCTTTCTTAGTTGCACAAGTAGCTACTCATTACACAAATAGTATTATCTCTCTTATGTTCTCAGTGAGCTTTAAGTCCATCCACATCCATTATCCTCTTTCCTACTTTTCTGTCCGCACTGCCAAAGTCAAGTAAACTGAACTTAGCCTACAGAGGTTTTGATTGTAAATTGTCTGTTCTGCACCAACCACCTTCCAAAATTCTTATTTTTGTACCACTGAAACATCTCCTTATTTCCTCTGAGCTTACTTTTATTGCTAAGAGAACAACATAGTTGTGGATTGAGAGAAACTTGCAGAAGAATTCAAAGCAGGCAAATCCTACTGTTTCTTAACCTGGCATTTTCAGACTTGAAGAAGAAACAGCATCAGTAGCTCAGTCTCTAATTACAGAAAGCACAGACATTATAGGGAACACAGAGCGATGATAAGTACTGGTTCCACATCCGTTTCTGCCATTCTCTGCTCTGTGAAATTGGACACTTACATTTCTTAATGTCACTTGACTCCTCTGTAAAGTGGTGATAACAATGGAACTGACTGTGTGCTCTTGAGGATGTCGAGTGAGATAAATCAAATGCACACTAGTAAGCTGGCCTTTTGAAATATCAACAAACTAGTTTATGTGTAATTATATTAACTTTCAATTGCAACAAATACACATATTTGAACTTTGGATAGTAACAACACTTCTCACAAACCTTTGCTTCATTGCCTATGTGGATAATAAAATGAGTTTTGTTCTAAACTTTCTCCTGTTATGTGTAGCTCTGGCTTGCCTTGTTTATGTGTTCTGTTTGATCATAAAGACCAACATAGTCTTTATCTCCCCTCTGCCACTCAATGCAAACTGGCAGGCAAACACTAACTTCTGCATTACGTGTCCAGACAAGGGCTGTACTAACCATGTGTCCTGACCTGCTTCCCAGTATTCCTCTCAATCCCCAATGGGAAAAATTTGCCCCCTCGCAGTTTACCCTTTCTCCTCTCTTTATTTCACCCTCCAAGATGAAATAAAAGTTGTTAACTTTCATGGTCTCTTAAAAACACTGTATAAATCACATTAGGAAAGGAAGAAAAGAAAGAAAGTAAGGGAGGGAAGAAGAGAAGAAAGGGAAGGGATGTGATGGAAAGGGTAAGGGAGGGGAGGAAAGGAGAGGGAAGGGGAGGGGAGGAGAAGGGAGGGGAGGGAGATGTCTGTCTCTAAGAAGTGGTTGGTAAGCAGGATACCTGGAAAGCATCTGTGCACAAGCATATAATTTCAGGAATGCTCATTACTTGAAGATGACCCTTAACTTTAGTGGGGTCAACTCAGATGACCCTTAATTTTAGTGGGGTCAACTTTTGTGCTTTCAAAAGTCACCAAATTGCTGAAATACAGCGTAGCTTCTGAACTGGTGCGAGGAAGAAGAAATTTAGAGTATTGCCCACGAAGCACCTGCAAGTACAGAGACAGGGGTTATCTTCACTTATGCAGTACTGGAGGAATCCACCGTGGATGTGAGCCAGTCACTGCGCATATGAGTCCCTCGGGAGAGCAGAGAAGCAACTAACTCATTGGGCTGATGGAGTTTGCAGAGTAAGTGTGACTCCTTACTGTCCCAGGCAGGGAAGCACTAAAAGATGACCTATTTCAGTAAAGATGACCTGAGTGTCTATTCATTTCCCACCGTAAGGTCCACAAGATCCAAACAGGCTGAACAATCTGAACACTCTTCCCTTGCAGCCTCTCCCACGCTTGGGGTTTATTTCTTTCTTTCCCTAATAATTCAATTTTCACATCTACTTCCTCCTGGCTCACATTCCACTATTATTCTTAAGGATGAAACGAAGAACTCATCTACTACTGGCTTGGGTAGGTTTAGTGGCAATTAACTGTTCAGACTTCTAATACTCCAAGCTAAGGTCACCAGGAGCCAGAAAAGTCCTATCAAACTCCCCAAACCCACATGAGCTTTAAAAAACTGTATTGAAGCCCAAAGTGAATTTGAAGCCCCACTTTCGTCTGAGTGCTTTAGAGTGGTTTTTGGAAATCTCATAAAAATGATGGGTTTTTTTTGTTGCTTTTTTGTTTTGTTTTGTTTTTACTTGGGATATACATTTTTGGTATGCATTTTGTCTGCTTTGTTATTATTGTTTGTTTGTTTGGTTTTGGAGACAAAGTCTTGCAAGGGTATCCAGGGTTGTTTCTGATTTATTCTGAGTTCAAGATGCCCTTGAACTTTTAGCAATCTTCCAGCTTCAGCCTGTTGAGTATTTGATTACAGATGTTCATCATGGCATCTACCTCTTATTGTTGGTAGTTTTATAATTCATGCTAAGTGTCTTATTTACCTTTTTATTACAATGAAAAAATATCACAACCAAGGAAACTTATAAGAGAAAGCATTTAGTTTGTGTCTCATAGTTTCAGAGGAATCATAATGGTGGGAATTATAGCAGCAGGTAGGCAGGCTTGATACTGAACAGGAACTAAGACCCTACATTATGAGCATAAGTGTGAGGCATTGGGAGGTAGCACTAAGGGTGTGTGTAGGAGGGTTGAAACCTCAAAGGCCACCCCAGGTAACCACACCTCCTCCAACAAGGCCACACCTCCTAATCCTTCCCAAACTGTTCCACAAACTGCACACCAAGTTTTCAAACATATGAGCTCACAGGTGTACTTCTTATTCAAACCACACACTAAGGAAATGAAAGTTTTAAAATATAAATCAACCTTATAAATCATATCATTGGTATTAAACTCAATATTGTGTCTATCATTCAAACTTAATAATACATTCAGAATAAGATTAAATATAGTTGGTGTTCTTGCACCAAGAAGATAAGCATATTGTCTGAAAGTTTCTAATAGCCAGTTGTTCATTCTTACTAAAAGAGTGATGTGAGTTGGTGTGGTATACAGAAACCATTTTAATCTCTAATTTTGCTTATTTCTGACTTTTCCTTCTTTCTTTTTGTAAGCTTAGTTGAAAGTTTATCAATTTTATAAACTCTGTTTAGTTGATTTTGTGTATTGTTTTCTTAGTCTCGATTTCATCAAATTTTTCACTAATTTTTCTTATGCTTTAGTAGGTTTGGAATTGGCTGCTTCTTTTTTAGGAGAACCTTGATGTATGCATTCATCAGATTGTTTATTTTAAATCTCTCATACTTTTTAAAACTGAGAAATATTAATGCTCTATTCTTTTCTCTAAGGAATGTCCTGGCTGTGTTCCAATGTTTCTGGTAGGGACACATTCTCATTTTCATTTTTCTCTAGGAATTTTTAAAATTTCTCTCTGATTCCTTAGATTGCCAGTTGCACATTCATAAGTTTGCTGATTCATCTCCAGTTATGTTCAGAGTTCCCTTAGACTCTCTTGTTGTTCTCTACTTTTATTTTGTTTTGATCAGATAGGACACAAGTGATCATTTCAGTATTTGGTATCTATTGATTCTTGATTTGTGTTCTTTGTTACACTCAGTTTTAAAGAAGTTTCCATGAACCACTGGGAGAAATTGTATACTCCCTATCTATAGGGTGAAATATTCTGTTTAGTCCATATTTGTTAACTCCAGTGATCCACAGTGTATTTTAGCTTTTATGTTTCTTTGCTCATTTTAGCTGGAAAGGCATATTTAACAATGAGAGTGGAATACAGAAATCCTTCATTATTATTGTGTCAGGACCTTTTTGGCCTTATATGCCTTTTATAAATCCAGTGATATACAGAAGGTCACTAGAGACTACTTTGGAAACTTACACACACACACACACACATATACCACACAAACAAACATACATACATACATACATACATACATACATACAATGCAGGAACCTAGATGAAAGTGATAGATTTCTAAATGCACATTATTTACCAAAATCAAATCTGGAAATTAAAAATAATTTTAACAGATCCATTAAAGGCGACAGGATTGAAGCTTTAATCAACTTTCCCCTCAAAGAAAAGCCAAGTACTGGAGGAACTCATCACTGAATTCTACTACGTTTTAAAGGAAGAGCTCATTCCAATTCTTTTTAACTGTTCTCACAAGATGCAAAGCAAAAGTACATCATAAAACTCACTTTACAAAGGCACTATTATGCTGGTAGGCATAGCTAGGTAAAGCTAAGACAGCAACAGCGGAATGAAAACTACAGACCAATTTCTTTGATGAACATAGATATAAAAGTTATCAATAAAAATACTTGCAAATCCAGTTCAGGAATGCAATAAGAAGATTATATATTATGAATAAGGAGCTTTCTTCCAAGAAAGACAAAAATGGTTCAGCATATGTAAAACAGCAAATACATGAGATAAACAAACATAATGGCAGAAACCACACAAACATCTCAAGTGATGCTGAAATGGAATTTGACAAAATGTAGCATGCCTGTATGATTAATGTCCTGGAGCTTTTGATGAGTAGATGGAGCATACTTCCCAATGACAAAATCTGTATGCATAGAGCCTACAGCCACCATTACAGTAAACAGAGACAAACTAAGAATGTTTCTTTTTTCCTCCAAAATCAAGAATGAGACAAGGATAGCCACTCTCACTTCTTTTATTCATTATAGTGCTTGAAGTCTCTGCTATATCATTTAAACAACAGAAAAACATAAAGGGGGGTAAATATAGCAACGAAACAAGCCAAACTAATATCATTTGAATATATGATTCACTGACCAAAACATGCTAAAGACTCTATCAGAAAACTCAGTAAAGGTGTATTAAAAAATTAATTAAGAATAGATAGCTTAGGGGTTAGGAGCATTCCATGTTTGGACTGCAATTTGGTTTCCAGCACCCATGCCAAGAAGCTCACAACTGCCTATAACTCTAGCCCCAGAGATTCTGGCACTATGTTCTGGCATACACACACACACACACACACACACACACACACACACACACACGCACACACACACAAATAAAACTAAAACTTAAAGGGTTGTAGCCTTTATATCTACCACCAATGTACTCTCAGATAAAGAAATCTGGAAAACATATCTCATTCATAATAGTTTCAAATTTTTTAACCATCTAGGAAGATGCCTAACCAAAGGGAAAAAAAGACTTCTACAACCCAAACTTCAAGATCTTGAAAAGGGACAATTAAAAAGGATACTGGATGACAAAAAAGACCTTCTATGGCCCTTGTTTGGCAGAATTAATATTGTGAAAAATCTGTACCAATAACACTAACCTACATTTTAAATACAATATTTCTCAGAATTCAAATGTTTTATTTTACAGATCTAGAGAAACAATCCAAGAATCCATTTGGAGACATGAAAAAGACCAAGCTCCAAAGACTAAAAGCACAGTCGGTTGTGTTAATACCTGACCCCAAGTTATGTAGCAGAGATGTGATCATAAAAGCTGCCTGGTAGTGACATTAAAATACTCAGGTCGACTAACAGAACAACATGAAGGATCTGGAAACCAGACGACAGAATCAAGACCTCCTCAGACAGACTTGACTAAGGAGGCCACAGTATGCAGTGGAGGGAAGCTAGCCTACTCAACAAACGAGGCAGGCAAAGCTGCATCTCCACCACCAACAAAACATGATATTAGATTCATATCCTTCACCTCATATAAAAATGGGTCAACGAGATCAAAGACCTTCATTTACAAAACCTGGAATATTTACACTTTCACAAATGAGAGCAGAGGGCGCACACCCTGCCACACACTGGGGTAGAGAAGAACTGTCTCCCGGTAGTAAGTGGTACAGGAACTGTTTCCCAGGTATCAATAGATGGGACTGCACGAAGCCACTATTAGCTGGACAGCAAAGACAACCATCGACAGAGCACGCAGACAACCTACAGAATAGGGACAACCTTCACCATTACATATCAGACTAGGGGCCAATATACAATATTTACAAAAAATAAAAATAAAATAAAATAAAATAAAATAAAGGCCGGGCAGTGGTGGCACACGCCTTTAGTCCTAGCACTTGGGAGGCAGAGGCAAGTGAATTTCTGAGTTTGAGGCCAGCCTGGTCTACAGAGTGAGTTCCAGGACAGGGAGAGCTACACAGAGAAACCCTGTCTTGAAAAAAAAAAAAAAAAAAAAAAAAGAAAAGAAAAAGAAAAAAGAAGAAGAAAAGAAAGGAAAAAAAGAAAAAAGAAAAGAAAAATAACGATGCAAATACAATGGATACCAAGGATAGAAAACTGCCAATTACTAAATAGGCTAATGAACAGAATGGTTTTCTAAAGAAGGAACACAAATGGCCAAGAACTATTTTTTAAAGTGCTCAACACCCCTAACTATCATGGAAATGCAAATTGAAACACTGAGGTGGCAGTGTGACAATAATGGCTCTGGTCCTTGGCGTAGTTTAAGCCAAGAGGGTCCAGTCTGGGTTTTTCCACTACCCACTACTCCCTGTGCTTTCAGTCTGTCAATAACAAAGGACTTTGCTCTATGTTCATTCAACACTACATAAAACATGGTATGGAAAAAGAATGAGGAATCTTTTGTCTCTACTTGTGCTTAAAAAAAAAAAAAAAAAAAAAAAAAACAAGAGTTTTATAAGGGAAGAAATTGTTTTACCATCCCCCGTGGATCCAGACTAATAATGCTCAAAACAAATAATTGTTATCAAATACACACACACAGTCACACACACACACACACACACACACACACACAATGTTCTAGATCAGAAGCAAGGAAGAGTTTATAGTTTAAGATTATGTGGTTAGCATCAAAACTAGTTACAAGGGAGCCTGGGGCACAGCTAAGATCGGTTGCCTTGTTTTCTACAAGGTAGAAAAGCAGCTGGGGCACAGCCTTTTAAATGCCCTTAACACTTGTCACTATCAACTTGGTTGGAATGTCAGCTCAAACACAGTTTCTAAAAATTAGAGTCATTCCTAGAAAAAAAAAAAAAGGTATTTATTTCCACACTTTGAGAGACCACCTCTCCTCATTAAGACGAGCTATCATGCTGAAAAATATAGGAAAAGAAGAAACGCTATTCGCCGCAAACTAATATAGTCACTATTGAAATAATTTTGGAGGTTTCTCAATAATTTAAAAATAGACCTGCCTAGGTAGAGTGTTAAGGTCAAGGTAACTAAACATTTTAAGGTCTAGATAACTACTATCTGTCTAGGCTGCCATTTTGTGCTGTTACTAAGGTCATAAGGAAATTTTCTCACATGCTGTTACTGCTGTTACTAAGATGTTCGGTGCCTTGATGTTCTAGGAAGCCAATCACAACAGAGGTCAGTTAGAACTCCTTGGCATAGTTAGCTAAAATAAGCTTGGAACTGCACCAACTATCCAGCCCCACTTCTTGTATCTATGTATAAGCTTTTACGGTATTTTCCTTTATAAGATGCCCCTAGGATGGACCCCAACGTAAGAGAGACACCGGCAATCTATTTAGAATAAGACTTCCATTTTGAGAAGGGGGTCAAATAGAGTTTAAGTTCCCAAGACCTCCCTGGGAACTGGCATCCTATGTGGCAGAAAGAGACGTGTACCTGGGTAGCTGACCTCCTGGTTGGCAAGTTAAGGCATAAAAGTTAGACAAGGCAAGTACTCTCCTGGTTGAGAAGGAAAGACACGAGGGTTACACAAGGCAACTCCCCTGCCACAGTTGAATATCCCAACCAGTGGGGATGGGAAAAGAATTGCAAAACTACATTATATATTCCAGCTACACTATTGGCCAGAATACCACAAGAATAGTCTGTAGGCCACTTACTAATATTCTTCCCCTCTGCAACCCTTTTATCTAGGCCTCCATAGTCCAAAGGCCCTCAACCCTACTGTCTTCCATGATCCTACTAGGATGACCCATTATTCCTTTTTTTTACAGCTTTCAACCTCTTTCTAGCCATATTTCCAAAGGCTTCCACATTCCTCCAAACAAAACTGTGGTCAGACCTGTCACATAAGTACCTCACTCCTGGTACCACCTGCTATCTTAGTGACTGTACTACTGCCATGAAGAGATACCATAACCAAGACAGCTCTTATAAAAGAAAACATTTCATTGGGGACTTGCTTACATGTTTAAAGGGGTCAGTCCATGATACCATGGTGGTAAGCAAACAGGCATAGTGCTGGAAAAGTAGCTGAGAATTTTATATACTGATCTGAAGGAGGCAGGCAGACACACACACACACACACGGTCTGAGTTTAGCCTAGCAACACACATTCTTCAACAGGACACACCTTCTAATCCTTCCCAAACATTTCCACAAACTGAGGAACAAATATTCAAATATAGGAGCCTATTGGGGCCTTTCTCTCTCAGACTATCACAAAATTGTTAAGGACTGAAGGTAGGGCTTTCTACATGATGAGAAAGCCCTACCACTAAGCCACATTCCCAGCCCTCTCTTTGCTTTTTATTAAGAAACAAGGTCTCATTTAGTTGCCTAAGCTGCTCTTGAACACACGCTGAAGCTTCCACAGTTATTAAACAGGTGAACTTCCATCTCAAGACACCAGACTAACTAAGATTACAGGCCTTGAACCCAATGAAGTGTGATTGCAACAGCTCTTTCTAGTATCATTTCACAGAAAGATATAGAAGTCTGCAAGATTTTGAAAGACCTACTCTTGGATATGTATACACACACACACACACACACACACTGAGAGAGAGAGAGAGAGAGAGAGAGAGAGAGAGAGAGAGAGAGAGAGAGAGAGAGAATAATAAATTCAGTGTAACAGAAGATGGTCAAGTTATGTTTCAGAAGTCAGTGTTCAGTGGAAGAACTGGAAGTATTTGAGAAATGAAATGTTGAAAAATGCTTTTACAATGGTTGAACACTCTATAACTGATAGCCAAGAAAAATATATAAATTTGGATGTAAACAAAGAAGGCGAGAACAGAAGAGGAAAAAGAAACAAATTACTTTAAATTTTTTGTTTGTTTGTTTGTTTTTTCAAGACAGGGTTTCTCTGTATAGCCCTGGCTTTCCTGGAACTCACTCTGTAGACCAGGCTGGCCTTGAACTCAGAAATCCACCTGCCTCTGCCTCCCAAGTGCTGGAATTAAAGGCGTGCACCACCATGCCCGGCTTAAAAACAATTTTTTTAAAGCCACAGAAGTTGCCACCTTGTTTCAGAATCTGTTATTTATCTTTCCAATAATCATCTATAAAACAATTATCCTAGAGAAATCATATAATCACCTCAATAGATGCAGGAGAGGATTTTGACGGAATCTAACATCATATAAAAGCTTAGAAGGAAGTTGGAAAAGAAATACCTAGCAGCGAAGACACTGTGATCACAGGTAATTTTTCTAGGGCAAGGCTTACCTATTGCACACTGAATACTCTACCTCTGTGCTTTTCCCAAAGTGGAAAAGTTTCTGCATAAATTGTGGTAGCTGGGGACGGCATACATTTGTACTCCCCTTTAAAAAAAAAAACAAAACAAAAAAAAAAAAAAACAAGAAATCTAGAAAAGGAACATATTTAAAGCTGGGAAGGTGACTTGATGGGTAAGAGTGCTTGAAGAGTCCTAGTACCCATATAAAAAGCTAAATATGACTGCATGTGTACCTGTGACCACAGTGCTGGAGAGGCAGAGAAAAGTAGATCGCTGTGGCTCTGTGGGAAAAGTGGTAAACTCCAGCTTCAGTGAGAGATCTTTTCAAAGAGAATGAGGCAGAGTGATAGAGGAAGGCATCCATCACCCTCCTCTGGACTCCACACATGAACAGACAGGCATATGCTTCTACAACACACACACACACACACACACACACACACACACACACACACACACGCGCGCGCGCGGAGAGGGGGGGACATTTTAAAGTTAATAAAGCCTATATAAAAAAATATATGTCAACTTTTTAATAAATAGGAGAAAATGCTAAACATTTCCGATATAATCAGAAACAAGACAAGGGTGTACACCTCCTATTCCGTTCTTCTTCATGCAATACGAGAAGTCTTGGCTAAAGTGATAGGCTAAGACATGAAAATAAACTGGAAACAAATAGGAAAAATGAAGTAAAGATATCATTTGCAGTTGATATGATTCTCTATATAAGAAGCCTCAAAGTATCCACTAGAAAACCATAAAGACTTTCACCAAAGTTATAAGACATAAAATTAACATAAAAAACAGAAGGGCCATTCCCAAATGTTAATAACAAGGAGACAGAGGAAGAAACTAGAGGAAAACTTCGTTCACAATTGCCTCAGTAAAATAAAATAAAATAAAATAAAATAATTAAATCTAACCAAAGCAATGAAAAACTTTTAGCATGAAAACATTAAAATAACTGAAGGACTAAATGGAAGAAGACTACCACAGAGGTAAAGGCAAGCAACCCCTAGGAACAATGTTGATCAACATTGTAAAAATGGCTATCTACCAAAAGCAACCTGCCAATTCAATGTGATTCCCACCAAGATTCTAATCCTACTCTTTACAGAAGTAGGAGGAACAATTCTCAAAAATCCATTTGGATGCACTAAAGAGCTCAGATGGCCAACGAAATCCTGAGTAGCCAAAAGGGCAACAGCTGAAGCTGAATCACCGTACCTGATGCACGTTATACTGCAGAGCCACGGTTCTTGGGGAGATGATGCAAAACACGTCACTCTTACCCGAGAGGGAACTAATGAAAGACAAAGTAATGATATCATCAAATACAATTCGACGAGCCACTGACTGAGTTTACTGAAACTGTTTGCGAGAATGAGGGCAACTCAAGTGCAGATGCATTACTGAGCTCTCCACCAAGCATGGGGGAACAGTCCCTAAAACTTGCCTGCTGAAGCTCATTGAACAACTTGAAGACATCTCTCTTGGTCAGACAGTCTCCTCTCCTCAGGGGCTTTTACTGTTTACGTAGCCTTAAGGAGCCTTGTGAATCTGGTACATTTCAGGGACTTCCTGAGATTTGTGAGCTATCGATTTTCAAGCGTCTTAAGGAGCCCTCAGTTCAGAAGTTTCTGAGTCTTCAGGAGCATCCCTGGAGAATGGAATGCTTCAACTCTGGAAGAAATTGCTACATCACACCATATTCTTGCTACACAATACCATAGTAACAAACACAAAATAGTGGTACAAAACTAGACACTGGATGCTTGGCATAGAGTAAAAGATCCAGATATAAACTCAAACAGCTACAGCTGCCTGATTTTATTTTGTATATAAAGATGACAAGAATGCACATCAGAAAAAAAAGACAGCCTCTTTAGCAAATGGTGTTGAAAACACGAGATAGCCACATATAAAATAAAGTAGATCCTTACCTTTAACTCTACATTAAAAATCATTCCCAATGTATCAAAGGCATTAATATAAATCTTGAAACTCTAAAGCTGCATGAAGTAAGGGGAGACACTTCTAGATAGAAACACAAGCTAAGACTTTCTGAGTAGAATCTCAGTTACTCAGGAAACGAGGCCAATAATCAACAAACTGGGTATTGGAAAATTAAATATCTTTTGTGCAATAAAGGAAACAGTGAAGAAACAACCAGTGGAAAAAAAGAAAATCTTTGCTAATTTTGTGTCTAACTGAGGATTAACACCTAGAATACACAAAGAACAAAAAAAAAAAAAACAAAAAAAA
>NC_034611.1:18945552-18953979 GCF_900095145.1 Mus pahari | reverse complement strand
AAAAAAAAAAAAAAAACCTAAACAGAAAGACAACAACCCAAATCAACAAACTGGCTAATTCACACACACACACACACACACACACACACACACACACACACACACACTCACATGAAATACACAAGGCCAATAAACATACCTAAAATTGTTCAACTTCACTAATCGTGGGAGAAATGTAAATGAAAACTCCATGGAGATTCATATTTACTCCAGCGGGAATGTCATTCATTAAGAAACTGATAACAACACATGCTGCCCAGGGGTAAACACAAAGGAAGGCTTCATGCACTGCTTCTGCTAGGAATAGAAATTGATCCAGCCTCTATGGAAGACACTATGGAGCTTCCTTGGAAGACTAGAAATAGACCTTCTACATCAATCAGCTACACCGCTCCAGGGCATTTATCCGGGGAAATCCACCATTCACAGTAGTCAAGTAATGTAACTAACACATGTGTCCCGCAACTGGAGAACAGAGAAGACATGTGATTTACATATGAAAGGGAATATTGTTTAGCCATAAAGAATGTAGTTGTGTCATTTATAAGAAAGTGGATGAAACTGAGGCAAAAATCATATGAAGTAAATTAAGTCAGCCCCAGAAAGATGAATATATGCCTACCCTCATTTGTGGTTATCTACCCCTGTTTGTGGTTGTCTACTCTCATTTGTGGTTGTCAATAAATTTTATGTAGTTGCATTAAAACATGTCTGAACACACTGAATGAAAAGTGTCTAGAAGAAAGCAGAGCTTTCTAGAGGAGAGAGGTGGAGGAAGAAGGGGGAATGGGGTGGAGTGGGTACACTCAACATATAACACACACCTGTAAGAAAATTAAATAAACATATATGTATATAAATACCTCAAAATTGAGCTCCAGTTGTTTTTTGTTTTTTTTTTGCTTTTTTAATTTTAACGTAGTATTAAACTTAACACATGGCTGGCTCAGCTAATTCAGGCTGAGGAACTGCAAATTTAAATCTTCTTACATCTGTTACTTCAGCCATCTTCATAATAGGAACATTTTAGAAGACCAGTATGTGGGACTGAATCATTTTGACACTATAAAAATAGAAGCCAGTACTGAGGCAAGAATAGCAGGCCTCCACACTTGATGTAAAATTAAACCCTACTTTTAAAATCTGAGCGACTAATTTACATTTCTTTGCCTCTTGAAGAGCTCTTGTTGAATTTTCAGATTTAGAACAGGTTTGCAGACCTGTTGCTATGCATATAGCCTGAGTATAGTTGTTTAAACTATTCATGGTCCTTTCCATTTTTAAACAGTACTGTTTCATTTTCCTTTAATTCAGGAGTTAGAAATAATTACACTCCTAAACAAATTCTTCCTTAAAAAACATGATGCCTGTGCCTGAGTCATTTGAGACTCTTCATTAGACATGCAGAGAGTCCTGTAGTTTAAATGAAGAAGGGGGTTGCACCAGCTCCTAACCTTCCTGGGAGGCACTACCTCCTATTTCTCTTTCTCTGTCCCAGCGGCTGAAGGTGGGCTTGATCACAGGACAGGAGCCATACTGCCCACTCCTCACAGTACACATCCTCAGAGCCCTGCATCAACAAACCCTGTCCCAGATCAACAGTGCCAAATTTCACTGGAGACATCCCACTGAAAAAGTAATGACCTCATACAGTGAATGGTGGCTGTCCCTATAACCACATAATTTAAAGGAAGCTTCGGAGGAAATAAAAAGACATGGAAAAAAGAGCAGGAAAAAAGATAACTTTAATTATTAATAGAAAATGTAAAGAGAAACATATGTAGAGGAGAACATGCGTTCTTTAAATCAGATGTACTTTCTTCCCTCAAGAAATCTGATTACGGTCTGGAGAGATGGTTCAGTCAACAAACTGCTTGCAACACAGGCGCAGGGACCCGAGTTAAACCGCCAAAGCCCAGGTTAAAGGTCCAGGTATGGTGGTGTGTGCTTACCCTAGGAGTGCTGGTAAGGCCAGAGACAAACAGAACCCTGGGACCAGACGAGACTGCCCAGCAAGCTCCTGGGTAGTTAGAGACTGTTTCAAAAGTCAAAACTGCAGAGGGATGACACCTGGGGTTGTTCTTGGACCTCCACATGCATGTACACAGAGGTATACACACCCACACATACACTTGCACACACCTGAACAGGCACCCATGAACTTCCTTTAATAAACCGCAGCGCTTGGAGTATTTGCATCTTCAGAAGAAACAAACCAAAGAACTGTATAGCTTAGTGCTTCGCTTTGTACTCAGAATTCAGCTGGTGACTAGGGAGTGTGAGTTGAATTGACACAGACATACAAATGATCTGCACATGGCTAGAGAAGCACATGTAACACTGGCCTATTCACAGCCACACTAGAGACCTCCCGAAGAACACATACCCTGACTATTTTGCTAGAATCGAAGATTTGTCTCAATTCAAGAATAATGAGTAGCGTAGGAAAACTGCTTGCCTGGCAATTATATGGAGCCGAGATGAATCTTTGTTCACATTGGATTTGATAGCACGCGGAAAAACAAAACCTTAGCTCTACGGCTACAGGACGGTTAGTTAGGTTTCCTTGTGTTGGAAGTTGGCCTTGTGAACTGGGTGTTCCCCGGAAGACCAGCACCTTCGTCAAAGATGTTGCAGAAAGATCAAGAGCTGAAAGTATCTGGTGATGAACCCAGCTATGTATTGCTGTGGTAAGCACTAAAAGCAACTTGAAAGGAAGGGATTATTTGGCTTCTATATCCAGTTTACAGTCTGCTATTGAGAGAAGGCAAGACAGAGACTCAAGTAGGGTGGGAAACTGGAGGCACGAAGTGAAGCACAGAACATGGAGGAGCACTGCTTACTTGCATTGCTCCTCATGACTTGCTTGCTTCCTTATGAATCTCAGGATCACCTGCCTAGGGATGGCATCACCCACAGTGGGCTGTGTCCTCTCAATATTAGTCATTAATCAAGAAAATGCCCCCATAGACCTGTCTTGAGGCCAAGTTGATGGAAACGTTTTCTCATTGAAGTGACTTGAATTTATGTTAAGACAAAGCAGTACATCTGGACTGTCTTTCACATTTTTGTTCTTTTTTTTAAAAAAGCATGTATTATTTGTATTTGCATGCATGTAGGTTAGAGGGCAACTTCTGGGCAGCATTCCATCCCACAGAGCATCTGGACTCTTTACTAGCCTTTTCTCTATAGTAGCATCCCTTTGACTATCTGGTAAAACTCTGGGTACGTATTAACTTAGCAGACCACCAGCTTCCATCACATGAAAACCTAACGCCACCAGATAACATCAGAGACCCTCAGCAGATCTACCCCTGCCTCCCACCATTTGTTATATCCTGTCTATCTGACATCCTCACTACTGTTTTGTCAACTGCATCGGTTCCTGACCATCATTTGTCCTGGGACTATAGAAATCCACAGACCATTTTGTACCTGCTTTCCTGGACCACGTTCATTCATATTTAGTTCAGAAAAAAAAAACCTCAATCTTTAATTCACTCTGGAGCCCAAGTTTGGTTTTATGTCAATGACATCTTATCTGAACTTTAAAATATGAAAAGATTGCCCAACTGGGGAAGCTCAAAAGGACGTACTCAGAAAACATTTGAAAACAGTAGAGGAGGGCAAGCTGGATGTGAGCTGTGAGAAGCTGATTGGTGAGAATGAAGCCTGCCTTGATGACCCAGTGTAGGGGACAGGGAAACGGGAGTGGGTGGGTTAGTGAGCGGGGAGAGGGGGGCTGGGATAGGGGGATTTTTGGAGGAGAAATGATGAAAGGGGATAAAATTTGAAATGTAAATAAAGAAAATATCTAATAAGAAAAACAAAAACAAAACAAACAAACAAAGAAAAATGAAGCCAGCCCTAGGACTGAGAATGAGAAGGCTTGGGGCTAAGAAAGGACTACAGGGGAGGTAATTCAAGAAACAGATGGGCTGGTGAGATGGCTCAGTGGGTAAGAGCACCGACTGCTCTTCCAAAGGTCCCGAGTTCAAATCCCAGCAACCACATGGTGGCTCACAACCATCCGTAACAAGATCTGATGCCCTCTTCTGGAGTGTCTGAAGTCAGCTACAGTGTAATTACATATAATAAATAAATAAATTTTTTTTAAAAAAAGAAACAGACATTTTTCTTATGACGTCTCTAATACACGACAAAGACACTTTGAAATTATTCTTGGTGACCACACTTCCATCACCTTAGATCGGATACAGAGTAAATGGACTGCCCGCAGCTGGCTCATGAAGTAATGTCAGGTGCAGTTCTGTAGGAAGTGAGCCAGCTCTCATTCTCATGGGGGTTTATATCTTTACATTGTTCTTTAAGTTTACTTTTTCTTCTCAGGTCCAAAAGATTTGTACATTAGATATAGGTTTAAAAATGTAGCCATTTGGAAGAATTAAAACCTTATTACATCTTGATCACTGTCCTTTTGTTGCCCTCAAAATGTTTTGAAAACTTTCAAATCGGCCAAGAGTTGAAAAATAATGAAATATTACTAGATAGGGCCTTTACCCAGCCATCGCCACTGTTGCATGCCTGTGTGCATGCGTGTATGTGTGTGTGTTTCTCTCCCCCCCTTTCTCTCTCTCACTATAATTGTTATGTATAAAGTACTAAGGGATTAAGTGATTTTAGAATAAAGATCAAGGTTAGAAATCCATTTTTTCCCATTCTGCTTTGTGACATTGAGTTAGGAGAAAAATACATGCCGTGTTCCCTTTGCCAAGCATTCCCAATTGTGTTCCCAATGTAAAGCAGAAGGAGGCTGGAGTCTGAACACAACTGTGGGCCTGCTCTGTCGTCTGGATCCATTGATCTATGATCCAGTAACATTCCACCAACAGCTCTCAGAATGGTCCTGCTTGCTGTAGCATTTGCTGCAGCATTTGCTGCTATTTCCAGCCCCACCCCAACTCCCACACTCCCAGAGCCAGCCTCACGGTCCCCTCCAGAGAAAACAGCACTGGCTAGCTGCGGCCCCTCCACCTCCTGTCTGGGCCCCACACTCTGATGGACCTTTCCTCCAAAAGTGGTTCTAATGCAGCCGACCATCATTCCCACAAGTTCTACGGCCAGAGACTCAAACAACCACAGATGAGGACACAGGTTTTGTTTGACTGGTTGTTGGTTTGGTTTGGTTTGGTTTGTGTAACTTCTTATTGCTTCTTTGTGAATTTCCCATCATGCACTCCAATTCCACTCATCTCCCCATCCCTCTATGCCTGCCCTCTGCCCTTGCAACCTGTCCCCACAAAAGGAAAATAAAAATTGTTGTGGAATCTGTAGTGTGTCAGTGTATCCCATGGTATACGCTTTGTCCACACTTCTTAGCTTGTAAATGTCCATTGCCATGAGTCCTGGGTCTGATTTAAGGCCTCTGGCTGCTACTATATATCAATACTGGATCCTCACTGGGGACTCCTCTCAGAGTTGCTGCCTTATGTCATGGAGATCCTGCAACTTTGGATCTGCACAACCAGCTTCTTCACATGCTCCAGCAGTTCACTGATTCAGTAGATGCTGGGGTGGTCCAACTCAAAGCCTGGGTGGTAGCTGAGCTGGTCACCCCGCCAGCTCTCCATACCCACACCACCAGGGAGAGCTCATCAGCACTGCCCCAGCTGGTTCATCCAATGTCTTAGCCAGTAAGGGGCAGAGCCAGCTCTCCTGCTCTCACGCCTCAAAGGCTGGCTCCCCTGTAACCAGGCCCAGCTCTACTGTGCTGCTCAGGTGAGGGGCAGGGCCAGCTCTCCTGACCCTGGGGCCAGCCCTCCTGCCTTGCTGCAGGAGGTGAGGGGTGAGGGGATCAGAGGGTATCTCTCCCTTGTCCATGCTACCTCATGGCAGATGAGTGGTGTGGCCTGCTCTCTTATACTCATGCCTTTGGCGCCTGATCACCTGATTCCTACAACCAAGGTCAGCTCCACTGTGTTTCCTGGGTAAGGTATGGAGCTCAATTTCCTGAGCACTTCAGCTGGTAAGGAGCAGGGACACCTCTCCCACTCTCATGCCTTCTGGGATAGCCCCTCTCCCCCAGTGCCCAGGAGAGGGGTGGAGTCAGCTCTGCACGATGACATCATCATGGCCCCAGATGGCTGACCAAACTAGGTAGCAGACACCAACTCCAGCAGAGTCATGAGCATGACTCTGTGGCAGCACAGGCTAGGACCTTACCATGGCCTTAGGTGGCATCTCTGGCTACTCACAGAGATTTTACCTCCCTTCATTGTGCACACATCCTTCTGCTTCTCTTTATCTTCCATCTCTCCACCACTTCCTTGTTCATCTTAGTGGTACCTGGGGCCTGTGGTTATCTGGAACTATCTCAGGAGTACTATGTCTGCCCATGCCATGTGCCACTAGCCAGAGGGGTCTTCCCAGGCTTGTTCCCCACCCAGACCATGAGGCAGTTAGAGGTGGTGTTTGCTCCCCTGACTTTTATTTTTCAACCCACATCTATGCTGAACATGTACACCCATTTTCCTTGCCATATAGAATAAACACTATTTATAACACTTAAAACACATTTCATACTAGCTATTATAATTGAGATGATTTAAAACATTGGGGAAGGATAAGCACAGGGGGTTTGCAAACACTGTCATTTTGTAGAGCAATAGGAACAGCCATGGATGCGAGTGTCCACAGGGATCTTGCAAACTTACACACACACACACACACACACACACACACACACACATACAACCATGGACATCAAGGAATGATCGCCATCCCAGACTTGCCATCCCAGACTTGTCCATTTATATCCGAACAATGGCAGCCACTTTTGACTTACCAATTCTCTTATCTACCTGTGCCACTTTTACCACTGAGGTTTCCTAACACTTGTTTGGGACACTCCCTGTACCCAATTGTCTCTTAAAACAATGATACTGTTTTCTCTCTGTTGACTGATTCGCTATCCTTCAATGACAAGGAATCATTTACTAAATAATCATTCATTTGTAGTGCACTACAAAGCTTTTTTACTTTGACAAATCAAGTGACCATAGATAGCTCTAGACTCCTGAGCTAATTGCAGGCTGTGTTCCTAAGGCTCCACAGTCAACTTTGGCATCTGGACTACTGGTCTTCTCTCTTTGTGCGTCTTCTTTGACTAGGATAGTACAGGTGCTGGGGGGATGTCCTTCTGCTGTAAGGAGTTAGATTCCCAAGGTGCCTTCTGGAAGAGGACTGCATATGGCAACTTGAGACCTTGATAAATAAAAAGGTACAGCTGGTCAGCAAGATGGCTTAGAAGGAAGAAAAAAAAAAAAAACACCTTGCTTCAGAGACATAATGACCTGTGTAAGATCCCAGAAGCCTACAGTGATGGGGAGCCAACTCCCGAACATTGTCCTTTGACCTCCACACACAGGTCATGACACATACCTGCACTCACACACTTCACATATACAAACATACAATTAGTAAATGAAATTTAAAGTGTTAAAGAACGCATAACTGAATGCATAAATGACTACTTTGTCAGTACAGCACATCCAGAAAGGGCCACTGGCTCCTGAACTTGCACCAGGTGACCAACTAAGGCTGGGTCAGCTGTAGAGCGCATCCTCCAGGCTTTCCCCTGATCACTATTTGCAGAAACCCACCTGTTTTTGCCATTTTAGTCAAAGAAGCATCTTTACATATTGATGCTTGCCACTGAGCCACTGAAAATGACGTACTCTTTGATTCAGTCATGTTGTCACTTGAGTCTGTTCTGCTGTTTACTCTTTAACTTTTTTAATGCATTAGACTTATTTATTAGCCTCTTCCTGTCTCACTCTCTCACTCTGTGGACCTTCTCATTTGTGTGTGTGTGTGTGTGTGTGTGTGTGTGTGTGTGTGTGTGTGGTGTCCACCCATCATTCATGTTGAGGTCAGAGGACAACATCCAGGAGTTGGTCTTCTCTTCCACCAAGTGGGTTCTGCAATTGTGACTCAGCTCATTCAGGGTTTGTGGCAGAAGCTTTTAATCACTAAGTCACCTTTCGAGGCCTATTTAACATTTAACATTTACTTGACCTATTTACCTTTGAGGGAAACTTCTCTAGTAAGGGTATTTAAAACTATGGTTTCCTTCAAGGTGTGAAAATACAGCATTATTATATGGCGAGTCTATGGGATGACCCTAGTTGAGTATTCCTATCAAGGAGAGATACAGATAATAATCTGGTCACCTCCCCTAGTCAAACAGGTCTTCCACTGGAAGTAGTGGGGCATCAACCCATCCACAAAAAAAAAAAAAAAAAAAAAAAAAAGAAAAGAAAAGAAAAGAATAAAGAAGAAAAAGCATTATAATTTGCACCATTGTAAACGAGAGTTTTGCCTAGTTACTTCCTTTCACAGAGTATACCGTGGAAAAATTGGGGGTGGGGGGGTGGGAGGGATGACTCCACATGCTATCCCAACTGG
>NC_034611.1:18898843-18945081 GCF_900095145.1 Mus pahari | reverse complement strand
TATATATATATATATATATATATATATATATATATATATATATAAATTTGGTCCTTGAATAATTTTAGCCCTCTTTGAGACAGGGTCTCCTCTGCAGTCCTGCTGGCCCTGGGCTCCTAGCACTCAACTGTGCAGCCTTCAAAGTGACACCTTTACAGGTGTACCAACAGGCCACCTTGGTTCCAGATATATTCAGATTTAATGTGATTGCCTCTTTAACTTTTAGCTGTTTAACTTGTACCTGTTAGGTGATTTAAAGCTCACCCACTCAAATTGATTGTTTCTGAAATTAGGTCTGTCTTTATTGTGCTGGCTAGTTTTATGTCAACCTGACACACATATTCGAGTTATCTGAAAGGAGGAAACCTCAACTGAGAAGATGCCTCCATGAGATCTGACTTAAGACATTTTTTTAAATAAGTGATTTATGGTGGAGAGCTCAACCCGTTCTGGGTAGTTCCATCCCTGGGCTGGTGGTCCTGGGTTCTATAAGAAAGCAGGTTGAGCAAGCCAAGAGGAGCTGCAGCCCTCCACGGCCTCTGCATCAGCTCCTACCTCCAGCTTCTGCTCTGTTTGGTTCCTGTCCTAATTTCCTTCAGTGATGGACTACAGTGCAGAAGTGTAAGTCAAATATATCCTCTCCTTCCCAAATTTTTGGTCATGGTGTTTCATCACAGCAGTGCAAACCCTAACTAAGTGACTTATTTTTTGTCTTCTTCAATAATGAGGAGAATTTGAACTTCCCATTATGATGGCAAATTTCTCAATACTACTGTGTTTATTTTGCTCTCACATATTTTAAAGGTTTTATTCCATGTTTAGTGACTTGAAATTTTTATTACTATTCAGCTATGGAAACCATCATGTTGTCTTAACACCACCAGAAGGACATCAGCCATCTGTAGGTTAGTAACTTTCTGCCATGTTATTACTATCCTTTTATTTTGACCTTTGTATCTGTCCCATATATTTAGGTGTGTCCTTTGTAAATAGCATACATCTGTTAATATTTGCTTTCAACAGGCATATCTAGTTTGTTTACTTTACTGTAATGACAGATATAAGTGCTTCATGTTCTACTGTGTCTGTATGTATCATTTCAGTTTGTTTTCATCTTTTGTATGCCTCATTTTAAGCCCCAAACAGTAAGATTTTACTGTGCACACTCACCTCCTAGCCTTTTCCTTGCCCCCATACCCAGTAGCCACAGTTACCCTGTGTTCTTCCACGAGGAGGCATCTTGAGGCTTCTTTCATGCTTTGAGCTTGCTTCTGTGTTCAGTGGTGGATTCTACTGGGGCTATGGCAGTTTGGGATCTTGGGGGAATATGGTATGGAAACCCTCTCTTTATATAGCATACTTAAATACCACCTAACATTTTCTTGGTTGCTGACAGCTGCTAATAGAAGATAGCTTGGGTAGGGAAAGCTCTGAGGAAGGAAAGAGTGTTCTGTAGTTACAAAAGCAAATATCACAGAGCTGTGTTAAGCAATGTGTTGAGAACAAACCTTTGAAAAGAATCCATGTTTGCTCAGTAGAACATTAAAGCTTACCATGTGTTGACACGTTTAACTTTCTTTGGCTTTGTACTTATGAGGTATGCTCCTTTTATTTCACAAAAGCACTTTATAGTTGTTTTTTTTGAAATATGGTGTTCAGAATGGCATGTAGCACCACGGGGTTGCAACTTTAAGTACACTCATTTGTTACCAGGCTAGCTGTGGTAACAAAAGTCATGGAAGACAATGACATATGAAAGAAACTGCCCACGGTAGAGAAGCTCTTAGTTTTAGGAACACAAGTCAAAGTACGGACTAGGCAGCAATTCATAAGAATTGTCATAGACCAGGCAGGCAGATTTCTGAGTTCGAGGCCAGCCTGGTCTACAAAGTGAGTTTCAGGACAGCCAGGGCTATATAGAGAAACCCTGTCTCGAAAAAATAAACAAACAAACAAACAAAAGAATTGTCATAGTGGTAAGGCAGTAATGAAGGAGGCAATGGGTGGAAATAGCTGTTCCTGAGAAAACTGGTTATAAGTGGAACAGGTAGGAAGGAAGTGGAAAGGGTCCTCATGTACTGAAGAACAGATTACATTCAGATGGTGAAGTCCACATGTTTCAGCTCCGGGCCCAAAGCAGTGATCCTGTCTACATGGCCAAGGTCTGATTCAACTGATGGGAGCTTTCTTGAGGACCCTAAAACACATCCAGCTTTGGAACCACTGGTGCGAAGGAAGGACTAGGAGAAGGGGAGCCAAGGAAACATTGGGGAAATGATATCTGTTAGTGTAAAGTGCTGGTGCAGGGGCAAGGGACAGCGTCTTTACAGGAGAAGCATTTCCCCATCAAGGGAAGACAACAGAGAAATAAGCATGGGTTCAGAAGAGTGTGTACTCATTACTGTGACACAGAAGGAAATGAAGGAGTTCAACAACACTGTCCTACTGTGATGTAGGAAGAAACGGCATCTGCTAAGTACAAGAAGCAGAAGCCAGAGAGGTGAAGGAGGGCAGAGTTTGGAATGGTATATAAGTCTCGAGTGGACTCTGACATTGCTGAGAACCCTGTGGGCTTACCCAGAACCTGTTCTGCCACATGAAGGCTGAATCTGAGTAATATGTACATGTTGACTCAGACAGATATCCTGGCTCTGGATGGGGAGACATGATGTCATGGGAAATGACACTTTGGAATCATAGGCATGGACTGTACATCTGGTCCACTGTTGAAGGAGATGATCAGGGAACAAGGACTAGTAGGAAGAGCAAGGGAAGTTCAACAAAGGGAAAGGTCAGTCGGGTGGAGATGTACCACATCAAAAGGAGCTGCATGAGGAAAGATCGGTATGTGGCATGTGGAGAAAAGTGCTTGTGTTGGTGAGTTTTGTAACTTGACATAAACTAGAGACACCTGGGAGGAAAGAATCTTGAGGAATCCCCTCATTAGATTGACCTGCAAGTATGCTTGTACAGGACATTTTTGGTTTTACGGCTAACTGATGAGGAAGGTACCACTTCTAGATGTGTGTGGCCATGGCCTATAAAAGAAATCAAGCTAAGCAAGCCTGTGAGCAGCTTTCATTCATGGTCTTCAGTTCCTGCCTCCATGTTCCTGCCTTGCCGTCTCTCAATGAAAGACTGTAATGTGTTAGCCAAATAAACCCCTTCCTCCCCTAGTTGCTTTTGCTCATGGTGTTTATCACAGCAACAGAAAGCAAAATAGAACAGTGCTAGAGTTTAACTACTACATATACATCATTGAGTGTTCAGAGGTGGATGATGGATGGCCAGGTTCAGATGTAACCAAGATTATTCATGGATCAATGAAAAAGAAAATAACAAAGCATCAGAGAGTACATTCTATTTTCTTAAGCATTTTTAATAAGTTTACTTAAATATAGAACTATTAAATCATATATAATATATATGGTATGTATACAAAGAATGCATACAAGTAATTTACAGTTACATTTGCTTAGCCTTTCCAGCATGATTTCGTAAACATAAGAAGAAAGAAAAGAAGAAAAATTCTATGTGTGTATATATAATTTAAAAGCACCAGATGCGAATAAGCCAAAAATGTTAACAATGAGATCATGGCAAATTTTTCCTTTTCTAAATATTGAATAAAGATTGTGTAGTGTATCTAAAATCATAAGAGGCCCTGATTACAACTGACACATGAAAAGAAAATGATTTAGCAAAATGAACTTTGCTCTTTCAGGATGTCTTAGTTTCGAGGAAGTAATATTTTGAACTACAGAATATATATTGCAATATATTACTTCAGAGTGCTTAATGCAAACAATCAGGACAGTGAGTCATTTTCTCTCCAGCTCATTTTGACTATGAGACGTCAATCAGACCTCATTGTTTAGAATTTATAAATATTTATTCTCGAGACAAGTTCCTGATGTTGACAGGGTAGACTTCCTATGTACAAGTTGACACTGATGTACTGCCAGGATCTCTATTCTTAGGACTCTGTATTGCCTTGAGATGGCTTTATGAAGGACCAAGAAATCACGGAAAGAAAGCCTGGCCACGCAATTGCAATCTGCAACCTATTAAAAGAATAAATTTACGTGGACGCTTCTGATTTCTCCTTTGAATCTTGTTTACTCCATAATGTTTCTTAGTATATTACCTGTACCACTGGACTTTTAAAAATAGGTATGTGTATATGAGTGCTCATGTGTGTGTATATCTTTAATATATGTCAAATGTACGCTAAATATGTATAGTCACATATTCATCTTTAATGCATGTCAAGTCAGAAATTAAGATTTTTCTGGTCTTGGTAGGACATAATGTACTTTTTAAAGCTTCCAGGTGATTCTTGTAAAAAATTAATTTTCAGTAAAATACACTCAGTTCACTTGAATGAAATCATTGCAGCCCCATGACCAGCAGGGCATCATCTGGGTTGCTGATAGTTTTGTTTTGACGGCCAGCCATCTTGAGCTCCTGGTACTTCAGTCTCAGATTTATCACCAACTAAAAATATCTGAAGTACCCATCCTCAGGGGTTGTCTTCCTCTGTCTCTCTTCTTTGAAACTCATAAGTGATGAACCAGCTAAAACTGAGGAACATGAAGCCTAAAGTTCTCTCCTAAGAGAACTACACGCAGGAGAGATCTGATTCCTTAGGAGGAGCCAGAACAAAGGAGGCAAGTCCTTGGGAATCAATATTTGAGACAGCGGACAGAGTACTGATTATTGTGGCCTTGGAGGCACAGCTGGCAAGGGCTTCAGACAACCTTTTCAAGGAAGTTCCCCGGGACCAGAAGGCAGCAACTTCTGCTAAGGATGTAGCCAACTCAGGTCACCAAAATCTCACTTTTCACGTTGCTTTGTCAGCCAGCATTGTATGTTCTTGATGATGGATTACATTCCCTAGAACTGTGAGCCAGGGATAAGCCCTCCCTTCCTTGAGTTGCCTTCATCAAGTATTCTGCGTCAGTGAGACACTAAGCTAAATAGAACAGCTTAAGTACGAGTTCCGTTTTCATTGATGCTTAAGCACTAAGTCACTCTTACTCTCACATGTGAAACAAGGTTGAGCAACATCCTCATCGGTATACCTTTGCAAACATGGATTCGTTGACTCATATGGTGCACATAGGGCGGTGATGACTGAATCCCTGTCCTCAACATCTGTTGGCAAACGCAGGAGGTAGCACACTGTGCTGTATGCTCATCTTTCTCCTTCCAGAGCAACAGGAACTCCTTGAGAACCAAGAAGAGTGCTTGCAGGAAGTAGAGATTTCATTAATGTTTCCTGAGCAGACCATAAACTATACTTATTCATTAAAGTTTATGATATTGCCAAAGTTAGACCTTTTGGACAGCAATTTTATAGCATAATTATTGTGAAGCTAAATGAAACCTTACTGTGGGCAGTAACTCACAGGGCAGTGTCTAAATCGTCAACAAGTAAAGACTTGCCTTAGGTATGACTTGAATCTGTGGATATGCTACCATTTAAAATTATAAAACACTCCTTTACATTTAGGAAGCACTTTACTGTCTGGTATACTTTATCATTAATTGTCTCATTGTTTCATAATGTGTAAAACTCAGTTCAAATAAGCACATAGTTTGATTCACTGCTGGGTCATACTGTATTTGTATTTTTCTTAATGATCTTAGGGACTGTCTTCAGACACTAACTGATAATATTCAAAGTCATATCGAATACAAGAAAGCTCATTCACCACTTATAATGGCTCATTTCTACATGGCAGTGAGAAGATGCCTTGGGCTGAATACCTGGATACCCAAAGTGCAAAGAGCATGGTGCTAACTCTATTGAAGGCCCACTCCCTGACCACACTGCATCGCATCATGGTAGACAGCATCATGTGAGAATGTATAGAAGAGAAAGAGGTCACATGCTGAGAGACAGAGATTCAGAAAGATCAGAGCTAGTCTAATTGTTTCATTACCAACTCTATGGGATGAAGCTGGGGTCCAAAAGAACTCCTTAATCTCTTGAAAGGTAGTATCTTCAATGACAGAGTCACATTCCATTAATCTTCACATCTTAAAAGTTTCACTACACCACTCACTCTGTCTCCTGATATCACAATTACTATGGTTTGAATGGTAAATGTCCTCACATAGATTTGTGTATTTGAACACTAGCTCCCCAACTAGTTGTATTATCTGGAAAATTGTGCAACATTTGGGGGTGGCACCTCTCTGAAGGAAGTGGGTTAATGGTGTGGGATTTGGGGCTTTGTAACTTGGGTCTCTTTTCCGTTAACTCTCTCTCTGTTTTCGGATGGTGACCAAAATGTGACCTGCCAGTCTCCTGTTCCTGCCACCATGCTTTTCCTTCCTGTTGCCTCATCTTCCCTTCCGTGACACATCTGTCTTACTTTTCTATGACTGCAAAGAGACATCATAACCAAGGCAACTTATAAAAGAGAGCATTTGATTTTGGGCTCCTGGTTCCAGAGAGTAGTCCATGACCATCATAGCCAAGAGCATGGCAGCCAGCCGTCAGGGGTGACACTGGAGCAGCAGCTCAGAGTTTATATTTCAACCACAAGCATGAATGAGGCAGGGAGAGAGCAAGAGACAGAGACAGGGAGACAGAGCAAGACACACAAACACTCACACAGAGACAGACAGAGAGACAGAGAGGGAGAAAGACACACACACAGAGACAGAGAGAGACACACAGAGAGAGAGACAGAGAGAGACAGAGAGAGCAAGACACACACACACACACACACACACANAGAGAGAGAGAGAGAGAGAGAGAGAGAGAGAGAGAGAGAGAGAGAGAGAGAGAGCAAGAAACAGACAGAGAGAAGGGGAGGAGAAAACAGACACATATACACATACATACATACACACAGAAAGATACACACACATGCACACACACATGGGGGGCACATTTTGAGCACAGTGTGGGGTTTTAAAACTTCAAAGCCTACCCCCAATGAGACACCTCCTCTAATAAGGCCATACCTTCTAGTCATTCCCACCAATTAGAGAGCAATCGTTCAAATATATGAGACTATGGGTTCTATTTTCATTTAAACTACCATGGCATCCCTTTGTAATTATAATCCAAGACAAACCCTTTCTCCATTAAGTTGTTTTTTTCTGGATTATTATTATTATATCATATCAATGGAAAAAGACCACTGTGAGGAAGGAGCAAGCTTTCAATTTATAAAGCCTCAGGACACATACTTAAACAGTACCCAAACTATAGATATCAGACCCTCAGGCAATCTGGGATCAGATTCAGAAATTTAAGACATTGTTCCCAGTGGCAGTTTCACAGACTTAACATCTTGGAATGCAAGGAGTAAACGGTTTTGGTGTAACATTCTTAACGCTGGATATGTGAATCTCTAAAACCGTCCATGAATAGACAACGTTATCCTTTCTTGTTACAAGTCAAGAGCTTTTAGATCATCAAAAACTAAAAGAAAAAACAAACAAACAAAGGAAAATAGAAAGAAAGAAAGAATGGATGGATGGATGGTTGAATGAATGAAAAAAGGAAAGAAAGAACAAAAAAATTAATGCCCAGACAAATCATTTTGAGTCAGGAACCTCCCCAAATGCCATTGAGTTAATTTCTTGTTGGTCATCTACTGCTGGACATGGAGCCTGCCCTCAAAAGTGAGACTTTGTTGGAGAAAACTAAGTTTTCCTTTGTGAGCTGTTATCAATTGGAGATAGATTCTGGGTTAGGGCTAGGGACCTGTGTGTACTTCATCTCTTAGTGCTGGAACACCATCTGAGGGAAGAACTTTTTATTTAATTTATTTTTACTTATTCATTTTACATCCTACTCACTGAGCCCCCTTCTGTCCACTCCCTTCCACAATCCCTTCCCCATCCCGTCTCCCCTTCTCCTCTGAGCAGGTGGGGCCCCCGGGTATGCCCTCAGCCTGGCATTTCAAGTCTCTACAAGGCTAGGTGCTTCCTTTCCCACTTAGGCCAGACAAGGCAGCCCAGCTAGATCATTCTGTACGTACAGGCAACAGCTCTTGGGATAGCCCCTGTTCCAGCTTTCCAGGACCCACAGGAAGACCAAGGTTCACATCGGCTACATATGTGCAGGGAGGTCTAGATTTATTCCGTGTGTGTTCTTTGGTTGGTGGTTCAGATTCTGAGAGCCCCAAGGGTCCTGGTTAGTCCTGTTTGTGGGTGTCTGAATCTGTCTGCGTCAGTTGCTAGGTGGAGCCTCTCAAAGGACAACTTGCTCCTGTCTGCAAGCATAACAGAGTGTCATGAATAGTGTTAGGAATTGGTGCTGGTCCATGGGGTGGGTTTCAAGTTGGGCCAGTTATTGGTTAGTTATTCCCTCAGTCACTGCTCCATCACTTGTGCCTGCATTTCTTGTAGACTGGATAAATTTGGGGTTGAAAATTTTGTGGGTAGGTTGGTGTCTCTATCATGCCACTGGGGTTCCTGTAGCCTCTTCAGGGTCCATATCCTCAATGTAGTGAGTTACAGCTACATTGATTCTTGGGCGATTCTCTTTTTCCAGATCTCTGTCTCATCCTGGAGGTGCCCCCTCCCTATTTCCTTACCCCAGTCAGTTGGAGATAGCACATGCTGGTGAGGATGTGGAGTAAGAGGAACACTTCTTCATTGGTGGTGAGAGTACCAACTTGTACAAGCACTCTAGAAATCAGTTTGGTAGTTTCTCAGAAAACTGGGAATAGTTCTACCTCAACACCTAGCTATACCACTCCTGGGCATATGCTAAAAAGATACTCTAATATCTTACAAAAACACTTGCTCAACTATGTTAATAGCAGCTTCATTTGTAATTGCCAGAAACTGGAAAGAACCTAGATGTCCCTCAACTGAAGAAAAATAAAATGTGGTACAACTACACAATGGAATACTATTCAGCTATTAAAAAGAAAGATATCATGTGTTCTGCAGGCAAATGAGTGAAACCTTATAATGTCATCCTGAGTAAGCTAACCCAGTTCCAAAAGACATGCATGCTATGTACTCACTTATAAGTAGGTATTAGCTATAAAATATAAGTACCACATTACACACCACAGACTTAGGGAAGCTAAACAAGGAGTAAGGCACAAGCAAAGAAGCTTGAATTTCACGTAGAAGGGGGAATAAAATAGTCATAAGAGGCAGATGGAAGGAAGGAACAAGGAGGGCAGGGGTGGCGAGGGAAATGGAGGTTTCAGGATCAGGTGTGGGGAAGAGCAGGAGAGATGGCCAGATGGCCATGAAAACAAATGGAAATCTACAACTGATGGGAATGAGGAGGTGGGACGCATCTCTAGGACAAGATAGAGACCTGGGATGAGGGAGGCATCCAAGAATCAATGGGGGTGACCTTAGCTGTGAGCCAAGGATTTTTAAAAATCTAATCAGGGAATAGTTACATCCATTTATACGTTAGAATATGAAAAATAGACTTTCAGGTGCCCTCCAAGTTTAACCTGAGCATAAGTGTTTAACTGGTTGAGTTGGCATGAGTTTAATTATTCAATTTCCCCTGAAGCTCAGAAGATGAGTCATTTTTACACAGAGAAAGTCTGAATGGAACTGAAATACTGCATGATTATAGACTAATATGTGCATTCCAATTCCTTGTACATGGCTAGACAATAGCTATTATTTAAGCGTAAAGACATTGAGAAAAAAAATCTAATTTGTGGCTCTAAACAGCCTTAATTCATAGTTTTGTTTTTTTTTTTAAAAAGCAGTGATAAGAGTCTGAAAAAGCTTATCAGCAATTCTCTAAAAACCAAAACTAAAATGTTCTAAAGGCATTCATGCTAACATTATCAGTGACTATATAAGAAATACGACTGAAATGATTTAGAATAAAATCTCTTCATTTTTTGTATGTGAGAATTCCCTAAAACCATGTGGGAAAGGTCTCTTCTCAATGGTAGTTACCAGCAAGACAAAAACCTCTGACTAAATGATTAAACGGTCAACTGAGGCAGAAATAGAAAAATGCCAGTCTTTGGCTTAAACAAACAACATTTACACTCTTCTTTCCTGCTACTTCTCTGCTCAAATCTTTAGACCCAGATGCTCAGATATTTCTCCACATAAAAAATCAGACACGGCAGTGTGTGCTGTTAATCCCAGCACTGGGGGCCGAGAGACAGTTTAGTCAACTTGTTGAGTTCCAGGTGAGCGAGGGGTGCTGAACACCCCCCAGCCTCCCTACCCTCCCATCCCTCACCCATGACCCCCACTTCTCCACTCTCACAATCCTCTACCCAAGAAAAAGATAAATGATGCTTAAGGCAACTCAAAGTTGTCCTCTTGTCTCTAAAGCACACAAACATACCCATGAGCACCCCCACACACACCCATACTCTCATACACAATGGATACCCTCATCATACATAAATACAATGAAAAGAAAAAATCCATTATGTTGGGGTGGAAGGGGACTAATATTATGGGCAGGAAAAAGGGGGAGACAAGGGAAGAGGACCATTAGGAGAAACAAACTATATAGTAAAATGCTGTAATGAATTTATTACCTTGTATGTTAATTTAAGAAGATAAAACAGGAAATGTCCTTACATAGTAACAGTAATACAAGTAGGGCAAGTTCATATAAAGGGCTATAGTAATCCATATATATGCATATATATGTATGTATATATAATCTCATATATATTCAAAAGTAAAATAAATATCTAGCTCTTAAAGACAAGGGTCATTATATAAAAAGTTTAAACCCTGACAATATCATATCTACATGGTTGGTGACCATGGCTCAAATCTCACAAGCAACAATAACACGCACACATGTGCACACGTGTACATACACACACAATGCCTATTTTTGTCTTATAGTATCAGGAAACAGTTTGGACCTGAGTAAAAAGGGCTCCAACTTGACTGTTTAAGCAAAGTCAGTGAACACACGCTCTGTGATTCCTAGGCAACCAATGAAGCCTTCCAAGTGTTAGAGGAAGACATTCTAAAATCTCCAGTGCAGAGACAAGATGGACTAGAGAGAGACCTTGAGGGTTTGCTGGAGATGCTGGAAGTGCATCTCAGTGCCGTACCACGACCCTGTGGCCCTGCTATGTGGTGCTTTAGAAAGAAGGACCTGTGGTGCTAGTGGCCAATAGATCCATAAGATAAGCCAAGAACTTCTGCAAACCTTCTCAGAAGTGCTTTGAACTATATTTCCGGTATCTGTGGGATGAGTTGGCCACTAGGAAGTAGGATATGTATGAGAAGTAGGGTAGGAAGAGTTAGAGACATTTTAAAGCAACTGACCCTTGGTCATAGTCACTAGACTGATACCACAAGAGCACAGGAAGTATGAAAAATGGCACTTCCTTTTTTTTTTTTTTTTTTTTTGATTATTGTCCAGTGAGCCAGAAAATAATGGATGTGTGTCCCCAGCAGTCACAAAATGATAGCTTTGGGAACTGAGCGGTATAAGAAGAGACAGCACAAAGGCTTGTTCTTTTGCTCTCACTAGACCAAGGTCCCACCTATAAAATGGATAGATTAGGAGAGGAAGAAAAGAAGAAAAACTGGGCTCTTTCCTTAATCACTTTAAACTCTGCTGACTGTCCTCAGGGGGTAGTGAAAAGTGTCTGTAATCCTGCTAGAAAAAAGTGGAGACGAGGCATGCTTAGGACAGAATGAGAGTTTCCAAGACGGTGATGGAGTTTGCTCTGAGGAAAGCATGGGTTTGAGAGTGATGGGATTCCCTACCCTGAGTGCCTTGCTCTACCACCTATTACCAAATTCTCCAGTCCCAGTTCCCAGTTCTCAGTATTTTCTTGGCCTGGACCTCTGGCATGACCTTACTGCAGAGCCATAAGTTGTAGGATCAGAGCTAGGAAAATTTCTGCCACCCATGCTGAGCCTCAGGTCTTTCCAGCCCAGCAATCTACACTTTGACCGAGTTCTGGGGGTGGCTGTAGGATCCAAGAGGCTTCCCGTTAGCTGAAAGAGGTGGTTGCCCAAAGCTACAGAACTTCTAACCTGCTTACCAGATCAACCAAGAAAAGCCCTTTAGCTTCCAGTGCACTGATGACAGGGCAGAGGAAAGGGGTGAAACACGAGGGGCTTCAGTAGAGTGGGGAGCACTGTGATCTGAGTCCCTTTTCTTTGTGTTCCCTGTATGTGCCAGGATGCAAATACAGGCTATATTCAGGATTAGTTGAGAAAGCACTAGAAAATAGCAGAGGAAAGGGGCATGAGTTATCCAGGCAGTTATCCTGGAGGCTTTGAGTCAAAGATGATAGAAGCCTGAAGCACTGGCACTTGTTGATGATCATGTGAAACACATGTGACCAGTACTGTGAGACTTCTAATACACTCAAGGAAGCACAGTCCGGGAATATTGTAGCTTATAGTATCTACTCCTTCTGAGCAGCATTTATCCTGAGACCTGACCTCACCCCGAAGATAAAGTCCAACATCTTTTAGTACATGAAGCAATCCTTTTTTTTTTCCCACTGGACATCTCTCCCGGGATTGAAATGAAATATGAACTGTCAGTATACAATAACTTACGTGACATTTACCAAGCTCTCAATGCGAACACATATCCTCAACCAGCTCTAAATAACGGGGTTCAATATTAGTGTTAGACTAATTTTCTAGTTGGAAGGAGTGAACAGGTAGAGAACAATAACAGAACAACTACCGGGCAAATACTTAGCCCAGATATGCCTTTTACTCCCTACTCTGCATTAAGTTCATGCCAATCATAGATTGTCTTCTTTGCTCTGCGCTGGTCTGATTGGGAACAGTGGCACTGCTCTGAGGCACTCACTCTGACTGTGAAGAGTTGGCAGTTTATGTGTTTATAATGAGTCAGATCTCCCATTTTCGGTAGGAATTCCTTGAATACAGCTTGTTCTCAGAGGCTCCTCCAGTTCTTGAGTGGTTGCTACACACTGGTTTCATTCTCTTCCCAGGCTTGCCTTTCAATTTCTCATTACAGCTTATTTGGGGCCGCCCACAGATCAGGAATGGATCAGTGAGTTATATCAGCAGTGCTTATGCAAGCAATCCTTCTCAAGTCGAGAGCCGTTTGCAAAGACGTTTTTTTTTCTGTCGAATGATACTTGAATCTACGAGGTCAATGTCAAATGTCAGCTCTCCTGTGCAGCTTCCCTGTGTTTTGCGGACAACACTTTTAACCTTTACATAGATGGCTCAGCATGGAGAGAGAGTTCGGCTTTGAGAGATACTGCACAGCTTGAGCTAAACAAGGGAAGGGAAGTGTGGCCCTGGGCTCTGGGGAAAGCTCTCCTCAGCCAGAAAGAATGTAAATACAAAGGGCACAGCATAGAGCCATTGCTGCCAGCCGTGCTGTGTTCCGGACAATGCCTTAACCACATCTCAGTAAACATGGGCAACCGGCCTCCCCCATGGGCTGTGGTTAAGACTACATCACGCCTTCATTACCGTTTGTCACCTAGATTGCCTTTAGACAGGGCTAAGGGCCACATCCAGCTATTTTTTTCATTTCAATTTTCTCAAACTTTTGGAAGAAAAATGGTGTTAAAAAAAAAATCTCTTAGGATGCACCTAGACAAAGACTCTTATACAATTGCTTTTACATGCATATGTTTTTGTAACCATGTTCCTCATTTTTTGTTTGTTTGTTTATAGCTAGAAAAATTAAGTGCAGTGTGACTACTTAGAGAAATAGAGGGGAAAATACCCGCCACCTTCTACCATTTGTGAGGCAGCAGCTCAGAGACCATTTCTACTGAATTTTCACAGATGAATGTGCTCTCTGGCCACAGCAGAGGCAGCTTTGGGGATCATCTAGGCTATAACTATCTCTAACTCCAGAAAATCTGCTGAGAGAGAAATGAAAAGTCAGCCCTAGAACAATTCCATGAAGGACAAAAATATTCAGAAATACTACCTTGTATTTACGATATAAAATTTGTAATGATGTACTCCGTAGAGTGAAAATAAGTGGTATTTCACGTATATTAATAGATATTTTGAGTAATGAAATCTTCTTATCCTGTGGGGGACTGATGTTCCCTGTTAGTTTCACACTGCCAGGACCTTTGGCACAGTTCCTTAGAATTTTGTTTTGGTACAGGCTCAATAGTTTGTCATGTGCTCATGAACTTTCAGAATAGACTTAAGTTAGCATAGCATCGTTGCAAAACAAAAAGGGTGAGAGTGAGCTAATATGAATTTCAAGTAACTCATGAAGGATTCAGGTCGATTGCAGTAACAGTCTTCATTGTAAGGAAAATTCAGCTGCTTTATACAGTTAGGCTTTGTGAAGGCGGAAGGCCATTGATGCTAGTTTCAGGATACTCCCTTCGGCATATGAGACCTGTTTCAGAGGATGGTGTTTTCATGAACATACATAATACACATACACATATACATACCTATGCACACACACACATGCACACACACACACAGAGAGAGAGAGAGAGAGAGAGAGAGAGAGAGAGAGAGAGAGAGAGAGGAGAGGGGAGTGAGAGAAGAGGGGAGAGAGAAAAAAGGGGGGAAGAGGGGACTTTACTAGATCTGCAGGGCATATAACTTTATATTTTGAGAAAATTGATCTTACAAATTGAATTCTTACGTTTCTCCACATTATTCTCTACTTTTCAGTTACTTTTTAACAACTCCATTTAGATAGCAAGAGTATTTCCTTCTATATATCTCATATTACTGAGGTTGAAATTAACGGTTACTCTTCAACACTTGGCTTTCTGTCTATGTGTAAGACCATCTAGCTTTAAGTTCAAGGCTTAAGAATAGTATGTTAATTCTATTGATTTCCTAGAAATAGCCATTACTTCAATGTTTTTCATAAGGAGGTTATTTAGAAGCTTATATTGTCTGTAGTAAATGTAACATGTTTTTGTTTCAAATGACAGTTCACTAATTTATTTAACTAATTTGAGAGAAACTTTTTTTGGGGGGAATACTGTCAGTAGAGAAAGCTTTAAAACATTCTTGTTTATATCTGTATTTGGTTCACCTCTCAGAAATCCATCAGAGAAGTTTCTTTATGTGGTTAATGTAGAAACAACAATCAAAGTGCAGAAAATAAGTGTGTATTGAGTTTTAATTCCTACATGGGACATCTATCTCACCCACACAACCACATTTCAAACACAGAGGAAGAGGAGGCAGAAGGTTTGCAAGAATCAATGGTCTTAAGGACTGGGACAGAACAATGGACGTAAGACCTCTGTGTACATGAACTCAGAGGAGCTATGGTTGTTCCTTCAAAACCTGCATAGGATCAGACAGTCAACCTTCCAGCTCAATGATTCAATGCATATTTTCCAAAAGGCATCTTTTGTTGTTGTTGAGATTTATTTATTTGTGCATGAGTGCTCTATTTGTATGTATGTCTGCATGGCAGAAGAGGGCATTGGATCCTATCTCAGACACTTGTGAGCCACCATGTGATTGCTGGAAATTGAACACAGGACCTCTGCCAAAGCAGCTAGTGCTCTAAACTGCTCAGCTATCTCTCCAGCTCACCAAAAGGCATCTTATCAAAGATGTTACGTCTTGCTCACTTAGGTCCCAGGGATGCATTCCTGGACACCTCTTAATCAACCATGTGGGAGTAGTTAGGGTGCGCTACTTAGGGTTAAAGTGATGTGTTCCTCGTACCCCCTCTCTTAGACTTAGATGGTGTCATTCATGAAAATGCGCTGTACAACTTTGCTACTGAGACAAAATCTTTAACTTTTAACACAGTTATGATTTACGGCTTTTAGACAATATTAGGAAGAAGGAAATTGTTTCTTAGCAACCTCTAGATGTTACTTGGCTTATAACCCACATCCCATATCACCCATTGTGAAAAAAAAACCCAGTTGCAGCTTTCCCTTGAGAAGCCTGTACTTGACCTGTTGGGGATACTTAATATTTCACTCTCCACAGCATCTTTTTTTTTTTCTAATAAGTCCCCCCCGCTTAAGATCTATATTAAAGCCCATTTTTAATAAAATCTGCAGCGCGGTTTCTTATTGGATCACTGTGAAACTCTTTTCTGTAGGGCAGCCACAAATCCTGGTTTTGCTTGAATGAAGGTTTCTCAAGGAGAGGGGAACTTACTCTTCAGGTTGCTGGAAGAATGGAGTGGAGATGTGACTATGTCCCTACTGCTAGCGATACCAGGTATAGTTTCTGGACTGAAGGAATAAAGCCTCATTTTCCCTTGGAGTCAGCTGTTTAAAAAAAAAAAAAAATCTAACTTCCCTAAACTGTGACCTATGAAAAGTGTCTACACTCAGGCCCCAGGCTGTCTTTGCAGGGAGGGCACAGATGATCCCAGAAGTCTCTGCTGCAGGAGAGGGGCGTCAAGTAAGGTATCCTCGATCTTTTCCAGGAAGGATAATTTGGAGGTAATTCTGCATGCAGTCTGAGTTCACATCCCCTCTATCGCCAACTCTGGGACATTATCGGATTCATTACTTTAGTGTTGCTGTGACTAAAATACCCAGAGGAAATCAAGTAAGAGAAGAATGATTTACTTAGGCTCACAGTTCCAGAGAGACTTTAATCTGTCATAGCCAGGGAAGGCATGACATCAGCCCCCACTGTCAGAGGCAATGTGAACCCATGGTAGCAGGAGAGCAGGGCCTGGACTAATAAAATAGCCTTCAAAGGTCTGCTCCTACTGGCCTATTTGGGCAGCCAGGTCCCACCTCCTGAGGATGCCCCATCTCCCCAAACCAGCACCACCAACTGGGAATAAGGATTGTCTTAGTCAGTGTTTCTATTCCTGCACAAAACATCATGACCAAGAAGCAAGTTGGGGAGGAAAGAGTTTATTCTGCTTACACTTCCACATTGCTGTTGATCACCAAAGGAAGTCAGGACTGGAACTCAAGCAGGTCAGGAAACAGGAGCTGATGTAGAGGCCATGGAGGGATGTTACTTACTGGCTTGCTTCCCCTGGCTTGCTCAACTTGTTCTCTTATAGAACCCAAGACTACTAGCCCAGAGATGTACCACCCACAATGACCCTCCTCCTTGATCACTAACTGAGAAGATGTCTTACAGCTGGATCTCACGGAGGCATTTCCTCAACTGAAGCTCCTTTCTCTGTGATAACTCCAGCTTGTGCCAAGTTGACACACAAAACCAGCCAGTACAAGGGATTAAAACATTTGTGGAAGCTAGTTAAGATGGAACCCCTAAAGCATCAACTCTATAATAGTGTTTTGTGAGTAATTAAAATTTTTATCTTGGGCATGGAGAGCTATTTATTTATTGCAGTTTATATATCAGTATCTTACATTAAGTGATATGGGTCAGATATGCCTCTCAGCCTCTCCCCATCCCACCATTGTTTCCTGCTGAAAGAATGTCCTCTGTGGGCAAGAAGTTGCGCTCATGACAGAGGACTCCTGGATGCCGAGGAGGCTCAGAGATAAAGACATGCAGTAAAAATGGACGGCAGCGCCCACCTTCATAGCTGTGTGAAAAAAACCGAGGCCCTCTTTTTCCCTATTCTGCAAGGCCGCCCTCAATGGGTTCCACTCTTTCCCTGGGCGGTATTCAGCATTCGCCCCTGACAAGGCAGAGGCCAGTGGAAACTGCAGGCTCAGAAGGGGTCGTCCCACAGCAGAGGCTGACCCTGGGTCTTCTGCAAGGGGCTGCTTCCAAGGTGGTCCAGAACTGAAAGATCTCAACATTGACAGCAATGTTTTAAATCACCACGTAGTTCATGTTTTTTTGTTACCCATGTGGGCAATTGGTAACAAATGATGATGGTCACAGCTGGACCTTAACTGGTTCATCCAGCTGCTGCCATTTTTTATTTTGAACACTCAGTTCTCAATCCCGACGCAGTTCACTGCACACGCATAGGAGATCCATGGCTGGGGACATGAAGTAATTCTAGGTATTAGTGTGGTGAGTGTCGTGCATGGTTAAGAAAATAGAGCTTTTGAGTCATATTAACATTTTAATGTCTTAACTAAGGTTCTCCACAAATCCTGATGGCACAAATCCCAATTTTTGACACTGAAAGGATCAACAATCACAGTGTACTGGCGGAACTGTGACAAATCCTTTTCAAAGACAGGGCTTGCACCCTTGGTCGTACTTAGGCACCGGAACCAAATTCCCAAGAAGCCAAGAGGTAGTGCGCTGCTCTCGGGCACCGCCCTCATACCCGCCCCATCCCGCTGGAGCCAGAGCACCAACGCTCGCGAGAGCCCTGCCGGCTTCCACGTTTGCCACGTTCCAGAGGATCAAGGCGGACTAGAAAGCCACGAGCCGCTCGGGCTTTGCAAGCCACTGCGCAGCAAAAGACAAGCTTTGGCCTGCCGAGTGCAGGGGAGCGTAGCCTGCCCCGCCCCCTGCCAGCGGTCCTCGGGATTGGCTCGTGTTGGCGTCCTTCAGATCTGGTGGGTGGGCAGAGGCTGGCGTGGGCGGGGCCGAGGCCGGGGGTACTGAGCGCTCTTGGCAGCCGAAGGAGTCGCAGGCTGGGCGCACGCGAGGCTGACCGCGCGGCTGCACGCTTCGTGCAAGTCGTCGGAGGCGCGGCGAGCGCAGTGGACGCTAAGGCGCCGCTACAGGAGTCTCGGAACCCCGGTGTCCCTGGCGCACTCAGCAAGGCCCCGGTTCTCTGCAGTCCCCGGAGCAGCTCGCGATGGCCCCGCGCAAGAACGCCAAGGGCGGCGGCGGCAACAGCAGCAGCAGCGGCAGCGGCTCGGGCAGCGGGAGCCCGAGCACGGGTAGCAGCGGTAGCAGCAGTAGCCCCGGGGCTCGGAGAGGTCAGAGTCCCCGCAGGCCAGGCCCTGGCTGCGGGTGGGAGCCGGGTGGGCGCTGCAGGTCGGGTCTGGTCCTACGTCCGCCGCTCCTCTCCATCCTTAGCCAGGCTCTTGTGTGCGCGGGGCGAGGCCGCGCTCACCGGGCGGGGAGGCGGAGGAGCAGAATCGGCCCGAGGGGGACCCCTAGCACCGGCCTGCCTGAGCATTGCCCGGCTCTTTCTCGCCTTTCCTGATGGAAGCTGGGTGTAGAGGGCCCTTTATCTTCTCCTTGCAGATTTCGGGGCGCTTGACCCTGAGCCAAAGTCAGAGAAAGTAAGTTTCAGCCTGGCCAGCAGCGTTGAGGAGCCGCTTTGAGGAGTGTATTCAAGGGCCGGGATGAGACTGGATGCAGCATTCTTGCAAATTATTTTAAGGAGTTTTATTTAGTCTTCTTAATATGTATTGCATTTGCCTTTTAAAATACAAAGGGATATCATAAAGTACTATAGGAATTTTCTCTGTGCCTCCTTTTTCTTTCTTAAAAAAAAAAAAAAAATCAAAGACCAAAAAAACCAACCAAACAAAAAAACCCAAAGCCCCCAAACAAAAAACCCTACTGGTTATTCACCTTTCTTCTCCATGTGCTTAGCCAGCAGAGTGGAGAACAGATGTTTTAAATCTGTTTCGTGTCATATTTCACCAGTTCTCGGTTTCTTTTATATTTCCTTTGACTCATATTTAGAATATTGGAACTGGAACACACATGTGCATTGAATGTGAGCTCTCAGTATCATTGGAAATGATTTAGATTCTGTGCTGCGGTCTATGGGCAGTTCATTATTATATGTCACATATAGATTGGATGATTATGGTTTTATTAGTATATGTCAGGAAGATAGATGAGCCAACTATGGTTTTTCTTCATAGCACTCACTGTCTTCATGCATATTGTCTTTGTTTCACTCTCTTCTATTTATTCCCCTTTCTCAACTAGAATAGTTCTTTTCCTTAATAGGTGTGCAATAAATATTTGATTAGAAAGTGAACGAGTAAATGTAAATGGGGAAAGTTAGGCAGTTAAATCCATTGTACACATTAACATTCTGGGAGCTGTTTGTATTCTTAATGGAAAGAACTCTATGTACACAGTTTGAGGTCCAAGGCCACTGTAGTAATTCACCTCACTACCGGTAAATATGACATTCTGGCTCTCTGGCTCCTAAGTCAGCTAATCTGAGGTCCGCAGCACCATTGCTTTGTGGCTGGAACTACAGATTTGAAGTAAATGAATGAGAAGAGCCTACTGAATGTTGAGGTACCAAAGAGAAAGCTAAAGAGGAAGATTTTCATGTTTTCGGTAGCCATTGCCTAGTGAAATGTGTCTGCTGCTGTCCTGGGAGCTTCGTGTGTGCTGAGGAAGTGCTTTAGCCACTGAGCTACATCCTAGTCTTTCATCACTACCCTTTACACCCTCGAGTAGACAACTGATTGCGTCCAGGGAAGTCTCTTATGAGGCCTGTCAGTACAGAGAGTGTGCACCGATAATTGACTGAGTGTAACAGTCTGCTGATAGGGTTGGGAAACAAGATGTATAGTACCTTACTCTATTTTAGGATGTATATCGTACCTTATTCTATCATTAGGATGTATAGTACATTTGCCCACATTTTAGAGTGACATCACTATAATGAAGCACAGTTTCATTCTTAATGATTGAAACACCTGTGTTCTACCCCCCCCCCAAAAAAAAAAAACCTCAAGCCTAAATGACACAGAGTGCATGATTCTTCCTAGGCCATTGTTTTAAATAACTGTTTCAGTAAGTACTGAGTTCTGATTGGGTGAAAGAGAAGGCAGCCCAGGTGGAAACTAAAACTCTTTTTTCCTTTGGGCTAAACAGTTACATTATAATGGGAAAGCCTGGCTCTGTTTATCGCTTTCTTACAGCAGGGTACACCTGAAAGATAAACAGGGTCCTGAAAGCAAAGTTAACTTTATGTGGTCACTGAGGTAGGGACATGGACATGCAAACCAACTCTTAACTGCTGGGGAGTCCTTAGCTGCAGACAACATTGCTGTGGCATGTAGTGTCTTCTAGTTACATAAGGTGAGAACATTAATCCTTAAAGGTCTTGCTCAGCCTGTGGAAACGCAGGTAGGACAGAAGAGCACAAAAAGCCAGGTTGTCTGTTGCCCATCATTACACTGCACTGTTTGAATTGTGGGCTCTTAAATAGAATACGTCAGATCTCATAGGGGTGGGGAGTTAAAGTAGTTTATCAAGTTTTCTTCTGGCATGTCTCAGGTAGAGTTACAGTCATTGCAGAAATTTGTGCTTTTGTCTTTAACTAATCGGCCTTTGATTAAGATATGGTTGAAGTAGCACATTTAAAAATCATAGTTTGAAAAGCGTACACACTTAAGCTTTTTTACATTGAGAATCTGATGTCAGTGGTGACATTGGTCTCATGACTCATAAGTACTTAGGTTATTATATAAAAGTATTATGGGGGATGGGAGATATGATTTAGTCCTATAAAGCACACCTATAGAGAAAATATTTTAAAGCATGTTTCTGCTTTCCACTTTCTTCAGCCCAGTTGAGAAATGATAAAGGAGAATTTCATTTTACATTTTTCAGTTTTGCTCCTTAGGATACAGAAGAAAGGAGTTGGACATTTTACGTTGAACGTGCATATAAAATGTGATTTGCCTGGCCAGGGTTTAGAATACAGGTGTTTCATTCATAGAATGTGCTTCATTATTACGTGGCCAGTGGAAAGTCTTTCTCACATTTATTGATTGGGAAAGTGTTTGAGGAAGAGGGACATGGTTGTCTTTGGGTTTCTGATACGGCACAGAGGGGCCTGTGCAGTGTATCACCATTGTGGCTAGTGTCTTGACATTCCTACCACCCTCTGCCTTTTTTGACTTTGGCTTGTTTTTATTCTGCCACACACCAGTAGGTGTCGCTGTAGAACACGTTTCCCCTCCCAGTTCGAAGCTTCAAGTTATATAATGGCAATTAGATCTTAAAACTATTTTAATAAGTCTGTACCTACCCAGGAACTCTTATCTACTGGTGTTCAATTCTCTCAAGATATCTAATAGATCAAGAAATTTAATAATAAGCCTTTGTGTGGAATAATCTTAAGACTTATGGAGAATGAAACATGTCCGTATACATTTGATAATATAAATTCACACAATCATTTGATGCATTTTGGTCAATGGGAAACACACTTCCGAATTTATTCTTCCCAGCCTCCAAAAACTTTCTGTGTCGCTTAGGTTACTAATGTGTACAGTATGCTGCTGAATGTGTCCTGACTTTCTTGAAAGAAGGGGGCCCAGTCACAGTTTTTTTTCTACTTAACCAAGGGGATCAGTCAGGGCCAGTGGCTTAATATTCTACCAGCCAATTAAGGATGGAAAACTAGGAAGCCCATAATTTGCTCACTACAAGAATTGTATGTTTTTGTTGTGTTGGTAGCACTGTTTTTCTAGCTTGGCCAGATCATACGAAAACAATTTCTATAAAATACTCGGAGGGAATTCTTTTCAACCATACCATGGGCTCGGAACTACAGAGCCATATTGCAGCCTTGTACTAATATCATCTGTTTCATAGAGATTATTGGAAAATAATTAGATAAGATTTACATTTTCTGCTTGTTAATAGTCATACCATGGTTATGTGGGCTAACTTCTTTGTTTCTTGTTAGTATTAGATATTTTGTTCATGGGCACTGATCCCAAAAGAGAAAAACAAATACCGTTTTTCTCATGAAAGGCAGTGCAGTTTGGAACAAAGAATCTGATAGCCCAGGCCTCTATTTGTTTTAGAAACATGTGGCAAGTCTCTGACATCGCTAAGCTTAATCCATTTACTCTCTGTTTCGCTTCCTGGTTCTGATAGCCTAAGACAATTTGATATGCCTTGATGCATATCAAATATACACGTGTCCTAGCTGATGGGTGAGAGAGAAAAACCTGAGAGAATACAAAGTAACCATCTTGCTTGAAAGTCTGTACTACTGTTGTTCTGTAGCATGTTTGTTTCAGATATAGGATTCCTTTTGCTGTAGATTCTATTGTAACTTTCTGAAGCACTGGCTACATTTGTGTAAGTATTTCATTTGTACAGCCACCTTCCTGATGCTATTTGCCAGCTGATCTCTTAGAGTTTTGTAACATTCTGTATCTTAGTAGAGCTCAGATACAATTTGCTTTTTTGAAGCTCTTCCAGCTACTGATTTAATGTCATGAGAAGTACTTGGCCTGGATCTTCAATATGCTTCTTCTGTATCCCCAGGAAGTACAGAGCCCAAAAGACTGGTAGAGAAATCCCATTTAGTAAAAACTATATGCATAGCTAGGTAAGGTCAAGATATTCTGGTGTGATTTAGCATAATAGGATATCTAGAGTTGATAGTAATATATACTGCATTTCAAGATAAGATTATTTTCAAAAATTGTATTATAAAACTCAATATTTGAAGTTAGAATATTTTACCTAGTTTACATATGGTAAAACATTGTAAGTTACTCCATTAAAATATATAATCTTTCTCTGTCAGTTAAAAAATTACTTAAAGCCATTTATAATTTCCCAGGATAATTTGAGGAAAGCTTCAGTTGTCTGTCCCCAAACCTGTGGTGCCTGGCTGGCTCCATCTGCTGCCCCAGTGTCTAGCTGTTCAACACTGTACTCATGGGTAGATTTTTGCCATTCGGAGTGAACATATAAACTGTACCATCCTACAGAAGGCTAGAGATGAGATAGTCACTCCCTGTGTCCCACTGCAGCCGTGTATTCTGGAATCCAGTGCATGAGCTCTGCTGGTACTTCTGGGAGCCTGGGTGGTGGTTTATCAGACATTATAAGTAATTTTACCTTTATTTTCTGTTTCTCTGGTGTTAGGGTGTTGGAGCATGTGTGTGCAGTTGGCATTTGCATTTTAGGGATGTGATATGGTTCCTTTCCGCTGCTGTTCCTGTCTTTTCACAGAAAGCCATTGAATGGAACTAATTCTAATCAGATTCATGATGGCTGAAGACAAGCAAGTTAGAACTCATTTGACTGAGAGATTTTTTTTAAGCTCCCTGGCCTACGAGCTTTTAAAGTGAAGTGTTACAGGAAAGCTGCTGAAGGTTGCAGGGTGTCCTTTGGCCTTGAGATGCAGGGACACTTGGCTCATCTTACAAGTGCCACCACCTGCTGTAGGTAGTTTCTATGCTCCAAAGCAGAGATTAGTATGAAAGGGGAAGGGGCGTTGGGTGTTGACCACTTACAGAGGAGAACCTTAATAATAGACAGAGCTCTTGCTGAATTTGGAGAAATGTTGACTCTTTTCGTATGTGCATGGCCGCAGATCTAACCCAGTGACTCATTCATTATGGAAGGCAGCCAGAGTTGCCTTGTTTTTAAAGTGGAAGAATATTGTTTGATAAAATAATATTCTACAACCAGTATTGTTATCATTGCTTTTGCCCCTGTTTGCCGTAGGCTTGGCAGCTGTTGCTGCCCTGCCAGGCAGTCATTGTTAATATGTTACACCTATTATATCTCTCATGCCACCTATGCCCATATACAGTGTTAACTGCCAGTGTCTGTTTGAATTCTAGCTATTCTAAAATGGCATATTGCAAAGCCTCTTAAGCTTTAGGTTCACATGCAGATCTTATCTGGGAGTAGTTCCTTTCTTTTACGTGAACAAAAGTTAGTGTTGAAGTTTACCTTTCCAGTCTTTGAGTCAAGATGAATTTTAATAAGATATTTCTGGCTGAATTTTTAAAATTGTGTCAAGTACTTGTGTTTTTGAAACCACTACTTTTCATCTCATAAATAAAACACATCTGTACTTTTAGATCTGTATCTATTGAAATGTTATTTTAACAGTACCCACTATACATGTAGAGGAGTAAATCATTCCCACCATGTAGATTTCTTCTGTGGGATCACTTTGTAGCCATTCTTACACATTTTTGCTAATCAATCTCATAATGCTAATATAATGTATATATGCAACCTATAAAATGTTATGTTGCACAATACATGCTAAATACCCATGTACCATATTTATATATGTACATGTGATTAAAATGTATTTACTATTAAAGATATGTTTTTAGATTGATTTAAAATTTAAAAATATTTCATGTGTACGAGTGCTTGCTTGCATGTATGTGCACCATATTCATGCTTGGTGCCTGTGGAGGCCAGTAGAGGGCATCCAATCTCTTGAGACTAGGGTTACAAACAGTTGTGAGCCACCATGTGGATGCTGAGAATTGATCTTGGCTTTTAGAAGAGCAACCAGTACTCCTAACCACTGAGCCATCCATCTGTCTGCCCAGCCCAAGATTTATTTTCTCTTTAGTTATCTGTTTGTGTTGTGCGTGTGTGTATGCGCACATGAGTGCATGTGCCCTCAGAGGCCAGAAGAGGGCATCAGCTCCCTTGGAGCTGGACTTACAGGAGCTGATGAGCAGCGTGGCATTGGTGTTGGGAACCAAACTCAAGTCCTATGGAAGAGCGGGACGAGCTATCTCTCCAGCACCAAATGTGAAATGTTTTATTGCTAGCATTATGGATAAAGACTGCTTGAGAAGCCTGGCTTTTAGAGGCTTTGCATGTGCTTGTTTAACATCCACTACAAATGTTGGTAACTTAGTTCTTGTTTACTGTGCTCTTCATTTCCATGCCCTCAACTCCTCACTGTATCTCTCTCTCTCTCTCTCTCTCTCTCTCTCTCTCTCTCTCTCTCTCTCTCGCAGTCTGGCTGAGGTAGCTGTTCCTTTGCATTCTACCTTCCAATCCGAAACCTGTTTGCTGCTTTCTAGATGTGTCTGAATATTTTCCTGTGCTATGAAATTAGGTTGGAATTGTTTTGAGTCATAGCATGAATTAACCTTTTTTGGGTATTGGGTATTTTATTAAACCCAAAGTGGTCGTATGAATTAATATCCTACCTACAGTGAATTACAGTAGTTACCTTTCTAGTTGCCATTCGTGGTAAAGTGTGTTTGAATGTTTGTAAGCTTCGTGCCCTCTTACATGGCTAACATTTTCATTTTCCTGGGTACTAGTAAGATGAGATATTTTTGTTTCTTCTGTGACTTTCTTGTTCATACGTATCCCCTGGTGTTTTTAATTTGTGTGTGTGTGTGTGTGTGTGTGTGTGTGTGTGTGTATTGACCGTAGAGTGTGTTTCACAACCCAAGCCTTTCGTTTGCGTGAGTGGCAGGTCAAGGACTTCTCTATTTCATTGTTGGTTGTTTACACTTCCTTTTCCTGCTTGGGCCTTTGTGTTTTATGACATCGTTTGTGGCAGAGAGGGTAACATTCCTTTTAAATAAGATCATAAAATATCTGAAATTTTGTTCTTTTGTGTTTGGATCCCAAGAGCAGTAGGTTTTGACTTATTGTGTTTGTACTGTTCAAGTGTGTGTGTGGGAGATCTATTTTAAATATCTTTTTCACAAAGTAGATAAGGACGTATTCTGTAGTTAGTATTTATACAGACTTTGTAGAATCAGTCTTACCTTTTTCTAAGCCTGGAGCCATGTTCCAGGAGGGGAGGACCCATGTCACTGGGTACTGTCTAGCTTTGTAGGACGACTCCGTGTCTGAAAGGACAGGTCACTCTGCCTTTCACTACTGTTCTTACCATGTACCGCCTTTTTTCTACACCCTTCTCAAGGTTTTATAAATATTATTTTTTTTTTAGAATATTGGGTAGAATATATTGAATTTATAGAACAATTTGGGAAATGTGTGAAATGGCTTCTTCCACTTAGCGGGATATTTTTGGGATTCACCCGCATTATTGCACACAGCAAATACTACCTCACTGGAGCCCATTTTCTGCTAGTTTTTGTTGTCGACCTCTTTTCCTGATAGATGCCTGAGCAATTGCTAGTTGTGTAGATTGTTTTGAAGAACAATTTATAAATATATAAGATCTGTAAGAAGTATGTATGCTTTTGAGGAAAAATGAGAGGAGTTGCTGTGTTATAGGACTGATGTGGTTTTAATTTTTATTAAACACTGGTGAGTTCTTTAGTAGAGTGATTGTAAAGTGTATTCCCTTCCTATCACCACCAAGATGAGGGACTCTAATTGTGCTATTTACACGTTGTCTTAGTCAAGGTTCCTTTGTGGTGAGGACATACTTTGTCCACAGCAACTCTTATAATGGGAAGCATTTAATTGGGGCTGACTTAGAGTTTCAGAGGTTTAGTCTACAGTGATCATGGTGGGGGACATGATGGAATACAGGCAGACATAGTGCTGGAGAAGGAGCTGAGAGCTCTACATCTGCGTCCTCCAGCAGCAGGGAGAGAGCGAGAACGCGCTCACAGGGCCGTGATTGGCTTGGCTTGGGACTCTGAAGCTTCAAAGCCCCTCCCCCCATGACAGACTTCTTCCAACAAGCCACACTTCCCAGTCCTTTCCGTAGTGCCACTCTCTAATGACTACGCATCCAAATATATGAGCATATGGGGGTCATTCTTATTCAAACCCACACACATATGCACCAGCATCCTTTAAAATCTGGCTCTGAGGCGGCCTCTCTGGAGGTTTACCATTGCCTTTCTCTATTCACGGTGGGAGTTACACTTTCCTTGTGATTGTTGTCTGTACACATTCTTCTCTTGTCAGTTTTTCATGTAGCTTTCCCACCGTATTGCTTTTGTATTACTGAAATAGAATTTTGTATTCTAATAGAAGTTCTTTTCAGGCTCTCTGTCCTCCCTGTTCCAGAGACAGCCACATCTTCTTGTGCAGTGCCAGCCTTGTCCCGTAGACAAAATGGTGAAGGTCGGTGTGAACGGATTTGGCCATATTGGGCGCCTGGTCACCAGGGCTGCCGTCTGCTCTGGCAAAGTAGAGATTGTTGCCATCAATGACCCCTTCATTGACCTCAACTACATGGTCTACATGTTCCAGTATGACTCCACCCATGGCAAACTCAACGGCACAGTCAAGGCCGAGAATGAGAAATTTGTCATCAACGGGAAACCCATCACCATCTTCCAGGAGCGAGACCCCGCTAACATCAAATGGGGTGATGCCGATGCTGAGTATGTCGTGGAGTCTACTGGCGTCTTCACCACCATGGAGAAGGCCGGGGCCCACTTGAAGGGTGGAGCCAAAAGGGTCATCATCTCTGCCCCTTCTGCCGATACCCCCATGTTTGTGATGGGTGTGAACCACGAGAAATATGACAACTCACTCATGATTGTCAGCAATGCATCCTGCACCACCAACTGCTTAGTCCCGCTGGCCAAGGTTATCCATGACAACTTTGGCATTGTGGAAGGGCCCGTGACCACGGTTCATGCCATCACTGCCACTCAGAAGACTGTGGATGGCCCCTCTGGAAAGCTGTGGTGTGATGGCCGTGGGGCTGCCCAGAACATCATCCGTGCATCCACTGGTGCTGCCAAGGCTGTGGGCAAGGTCATCCCAGAGCTGAAGGGAAGCTCACTGGTATGGCCTTCCGTGTTCCTACCCCCATTGTGTCCGTTGTGGACCTGACGTGCCGCCTGGAAAAACCTGCCAAGTATGACGACATCAAGAAGGTGGTGAAGCAGGCATCTGAGGGCCCACTGAAGGGCATCCTGGGCTACACTGAGGACCAGGTTGTCTCCTGCGACTTCAACAGCAGCTCCCACTCTTCCACCTTCAATGCCGGGGCTGGCATTGCTCTCAATGACAACTTTGCCAAGCTCATTTCCTGGTATGACAATGAATATGGCTACAGCAACAGGGTGGTGGACCTCATGGCCTACATGGCCTCCAAGGAGTAAGAAGCCCTGGACCACCTACCCCAACAAGGACACTGAGAGCAAGAGAGAGGCCCTGAGTTGCTGACGAGTTCCTATCCCAACTTGGCCCCCAACACTGAGCATCTCCCTCACAATTTCCACCCCAGACCCCCATAATAACAGGAGGGGCCTAGGGAGCCCTCCCTACTCTTGAATACCAACAATAAAGTTCGCTGCACCCCCCCCCCAAAAAAAAAAAAAGTTCTTTTCAGCTATGTATATGAAGACAACTTGTCCTTATCAATAACTTCATTTTCTTTTCTTTCTTTTTTCCCTTTGTTTGCTATGGCGTCTTTCTTGAAGGCAGCATAAAGATAGATCCTATTTTCTAATCCAGTCTGCTAGTCTGTGTCTCTTCACTGGGGAATTGAGCCTGCTAAGGGCTAACAGTTGGTGAATACTATGTATGAACCTCTGCCATTGTGTTGTTTTGAGGTGTTGTCTTAGGGCTGTTTTCAGGAAGTGTCCAGGAATTTTTTTATTTATTCCCTGTGCCTTCTTGGGTGTGCTAACCCTTCTCTTCATAGCCAGGGCCTTCCCCTGTCCACTGTAGGTAGACCCGGCTTACTGCCCACGGATTCCTTTAGTCTGTTTTTATTATGGAAGGATTTGTCTCTTCTTTGACTGCAGTTGATATTTTTGGGGGGTAGACGAGCCTAGGCTGGCATCTTTGGTCTTTCATAATTTGTAGAACATAGCTCTAAGCCCTTCTTCCGGTCAAAGTCTCTACTGAAAATTAGTTGTCATTTTGATAGATCTGCCTTTATATGTTTCATGCCAGCCTTGCAGTTTTCAAAATGCGTTGTTGTTGTTGTTCTGTACAGTTAGTGTCTGATTTATTGTATGAAATAGGGATTTTCTTTTCTGATTTTTTTTTTTCTATTTAGTGTTCTTAAACCTCTTCAACCTTGATTTCTTTCCTTAAATCTGGTACATTTTCATTTATGATTTGGCTGAAAATATTTCCTGCACTTTTGGCCTAGATTTCTTCTCCTATACCTGTGATTTGTAGGTTTGGTCTTTCTACAGACTTCCAGGGTTTCTGCATTTTTTTCGAATTTTTAGCTGTGACATTTTCCTAAACCAAGGGACCTGATGCCTCTGCCTTATCTTCAGGACCTGACGGTCTCACTTCCACTTCATTTATTCTGTTGATGTTTTCCTCTGACTGTTTTATTTTAATTATTGAATTTTTTCCAATTTTATTTTAGTTTGACCTTTTGCAGAAGTTCTATCTTTATTAAATTTTAATAATCTTTAATTATTTGTTTTATTTCACTCAAACGTTGGTATTTTTGCAGTCTGCATTTTATCAATTATGTGTATCCTCTTCGAGTGGCTTGAACATGTTTATGTTTGCAGTTTGAAATCATTGCCTTGTAAGTCGTTTATGTTGCATTTCTCAGGGAACATTACCGTTGGAGGTTGCTAGGTTTTGGAGGAGATACCTGTCCGTTGTTTTGTTGTTGTTTGTTTTTTGCTTCGTTTGTTTGTTTGCTGTTTCCTGCAATGGGACCTAGGCATCTGGAATTAGTTTGTTGGTCGTGGAGTTGGTTCGGCCGTCTTGTCTGCTTTTGTCGCGTGGGCATTTGCATCTCTGTCTGCCGTTACCCTACCTTGTCAGGTTATGGAGCAGCTGAGCAGTGCTTGGGGTTGAATATTGGTGTAACACAGTGTTGAGGTGTGAGTTGGGTATCAGAAGTGGGGTGTCTCAACTCAACGAGCCCTAGTGCAGCTTCTGAGCACAGGAACAAACCTTTTGTGGAAAGAGAAAGTTCTTGATGAAGAGCCTCAGAAGTCTGGAAGGCTCATGGGATTTCCATGTAGGTTTTAGGTGGCATGGTGCTCAGGCGAGTGGGGAGGTTTCCTTACAGGGTTGAGGGTTCCTACCTGAGGTTGGCACAGGGTATGGGATTCTCAGGTAATGGGTATGTGTGTGTGTGTGTGTGTGTGTGTGTGTGTGTGTGTGTGTGGTGTGTGTGTGTAGGACAAATATTTTTTCATGTTAGTACTTATTTTATATTTCTGATTTTACTCTCTCTAGTCTAAGAAACTTTATATTCTTAAGTCAGAAAGCTAATTTCTGTTTTCTTTTAGTAACTTCAGAGTTTCAGATTTAATATTTTAAGTTTATAATCTTCCTCAAATTCGTTTAGAACAGCTCTACTTTGTTTCTTGTGCTATAATGGCACAATTTATTGAAAGCACTTTGCTTTTATCATTAGGTTGCTTTTGGTGCCTTTGTTAAAAAGTAAATGAGAGTATAAATATTAAGTGTTCCTTAAATAAATATAATCATTTCTGTGTTCCTTACTTTAAAAATCACCTATTTGTGCTTAAGTGTGTGCTACAGTCCTGATTACTCTAAGTTTGTAGTAACTAGTGGAAGTAGGTAGGAAATGTCCACATTTGTTACTCTTTTACACAGGGTTCTGCAAGGTCAGTTCTGTGTACCCATGTGTGCTTTTCAGTAAATGGCTGTTTTTGCAGAGAAGCATCCTGGGTCTATGCTGAGATTTGCATTGACTCTTTACAACAGTTTGTGAGAATCTGTGTCTCAGCAGTACCAAGTCTTCTACCCCACGACAGTGGCATATCTTTATCTGTCTAGGTTTTTAATTTCTTTCTGCCTTGGTCTGTAGTTTGGGGTGTGACCCTCATATGTATATATATTGTTGAATGTTTTCTGCATTTATGCATTTTGATACCTTTATGTTCATATTAAAAAATCAGATCCCAGTGCTGCAAGAGACCCCAGTGCTGCAAGAGACCCCAGTGCTGCAAGAGAAAGAAAAGATACCTCCTTCCATCACGTGCTTTTAGTGTATACACAGAATTGATACACATATCTTAGATCATATGACCTTGTTAAATTCGCTTTTCAGTTTCTAGTAGTATATGCACACATGTATATATACACGTATATATAGTCTCTGGGATTTTTCTATATACATTTCTCATTACTCATTAGTAGACAGGTTCTTTGTTCTTCTCAATCTTAGATGAGCCTTTGTCAAGTGATAAAGGCAGGCATTCCACCTTTGTTATGACAAGCCAAGGACTGACTTTAGGCGTTATGTAGATATCCACATTAGATTATGGGAATTTATATATTTCTAGCTTAAGAGTTTTGGCAAGTCCCCTCTCTTCAAGTCCTGTTTGACCATGTTGAGGTACCCTTTCCACATGGCTTTATTGCTAATGCTATACACATGACTTTAATTACTAGGCTTCTACACATGATTTTTTTTTTTTTTTTTTTTTTGCTGATATTGCCCGTGTGTCTTTATTTGCCACTCTGCACACAGCTTTATTTGCTATATTTTGTTGTTGCTCTTGAATTTGCTCATGAGGAATACAGGTCTATAATGCCCTTTCAGGCTGACATCCCTCCTCATGCCTTCTCCTGGTTTCTTTGCCATATTAATAATTATGAGTCGTATTTATTTTCTCTGAATTTACTGAGATTATATGTATTTTTAAGTCTGTATTTTAGATGATAAATTATAATAACTATGTTCTAATTTAAACTATCCTCTCCCTTGTCCCTCCCCGCCTTATCCTGCCTTACTCTATCCCTATCCTTACGTTTCTAGGAATATTCCAACCTAGTAATTTTGTTATGTTCTTCAATGTTACTTGGAAGTTATTTTAAACTAACCTAGCTATTGAATATCCCATAGTGCTCTTTTCTGGGTTTTGTCATCTGGGCTGTTTTGGCTTGAATAAATTAGAGAGTGCTCTGCTTATTTCCAATCTCTATAGTAGCTTTCCTGGGGTATAGCTCATCTGAACCTCCTCTGCAGGGTTAAGGTGGGGCAGACTCAAGGGGAAAGGGCTTTGTTTTCTGAATAGCATCATTGAACATTTGTTTTGTTTTGTTTTGTTTTGATTGAAATTGGCTAATGTGCATTTTCTGTCTCCTTGTGGGCATATTTTGAGTTAAAATCCTTTCTAGCTTTAAACAGTTTTGGAAAACACTTCATGTGTGGTTGCTTTAGTTAGTGTTCTGTTGCTGTGATAATACATCCTGAGCAGAGGCAGGTTAGGGAGGGAAGGATTTATTCAGATTACTGCAGGTGACGGTCCATCACCGAAGGACGTCAGGGCAGGAACTCAAGCAGGACAGGGACCTGGAGGCAGGAGCTTGGAGGAATGCCGCAGCTTACTGTCTTGCCTCTAATGCCTAGCTCAGCCTGCTTTCTCCTAGAACCCAGGGCTGGCCACTTGTGCATGACCCACAGTAAACTGGGTCCTTCCACATCAATCATCACTCAAGAAAATGGACCACAGGCTGGGGTGAATGATCTGGTGGACGACTTTCTCCATTGAGGTTCCCTCTTCCCAAACGACTGTAGCTTGTGCCTAGTTGACATAAACTAGCCAGCACAGTGACTTTAACGGTATGTCTTGTAAACAAAATGTAACTATTCTATACCTAACACTCAACAATAAAAAAGTTAAGTCAATAAGTATTAAGGTTTAAGATTTGTTAAACTTATTATTTTCAAACCCTAGGAATGCTTTTTGAGGTTATTGTGTGAACTGTATTTTCCTCTGTAGGACTCTGACCATTTGCAGGTGCCTGTGAGAAGCTAGGCACACATGCACTTTGGTTGTCACCTGTCCTTCCTATTCATGAGACCTGACTTGAACTAGGGAAATTATTTTGCCAAAGTTGAACTTATGTCTTTGTGAGTGAAAAAATAAGATTTATTTTCTTGAACTTTTACGATTTATTATGGCTTTTGGCTGGCTAGTCTGTTTGTAACTAGTACCCAGAGAGGCCTAGAGTACCTGGTGTGGATCCAAGACATGATTGTTAGCAATTTCTGTTGCCACTGTGGAGGTCTTAGGTGTTTGTGCCAGGTGTAGTGCAGTGTTAGCAATTGTGGCTCCGGGAATGGGGTTTTGGAAAGGTAATGTAGAAACAGACATTAGTGAGAATACACTGAGATCACCAGAGGGCACTGCTGACAGCCTGGCAAGGAGCGGGCTGGGGGATAGCAGTGTGCTTGAGTCTTCTGTAAGCTAAGGCAATAAATTGCGCTCACCCTTCCTTCCTTCCTTCCTTCCTTCCTTCCTTCCTTCCTTCCTTCCTTCCTTCCTTCCTTCCTTTTTGGGACTTACTCTGTTCTTATTTATCCATCTCAAATGTCTCACTGATTGCAAGAGAATTCTAAAAATTAATCAGTGTCTTTATTAGCACAAATGCTATACTGTTGTAGTGTTTTGAAACAATACAATAAATGGAAATACCTTAAGAACAAGAACTTTGGTATATATTAATTTCACCCTTATAATGATCTACCTATAACTTTGTATATGGCGAACCTTATCCCTGCTCTTCCTTTTTTTTGTCAGACAGCTCCCTCCCGTTTTTCCTATCTCACTTTAAAAACTCCCACATCCACTGCTTGGTGAGTAGAGGTTGATCTTGGAGTTGATATGGTGAGCCAATTGGCAAGAGGCTCTCTATCCCTCCATTAGAGCCTTTGACGTTGCAGAAGCAGTTCAGTCGAGAATCTTGGGAAGAGTTTGCTTGCATATGGACATGAACATCCATGGGCTTATATGAATCATCTCTAAGGCATAGTTCAGGAAAGCCCCATTCCTTCAGGTGCAGAGGTCGCCTGGGAGTGAGGAGTCATGTTCCTGAAAATTTTAAAACAATGAACCTTTCAACTCTCCATGCTCCTGCTTCTCTCAACCCGCAATTCTCCAGCCTGCCAGGCCACAGGGTTCCCGCCAGCTCTCCGATCAGGGAGCTTCCCCCCAGTTCCTCTCACTACCACGCAACACCCCACACACCCCACAGTCAGTCAGCCATCACAACACCCAATTACCCGGTAGAATCAAAACTCTTAAAGCTTATAGTTAACCAGTCAGATTTATGTTTCAATAAAATCACAATTTACAGGATGCCAATATAATAATTTCAGAGCCAATTGATAATGATAAAAGCTTTATCCCAATTATTCTAACCTTATGATATCATAACTGTGGCAGGATCAAACCACACTGGTTCATGTCCACCTTCATTCTCCTTCTCTCCCCCAAGATGCTGTCTCTGCAACCTTAGTTCCACCTCCCTTTCCCCTGTCCAATTACAGGCCCTCACTAATGTAATTGGACAGGGAAAATCCTGCAACAGAGGCAGCACCAACTCTCCTGGCGCACCCAGCTGGTCCCAGCCTGTCTAAGCACAGGGAAAGCAAAGGGTGATGTGTGTGTGCGTGCTGTGCCTCTTCACGGAAGCCCTTAGTGAACCAGGTGCCCTCTGTCCTCTGACCTGTCTCCCTGGGAACGCGTCTCCTTCCCTTCCTACAACATGAATTTCTTGTTTTAGTCTTTTCCACTTAATAAAAAGAGAATGAGGTCCACAGAAACCTTTTGCTGTTTACTCTGCCATGTAAAGTGTCAGCCAGAGAGTGCTAGAGACACCGTTTCTCTTCAGATCTTTCTGGCCAAAGTCAGTGGAGACTGTAACCTCAGTCTCTTGGGCTCTGTTTGCTCTTTGCTCCCTGGAGGATCATCTTTCCAGAACTTTTCAGTAGGATATATATTCTAGACGACCACTCTCAATAGCTTTAACCACACATTGAAGGATGTAGTTTCCTGAACAATAGAAGTAAATAATACCAATAATGGTACAGGGAATAAAATAGCTACTACCACTTACTAAGGGATGGCCGTATGTCAGACATTGAATGCTTATCTCTGTTGTAATATTTGTTTCCATAGTAACTGTCTATGTCTCCTTTTATAGATGAGGAAATGGAAGGCTAGAGAAATGGTTCGTCAAAGAAAGCTACTAAAAGTTGGAGCTGGAGTACGGATCCCACTGCTGTTGAGTCTGAAACCGCTGTGGGAGAACACATTAGATCATCCTTTGTTACCTAGACAACCCAGACCAACTCTTACTCCAGCCTGCTGTGACAGCAGGCTTTATAAAGTGGACCTAGATAGATCACAGGCACCTCCGTATGGAAAAGTTCTGGTAGTTTGCCAGTATTGTTGCAATGTGACATGGGTCAGACTCCAGAGCAGGGTCTGCCTCCTGCTGTGCTCCCTGGCCATTCCTGTGTCACGCTCTGTACAGCAGTCCTCCGGACTGTGCACAGTCTCTCTCCATGCCTTCAGTGTTTGCACAGGGAACTTCTACAACAGTTCTGTGCTTGCCATTTTCCATCTGACTCCTGTGCATCTCAGCAACAACGTTCTTTATCAGTTTATAAGAAATGCATTGTTATGGTCCAGTTTCAGTATGCGGTATGCTTAAAGTTCATTGGTGTTACCAGCAAGAGTTGCTAGCCTTTGCTTTCCTAGCTGGCTGTTGCCAGCGTGGCTCAGAACTCTGAGACTCGGAAAGTTATACATCGTCTGCTATGTGCCAGCTCTTGATCAGGAAGGGGTGATGTCAAGCGCCAGAATATTGGTTAATAAGGATCTGTGTCCTAGATACCTAAAACCAATACCTGTGGGAATTCTGGTGAGCAGGAGTCTTAAATGAGCATGCCAGCCACTCTGCCTTTCCTCTGCGCAATGAGTGGCTTATTAAACTGTTTCACATTCACACTTCAGTTTGCCGTCCTTTCCCTTGGAGGTACCCCCATCCCCACTCCCCACACACACTTCTAGAGCAGCTGCTTCCTTTGCCAGCTTCTCTAGACCAGGTCTGCTAATCTCCATGGCCAGACCCACCATTTTCTCTAGAACTTGTGATATGGCTTCTTCAAACTCAGTCCACAAAAATTGTCTCCAGCTGAACTTAACCCACATACGAACTCCAGCTCTTCTACTTGCGAATATAGGTAAACCACCAAACCTCTCCAGTGCTTCTCAACCTCTCTCCATCTTCACAGTGAAGGTGTTAGTACTTACTTCGCAGTAATGAAAACTGACTTCAAAGTCACTCTTAGTGGGGGTTTCCTAAATACATAAATACAGTTACTGAAATTTGGTGATGATGAGGGTCTGTGTATGGAATCACTATCCTGTGTGATTGAAAGGGTACCAACCATTAGGAATAGGACCAAGTTTAGATGTACATACATTTCTGGGAAATTGATTTCATTTAAAAGCAAAGCAGAGGTGGATCTGGCTCCGGATGTACAATGATCATTGGCTCAAATGGACTCCTCTGGGCCTCTTTCTTCTGCTTCTTGGCTCCTTGTGGGGAGCCCAGGAAGGAAGCAGCCAGCAGCAGCAAGGAGCAGACCAAGCAGGGCTTCTCCATGGATTTTCCCCAGAGCTAGATTTGCTGCATCTCCTGGCCTCCTTTGACTAAGGCGTCCCATGTGAACCTGGCTGCAGAGTACCCACTGTGATGGAGTAAATAGGCAGACCTGACGGACCATGCAGTTGCTGTTGCAGCCTCTCTCGGCTCTGCTGATGGTGCCTGGAAGTAACCATGGCCACTCGAGCCAGGAGGGGAATGTAGCAGGGTTCCGGTATAACCTGGTTATGGCACTGCAGTCGAAGTTCATATAAACCTCACATTATGAAGTTTCTTCTCTGATTCCTTTTCAGCTGTTCTAAACCTAAAACCACACGTAGTGCCTGGAACATCCCCAAACCCGAACAAACAAATCCCAAAACCAAAACCAAAACCAAGTCCTGAAACTTGGGACCTCGGACATAGTTTACTCTTATTTAGAATATTGCAGAGGCTAGGGGTTGTTGTACTGTAGATAACGTGTTTTTGTTGTCTTTGTATCTGCTGTTATAGCAGCTGCCTGACTAAGCTAGGTCAGTGTGTGTGTGTGTATGTGTGTGTGTGTGTGTGTGTGTGTGTGTGTGCATGTGTCTCTAAGTTCTCAGAGATGACCTCTTTCACGGGATTTTTTTATTTTCATTTATTTATTTATTTATTTATTTATTTTTGAGACAGGGTTTCTCTCTGTAGCCCTGGCTGTCCTGGAACTCACTTCGTAGACCAGGGTGGCCTCGAACTCAGAAATCCGCCTGCCTCTGCTGCCCAAATGCTGGGATTAAAGGCATGTACCACCACGGCCTGGCTCTTTCATGGGATTTCTTAGGTTTGTGCTAAGAAGACAGAAATCCTATTGATAAGTGATAGAGCTGAGAAGAATCTAAGAACATGTATACTTCATGGATATAGAGTATTGCTTAGATAGAGCAAGTCCATCTGCTGTTAGATACAGTAGATAGCATGCTACAGGTTCCTCTTCATCTTCTTGGGTCACACCAGTCACTTCCTTTGTTCTCTCTCTGTCTCTCTCTCTCTCTCTCTCTTCCTCCCTCTCCGTGTGTGTGTGCGCGCGTGCGTGTGTACACATCCCATATTTAGAGAAGCTTCACTCATTTGCAAGGTTTCGATTTTCCTTTTTATTTTTAAACATGACTCAAAAGAATGGGCTAAAATTACTCAGTGTAAATACTGAAGTACGGAGTCATCTGCTGAATTTTTCTTCTCCTTTTTGGGTTTCATAGTTTGAAATTCCCTTGCAAGAATTATGACTATTTCCTCTCTAAAACTTAAGATTTGGCAATTTTCGTTAAACAATACCAGATTATAAAGTAGACCAGATATTTATAGAGTGTTTTGCAACCGTTAGCACCTGAGTTAGCACATTTGAAATTCTAAGTTTTCCAAATGACTCTCTCCTGTTACCCTGTCCAGCTTTTATCTGGGTGGGATGGATTTTCCTGCCCTTTCTGGCTTCTCTTCACTGGCTTGTAAGTTAAGTTGCCTTTCTCATTCACTGATGTGGGGTAGGGCAGAGATTTAGCATACTTGCTGAATAAATGAATGAATTTATGTGATGAAAAAAAAACAATCTATGGAAACCATTTAACATTTGCCATCCTAAGAGTCATGTCTACGTCCTACAATCCATGCTAACTTACAGAGCTGATCTGTTTTGCCAATCTGAATTGGCTGGTGACCCAAAACTTTTTATGTAAAGATAATATTTTTAAGCCAATGTTGTCTTTTATTTAAACATCCTGGCTTTGCTTGGCTTTCTGCCTGAGCATCAGCATGGGTGGGTTTTATTATTATTTCTTTCTAGATTCTTCTCTCATACAATACATGCTGACTTGAGTTTCATCCCGCTTTGCTCCTTCCAGCTCCCCCACACCTCCCCTCTCCTCAGATCCATTCCCTATCTGTCTCCCCCTCAGAAGGGAGCATGCCTCCAAGAGGTGGCAGCAGACAGGACAAAAGACGACGCAAGAAGACAAGGTGCAAGCCCTCATATTGATGCTGGACAAGCCAAACCAATCGGAGGAAAAGAGTCTCAAGGGCAGGCGAAAGAGTCAGAGACACGGCTCTGTGACGAATCTCACAGAAGCACCAAGCTAAAAGCTGTAACATATAGGCCAAGGACCTGGTGCAGACCCTTGCCGGCCCTGTGCTAGCCACTTCAGTCCCTGTGAGCCCATATGAGCCCCGGCTTAGCTGATTGAGTGAGCCATGTTCTTCTGCTGGTGTCCTCCATCGTACCCTCTGATTCTCACAGTCCTGTCTCTCCCTCCTCTGTGGGGTTCTCTGAGCTCTGAGAGGAGCCACCAGTGGAGGCCTCCTATTTGGACCTGACATAATGTCTGCCTGTGGGTCCCATCTGCTGCCAGAGGACGCCTTTCTGATGCTGACTGGACAAGTCACCCATCCTAGGACTCTGGGCTTTCCAGACTCCAGTTCCTGGCCATTCAGGCAGTGTTTGGCAGGGGCGAACTTATAGAGCTAATCTATTTTGCCAGTCTGAATTTGATGGGTGACCCAAAACTTTTCATGTAAAACAGCATTTTAAGCCAGAATTGTCATGTTGTCTGGAGATTAAATATGTTGTCATCTCCAGGTTAATTCTAGTAGTGTCCTAGTTAGGTTTACTGTTTTTGTCAGGAAACACCATGACCAAAGCAACTTAGAAAAAAGTGCTTAATTGGCTTGCACTTCTTTATCACTGTTCAGGACAGGAACTCAAGAGGCAGGAGCTGATGCAGAGGCCACGGAGGGTGCTGCTTACTAGGTTGTTCCTCATAGCTTGCTTAGCCTGCTTTCCTGTAAAACCCAGGACCACCAGTGTGTGTGTGTGTGTGTGTGTGTGTGTGTGTGTGTGTGTGTGTGTTGTGTGTGTGTGTGTGTGTGTGTGTGTGTGCCTGTGTGTGTGCCCAAGATGGGCTGGGCCCTCCCCATTGATCAACAATCAAGAAAATTCCCTACAGGCTTGCCTACAGACCCATTTAATGGAGACATTCTCAATGGAGGTTCATTCCTCTCAGGTGACTTTAGTTTGTGTCAATTTGACATAAAGCTATCTAGCCTAAACATCTAATTCAATGCAAGGGCTATGCAAGTGATTTATACTACCTGGTTCAGGGAATATTGACAAGGAATAAATGCCTGTACACATTAAGTACAAATGTAAGCATCACGGGCCTAGATACATTTTCCATTTGCTGTTGATTGAATCCATGGATGTAGAGCCGTTGAGTATGGAGAGCCTGCTATAATCTCAAACAGTGATCTTGTTTGAGAGGTATTTTTTTTTTTTAGTAACTTTTGTTCACAGTGGTGCAGTGTGGGGAATGCCTAGTTCTCTCACTTAATAGCAGAATGGATAAACCCTGTTCACTCTCACATACTTACGTATGCAGACAGTGAAACTTCTCCTTGGTTAGCTAGTATGATGGAGCAAACACATGAAAGACACATTACATGATGCCATTTTCATAGGACTCTGAAGAACAGGAAGACCTAGTATGCCGTAAGAAAATCAAACAGGAAAGCATCCAGCAGAGCCATCACTGAGAGGGGGACAGGATGAGGTAAGCTCGGGAACCACCATTGGTGGAATAGGAAGGCTTCTTGTTCTAGTCTTGATAGCGATTTAGCAGCAGCGGAGCACACATTCGTTAAAGCTCGGGAGATAGCGACTTAGGACTAATGCTCTTCATTTCACGTGGACTTGACACTAAAACCTGTCAAAATGGCGAACTATGTGCGATACAAACGGATGTGACGGGTACTGCTGTCAACAACTTACTTTGAATTGTTTTTACAAATGAGGTTGATTAAAAGGTGAATATAGATTAATGAGTGATTATAACAGAAGTCCAGCAGTAACCTCCTCACAATGGAATCTGTGATATTCATTATAAAATTATTTCAGATTGAATTGTGTATTTTGGGATTTAATTAGACGTTGGGGACACACTCACATTTAAGCAGTACCCCAGTCGTTTTTACTGGCTAATTTTCACTGTGTAGACATTTATCTTGTGCATCTCTGTTTGCCAGGGTACTAGTGGAAGTCCTTCATCTCCCCTAGTCATTGTGCTTAGCGGGACAGGATTAATCCCTCATTTCCTCTAGGGAGCACAGGCTGTCTGCCATCTGTGTGACAGATACCTCATCATCCCAGTCACCTTCTGTATTTAAGCACTGATCTCATTCTTCAGTGCCAAGTTCTGTCTGTTGCAGGCGGGGCAGAAGGACCTGCAGGGGGCACTGCTGAGTGCCTCCCATGATGTATCTTTTGGCCCTGTCCAGAATTGCCTATTCAAGGATTTTGCATCTCAGGAGTTCCCAGGCAGGGGTCAGGGGAGACTGAAAAGCCTTTGTCCTCACAGGCTCCTAGCGGTGTCTCCTCTGCCAGTTGGTAAGATTGGCTGGCAGGTTGCTCATAAGAGACAGGTGCCAAGTGCCACTGAAGTTCTTTGGAAGGCCAGGTGGGGACCTTCACCGGCAAGCAGAATGACAAGGAGTCACTTGTGTGGGCAGCCAGCCCTTTTAGGAGTGAACTGCAAGGTGGTGTGTGCTTGCTACTTCCTTGTTGCTCCCTGTATCGTCCATGGAAAGCTGGACCTTTCCGGGAGCTCGGGCCGCAGTGTGTGACCCTTTCCCTGTAGCCTTTGCTTCACATTTCTCCCTGTTCTGTCACTGGGGGGCAGAGTGGTCTTACACTCACTGCTTGAATGCGTGTCCTGTTGTGGAATGAGAATCTCTTCCAGGAAGCTTTATCTTTTTGCCTGCAATTCTCCCAGTCCCTTGCTCTCATTTGGCATTAAATGGCGATTTGGGGGAGTTCATGCATGTTATTAAGTTCTTTTCTGTGTTTATTGGAATGTGGTAAGAGTTTTTGAAAACCCAGTTTACCATTCTATAGAACTGTGCTTTCCAGCTTTTGGCAAAGCTATAAAATGTCCCCGAACCAGAAGTCTCTAAGAAAATTTGCAGTTCTTGAGAAGAGCAGCATGGTGAGTCAGGCTGTGGAGCCTGAGGGAACATCTCTGCAAGATGGGTCTCACTTCAGACACTCGCCATGGCTTGGGGCCTCCTGAGGGCCCTGAGTTCGGACTCGCTGACCTCAAGTCTGAGGGCCCCTACAGCCACCGTGAGTTCAGCAGTTCACTAGAATGAATGGCAGAACTCAGCCAAGTGCTGCACGTATCAACACTGTGTTATTACAGTGGGAAGGTGAGACGTAGAATCAGGTAATGGAGGGCGCTACAAAGCAATAAATTCCATATGATGTATTACCCTGTGGGGGCTCTTGCAGCCTTCGGTGTCCAGGGTTTGTAGAGCTTGCTTCCGTGCTTCATTTGGGTTAATACCTCCAAGATGATAACTGTGTGGCCCAAAGCTTCCCTCATGACTCAGGCTGGGAGGCCCTTAGAGCAGTGCTTCTCGACCTTCCTCATGCTGCGACCCTTTCACACAGTTCCTCATGTTGTGGTGACCCCTGTCTACTTAGTTTTTGCAGGAGACAGTTAGTCTCCTTAGTTAGTCCTTAGTCTCCTTAGTTAGTCCCCTGTCTACTTAGTTTTTGCAGTTGCAGTGGCCGTGGCAACTCTTATAAAGGAAAACATTTAATGCGTGACTGGCTCACAGCTCAGAGGTTTAGTCCATTATTGTCGTGGTGGGAAGCAGGGCAGTTTGTAGGCAGACATGGCGCTGGCAAAGGAAGGAGCTGAGAGTTCTGCTTCTTGATCTGCAGCAAAAGGGGGACTGTATGTTACACAGGCACACCTTGAGCATAGGAGGCCTCAAAGCCCGCCCCCACAGTGACACACTTCCTCCAACAAGAGCACACCTTCCAATAGTGTCACCCCCCTATGGGCCAAGCATTCAAACACATAAGCCTATGGGACCATACATATTCAAACCGCCACACGCCAAACCGTAAAATTATTTTGTTGCTACTTTGTAATTGTAATCACGCGACTATTATGAATTGTAACTTAAATATTTGATATGTGACTTCCCAAAGGGGTTGTGACCCACAGGTTGAGAACATACGGTATCTCTATGTAGAGGCAGTTCTTGGTGGATAATTCTTACATTTGTTTTAAGTGCGTTCTCATGTGGGTGCAAGTCTGTGTGTGAGTCCTTGTGATTTACAACCATACTCAGTGTTTTTCATGGCTGTCAGGGATTAACTCAAGTCCCTGTGTTTGTGTGTCAGAGTCCTCATTTCCTTGATAAAACTGTCTTCCTAACCCTGCTCGATAATTTCTGGTTATAGCTGTTCTTGCTTTTTATTTGTCACCGTTACCTTCTGTACTGATTGGTTTTGTGTCAGCTTGACACAAGCTGGAGTTATCAAAGAGAAAGGAGTCCCCTTGAGGAAATGTCTCCATGAGATCCAGCTGTAAGGCATTTTCTCAATTAGTGATCGAGGGGGAAGGGCCCATTGTGGGTGGTGCCATCCCTGGGTTGGTAGTCCTAGGTTCTATAAGAAAGCAGGCTACGCAAGCCAGGAGAAGCAAGCCACCCTTCCATGGCCTCTGCCTCAGCTCCTGTCTCCCAAGTTCCTGCCCTGTGTGAGTTCCTGTCCTGACTTTGGTGATGTGGAAGTATAAACTGAATAAACCCTGACTTGCTTCTTTGTCATGATGTTTTGTGCAGGAACACAAACCGTGACTAAGACACCTTCATTGTTACTAATTTATATGGTAATGTGTCTTGGTCATAATTGCATCTACCATTTTTATTATTTTTTTATTTTAATTTTCCAATATTTTGATTCTAAGACATGACATGCTTTATTCTTTCACATGATTTTTAAGTTTTATGGATTCCTATGTATTCTTATTCTTCCATTTATGTTAAATGTAAATGTTTCACATTTATTTATTTATTTATTTAATTTTTCCCCTGGAAAGTCATATAAGGGAGGAGGGCTGTGGACCTTTTTGCCTTCTGAATGAATTAAAGTTAAGAAACTTTAACGCATACAACTGAAGATCAGCAGTGGCAATCCTATTGTCCTCACAGCCATTGTGACTGGATTAAGAGTTAAATGAGTAGCCATGTTTTCAGTTTTTGTCCTTCCTTCCTTCCTTATTATTTATTTATTTTATTTATTTATTTAGTTTTGTGTACATTGGTGCTTTCCTTGCATGTGTGCCTGTGTGAGGGGGTCAGATCTTGGAGTTACAAACAGTTGTGAGCTGCTAGGTAGGTACTGGGAATTGAACCTGGGTCCTCTGGAAGAGCAGTCTGTGCTCTTAACTGCTGAGCCATCTCTCCAGCCCTTCCTTCCTTCTTTTATCTGTTACTGATTTTAGTGAAAATAAATAAATGGAAGAACTCAATTCTAACAATTTTTCTTTTATTACATTTTGGTTTCTTACTGAACATCATTATCTCATTTCTCAAAAACTGGAAGATTGACAGTGGATGGATGGAGTCCCTAAGCTGAGCTTAGCAATTGCTTGGCTTCGATGTTCTGTCTTTCACGGTTTACAGACCGCTTTCTCCTGTGAGTTTGAGAATCCTTACATTGATGGAGATTCGGGAACTTGAACTATTTTGGTAGTTGTTCAGATATACTTCCCTCCTAATTTAGATACACGAAATACTTAAGTGTTGAATTAATTGTTTTTAACTTTTTGGTATTAAAACATGAGTAGTGGTAGGGAACCAGGCTACGGATCTTTTACCTTCTGAATGAATTAAGGTCAAGAAGTCTTCAAGGACGTGGCTGTTCTCTCTTTTAAGCTTGAACTGGGAAGAGTTTGATTAATCCTATATTATCCAGTGTGGGAAAAGGAAGTCATTCCGTGTTTTCAAAGGTAGTCATGGAGAGGGGCATGGATTTTCTACTACGGAGGTACAATGGAAGTATTCGCCAATGAAGAGATCTGTTCCTCTGTACCTGGCTTAGTGAAACTTACATTCTGGAGGCAGAAGTTTAAACACCCATTGTCTTAAGCCGTCTAATCCCCAGTGACATACTGATTGTTGTCAGAGCGTTTATAAGCGGGGAAGGCTTCTTTGAGGAGGAGGTATAGTGAGTGAACAGGAAATAGTAAGGCGGGGTCAGAGCAGTGACTGTATGTGGCGGTGGGAACATTGAGCACTGGAATGTTTCTGCAGGCTTGGCAGAGAGCATAAATAGTGGTACAGACAAGAAGAGAGAGAGAGAGAGAGAGAGAGAGAGAGAGAGAGAGAGAGAGAGAGAGAGAGAGAGAGAGAGAGAGAGANGAGAGAGAGAGAGAGAGAGAGAGAGAGAGAGAGAGAGAGAGAGAGAGAGAGAGTGTGTGTGTGTGTGTGTGTGTGTGTGTGGCTAGATTTTAAATAGCTCAGGGGAAGTGAAACAAAGCTGAGGTTTGAGCCGCCAGCCGGAACCAGCCAAACTCTATCCCCCCCGCCCCCTTGAAGGTTTTCTGTTATATCTTGAGAGTAGTGTGAAGACGTTAAGGAATATTATTATTTTTAAAAATCTCACCCACAGTGTAATCTGATGGAAGCACTGCCGTGGCCGTGGAAAGCAGAGAAGTTATGTTGAGGTAGATGGACTAGTGGACGAGAACTTGGGTTTGGATGGTAAGTTATACTCAAAAGGCAGAATGAGAGCAAACAGGTTCCCTCACCCTTTTCCTTTCATAACAAACACAAATCATAAGAGATGTCACTGAATCCGTTGATCAGGGGCCTGTGAAATGCGTCCGTGGATGAAGTGCTTGCAAATGGCCAGAAGCCATACAAGGGTAAAAGGAAAAATCAAACAGCTTCTCTGAGATTATCCTTTGGCCTCCACGGGCATGCTGGGCACTCTGATTTTAATTGACAAGGATACCCAGGTGCAGAGGGAGCCCACATAATTTGTATAATTAGTCCCTGCCCAGTAGCCAGTGGGGAAATAGCCTGAGGGGCTGAGGTAAATGCCACGATTTTTGGCTTAAGCAACTGGCTTCTCGGAAGTAATGTGTGACTCTGCCCTTGCCGGGGGAAGGGAGCGATGTCAGAAACGGGTGTTCAGGTCAAGCATCCATATAGGACCCGTAGGAGGCAGGTAGCTGGGTTTGTAGCCAAAGGAGAGGTGCATTTATCCTGCTGAGAGTAGCTCAAGAGGGCGGGAAATGGGCAGAGGACCAAGTTTAAGAATTTGTCACACTCCAAAGTCACATAGAGGAGATTGGCCCAAGAAGGCAGACTGAAAATGAGAAAGGCTAGGGAGATGATGGAAATGACAGGAGTCTGTGGTCCGGAAGGGAGGGGGAAAGGGACACTTCATTGCACCTCCCTCTAGGAAAGGCATTCCTACTGGGAAACCCACAGCCCCTCATGACTGCTTTTGAAAACACCAAAGGCCAGATGTGGTTGCACATGCTTTTAATCCCAGCACTCGGGAGGCAGAGGCAGGCGGATTTCTGAGTTCGAGGCCAGCCTGGTCTACAGAGTGAGTTCCAGGACAGTCAGGG
>NC_034611.1:18891834-18898720 GCF_900095145.1 Mus pahari | reverse complement strand
AAAAAAAAAAAAAAAAAAAAAAAAAAAAAAAAAACACCGAATGATTTCCTTCTCCCACGCTGGATAGCTAGTATAGAATTAATAAAACCTTTCCCCTTGCAAGCTTGAAAGAGGGAACAGCCATGCCCTTGAAGATTTCACGGCCTTAATTCATTCAGAAGGCAAAGGAGGGGAGAAACTGAATGGGAGAGAATCCTGGTGAGAGGTCAAAGAAGATGGTGCAGAAGAAGGCTTCCCATGAGAGTCACTAGAGTGACCTTAGAGATCCTGTTCTGGGGTGTGCTAAAGTGTAGAGTTTCTAAGTTGTGAAGGTAAAAGTGACATAGGAACTCTGTGAAGAATTGTACCTGTGCGGACTCAGCAGTTATGAACACTGACTGCACTTCTAGAGGGCGCAGGCTCAAATGGCTAGTACTTGCTACAGACAGTTCACAGCTCTCCATAACTCCTGAGTGTCTCAGGGGATCCAATCCCCTCTCATTCTCTGCTGGCAGCGGGCAAGTACATGGTGCACGGTCATACACGGAAGCTAAACACCCAAATGCAAACATGCAAATACATACATACATACCATACATACATAAAGTGCTTTTGAAGGATTGTGCCTGTGAGGAGAGGAGCGAAAGTGGTGAGCCACAGGGGAGCAGGCAGGAAGCTGGGAGGAGTGCAGCAGGGGAGGGTGGGGTAGGCTCTCAAGACAGTTCTCTGCTCTCACCTTTAGGCTCTCTCTGACTCTAGTAAGGCTAGGGGAATCTGGAACCTGGTAGGATGCATTTAAGGGCAGAGAAGTTTGAAGCAGTTTTTGTGGACACCGGGAAGCTGTAGTGGACATAGCACCGCTGTTGAGAGGTCGGCTACGCTCATTGTCCTCGAGGAGGACCAGTAAGTAGCACCTCTCCGAGGAGACCTTCATGTCAGCCCAGTGCTGTGAGATGACCGAATAGCAAATGTGGCCAGCGTGTCAGGGGACAAACTTGGATGAGGAGCTGTGTTCTCCAGCTTGGGTGTGGAGCGATGGGGAGGCAGGAGATGGGGGTGTCTTAATCAATTCATGTTACTAGAGTGAACACCTTTGCTAATTAAGCCTGTAAAGAGGTAAAGTTTGTCCTAATGGTTCTAGAAAGTCTCTCATGAGGTTGGGTGTTTACATCACTCTGAGCCTCTGGGGAGAGCATCGGATCATGGAGGCACATGGTAGAGCGAGCAGCTAGCTTCCTTTATGAGTCAGGAAAACCGAGAGGCCAGATGGGTGGGTGCCCTTTATTGAAGGTTACCCCACTAACCTAAGGATCACTTCCTGGCGGCCCCACCTCCTCTCAGCATTACCCCGGAGACCACTCACTTAGGAGATACCGCCCACATTGAAAACAGCAAGCTGGTGGGGTTGGGGGGAGGGAGAAGGGAGAGAGCTACAGAATCTGTGGAGACCCGAGTGACTAGACAAGCTGCAAGAGTAGCTTGTGTGTTCTCGTTGTGTTCCCTGGTGCAGAGGTCGTGACTGGGGGAGGAGTCAGTGGGAATATGTTTTCTTGGTGTCTGCAGCTTGGCCTTGGTTACTTTGGTGGTATTCTTGGCTTCTTATATTAGGTTTAGAATGATACTGCTTGCTCATGTCTGTTGAGGTGCTGTAAGTGTATGGAGGGAAGCTCCTTTTGGGGGTATGTTTGTTTGTTTAAATAGTGGGGTGCCCAGCTGTCACGGTAATGGAGCTTAAACAAGTAGGGTTTTAGATTCTATGGATGGCTGCCCAGAGAGGAGCTGTAGAAGTATTTCAGCAAGAATGAAGATGTGTTTAAGACAGTGAATTAGGTTGAGGTCACAGCACACTGTTAGGTATATAGGGAGCAAGGCTTCCCGGGGGTGAAGGAAAGAGAGAGAGAATCTGTCATCTTGACCCAGGGCTGGCCGTTGAGTCTGTTTGGTTACAGTAAGATTGAGGTGCTGGGTAGGAGCAGGGGTGTGTAATCGCATGCCAGGAACACTGGAGAAGTGGGGTTCTTGTTGCCAGGCTTTTGGGGAGAGGGGTGCAAGAAACTGATAATGTTGCATTTGTCAAAACAGAGTTGCTTTTTTCCTTCTTGAGTCTGAGACCATGAGGGTTTATATAGGGCTGCTTATTTGTTCATATGTATACATTATCATACTATCGTATATATTCATGGGTTCTCCGTGATGTTCTAGAACTTGGATATAGTGTGTACTCATCAAATCCCACCTTCAAATCCCTGCTTCCCGGCTGCTGTTGGTCACTCTTCCGCACCGAGGCTCTCAGCAGCGGTGCTGGTGTGTCCCCCTGACCAGCATCCGATCACTGGGGACCCTGCTGTACAGACCTTCAGCAGTGCAGGCTTGGGAGAAAGAGATTAAGAAGCTCCGGGCTATCCTAACACGTTAGGGGCTGCTGTAGCAGATAATGAGTGGCTGGGGACCAAGGGAAGGAAGAGGCCAGCACTGGCGGGAGAGGGGACATAGATTTTCACCTGGCAGGTGTTTGGAAACAGGTGTAGCCGGTGGCTCAGTGGATGTAGGTCCTGGCTCTTGTGGTCTCGGGTCACATCAGGTTGATATTAATAGTCTGTGAGTTCACATTACAGGTCTGTTCCCTGCCTGTACCCAGGCTGGTTCCTAGCTCCAGCAGCTGGCACTTTCATAGTGGTTGTCAGTTTGATAGTTTGCTGTGGTGTTGATTTGCCATATACAAATCTAGTTTATTTTTTTTTAAAAAAACGTTTAGAAGAATTCTTCTTTATCAAAAAAGTCTTTATCCTTACAGGCGTTTTCTTGAAATTCAGAACTTTCTTTCCCTGCAGTGAATACATGGATGGTTTAAAGTGGTATCTCAGCCATTTTCTCCCTTTTCCCCACTGCACAGGGGGTCTGCCACCTTGGTGAAATTAGGAGGAAGTCAGGACAGGAACTCACGCAGGGCAGGGACCTGGAGGCAGGAGCTCATGCGAAGCCGTGGAGGGGCACTGCTTACTAGCTTACTACCTCTGAGCTTGCTTAGCCTGTTTTCCTATAGAACCCAGGACCATCAGCCCAGGGGTGGCTCTACCAACAATGGGCTGGGTCCTCCTCCACCAGTCCTCTCAGGTGACTCTAGTTTGTGTCAGGATGACACAAAGCTCTCTAGCGCGTTTTCAATAGTGTACATATGGTCATGCTTAAGATACGAGAAATAAGCGGCTCTGTACTGAAGAAGCCCGAGGCTTACATTGGCCCTAATTTAATGGCCATGATTCTTACTTCAGTGAAATGGCTACTGTCTTGGAATTTTTTTAACAAGGCTGGCCCAGCACAGGCTGGCCAAGAGCTCAGGAGCATGTGGGCACTGGTCGTGTTGGGGAAAGCTGGGAGTATTAAGACAGGTGAACTGGGAGTGTGCAAGCAGATTTTTCGCAGTGGTTCTGAGTGATTCCAGAAAATGCGGGATGTGGATGGTTTCAACAAATATGTGCATGCCTGGTGTGTGCGTAAGCAGGAAATTGATATCCTGAGGTGTGCTGACTCCCTGGGATGAAGGAGACACTGATAAACATATCTCCATTTCAGATCCATACCAGGCCACGGCCCCAGAAGTGTGGCCACTCTGTGAGTCAGCTGTGGTATGTGGTCCCATGGCATGCTCCTTACCATCCTAGCACCCTCAGGAAAAGCTTCCAGAATATTTACTTATTATAATAATTCACTATTACAGAACATTGTATGATACTATCATATTATATTCACAGTATTATATTAGTTACCAGAAGGTCATCTTTAACTCCATCCTTGGAAACCAAGACACAACTTGGTTTTTCAGCTGCCTCTGGTACTTTCTTCACCTTGTCTCGTATCTGGACCATCACAATTTAAGTTACTGACTTCTCTTCAGAATGTCTAAATGTTTCAATTGCTTATGAATACTTAAGTTGGACTGAAGAAATAGATGAAGAAGAAGTAGCTTTGAAAGGTTGCTGCTTGCTCTAGATTCCCCTTGCTCTAAATTAATTTCATGTATTAATTAGAGCTAGAATGAATTCTATAAACTGCTAATCTTAGAACAGTGAAAAAAAACCATGGTATTAAAATTGGGCCAATTTCATTTCCCAGAAGGGAACCCTTGGATGCTGGATTGTGTAATCTCTGTCCAGGACCAGTTTGGGGGAACTTCTCCTCCCTCTTAACCTTCCCATCATTCCTCCCCCTCTGTTTCTTTCCATCAGTGGTCCCCAGTCCTCTCTTGTTTTCTAGTGAAATGTTTTCATACCCTGGCTTTAACTTTGCCATTCCTGGGACCGTTCCTGGGATGATAGTGTTGTGGATCAGGATTCTGGAGCAGTCTCTCAGTTCTTCTCATTGATCATTTGTCTTCCTTTAAGCAAACGGGCTAACTCGTCCTGCAGACTTTTGATTGAAAGTCTGGAGGGTTGAATCATGCTGCCTCTGGGCTTGGGGCCACATGTGGGCACCTTTAATTGAAGAGTGATTTGGTGTTGAAACTGAGGCTCTTGAATCCTGTCCGGAAGAAATACAAACTGGTGGGACAGTTTGTTTCCTTGTGTGTTCTGTCCAGCTGCTTCAACATTCGGAGCCTGGAGTTGGAAGATGTGGGTAGGCCCAGCCAAGCAGGGCATCCATCCTGAGTGGGAAGGGCGTAGATTGTCAGGAGTGCTGTCCGCCTGAGTGATTAGCAGCATGTGGCCCCAGGGAAGTGGTCTCTAAAAATAGCTGGTGAGCACTCTGCAGTCAGGTCCAGTTTCAGCCCTGGAGCCCTTGTCCCGGCAGTACTGGTAGCCACGGTTCTTGCAGGGCCGAACCGCTGGGTGCCCCATACCTCCCGGGGGGGACCTTAGATTTTTTTCCCTTCCGTGTATTTTGTGCATGGATTGAAGAGATCAAAATGGCTGAAGATAAAGGTATATTTCTGTTGTTTGGCATAAGTGGGGCCCGGACCTAGCTGCCAGCTTGTTGCTTCATTTCAGCTGTGCTCTCTTCAGAAGCTTTTGGCTAAGCGCTCTGAGCCTTCCACATTTTCTGTCCTGAATTTCTGGAGAGATGGAGTTGTCACAGTGGCTGGGTTTTCATGTCTGTCTTTAATCTGAATAGGCGTTGGTGTCCTAAACTGTCTTTTATTATATTCTACTACTGTAAACCATAATTGTTTACAGTATGGTCTTAGTCAGATATGTCTGTTGCAACGAACCTAGAGAATTCAGTGTTCAGAGTTCAGATAAAAAGATGGGAAACTTAAGGGATCTGTCTGTATGTCCAGTCTTGTATCAACCCAGTGAGTGTGCTTGGTTCGAGCAGGCTTGCCTTATATGGAAATTGACCTACTTCATGTGCAGCAGAGGGTAAGTGAAAAACAAAACAGGAGACACTAGAATTTCGTTTCTTAAATGGATACTTCCATTCCCTTAATGTGCTTACTTTTTTTTCTATATCTTTTTTTTTTTTTTTTTTTTTAATAAGCAAAGATTGTCTTTTTGTTTAAAAAAAAGTTAAAAGCGTGTGCATCGGTTAGGTACATTGAAACTCCGTATAAGGAATTGTCGTTTGAATGTTTTAGATGCTCTGTTTAGTGTCACTGTGAAATGGCAGGCACGATGCCCACTAACTGTGGTCCGTGATGGTGGGTAGTTTACTTCATGGCAAATGAATGGTTTGACCCCTCCGTTTACCCTTTCCCCAGCCTGTGTACAGTGGCCCTTCGTCCCTAGCCCAGACTTCACTTTGGAGTCTTTTCCCCTGCTGGTTGGAACTCTCGCTCTCCATGGTAATGTTCTGTCCAGTACCATGTGCAAACATTTTCTAATGTGGACGTCATTTTGATGAGCCAGCTGGGACGAAAATGAATCCCATTTCATTTTCATTTCAGAAAATGAATTGCGATATTCTTAACTCTACAAAACCCTGGTGACCAGTCCCTAGGGCTGTAGCTTGGATGTAGAGCCAGAGAACAAGATGAAGACTGACTCAAGATTTATTTTAATCTGAGAAAAATAGCATCAACTGCTGGCTGTTCTTCCAGAATAATTTTGTGACCGCATCCTGGTTTTGAGTTGGTTTGTGGAGTTTGAAACTCAAGTATTTGCTTTACCATGCTTCTCTTGAGTCAGGAACCAGGTCTTCTGCCCCTGGGGACTAGGCACACCACATTAATAAAGGGACAGACCTGGCACATGTTATATGCTCTAGGGAGGGGCTCCTAAAAGACATCTAGATCCTTAGCTCATGCTTAGTGTTCCTCATGAGCATGTTTAAAGGAAAGACTTTGAAGTGCTGAAAGATTTTCCTATGATGTAATGCTTTTTATCCTTTATGGAACTAACAGATATTAATAGTAATAAGGTTAATGATGCTGGAGTAACACACTGATTGACTTTGTAAAGGGATAAAGTATTTTTAACAATTTACTATTTTAGTTAATGAGGAACAGTAGGAAAAGATGATGTCTGGCAGAGTGTCCAAGAACAGATAAGACAAGAACCCAGTTTATTGTAGCTTTATAATTGATTTTAAAGGAATGTATTTCACTTTTAAGAAAGATTTAGTTTTGTTTTTTTTAGTTGTGGGTGTGCGCACATGAGCTCAGGTTCACACAGAGGCTGGCGACTTTGGATTCCTCTGAAGCTGGAGTTACAGGCAGGTGTGAACCACTGATGTGGGTCCTGGGAAGTGAACATGAGAGCGGTGCACACTCATCACCGAGCCATCTGTCCAGCATGGATGTCTCTGGATGTTATATAAGATTAAGGAGGGCCTTTTTCAGCCAGGTGTGGTGGCGCACACCTTTAATCCCAGCACTCGGCAGGCAGAGGCAGGCGGATTTCTGAGTTCCAGGCCAGCCTGGTCTACAAAGTGAGTTCCAGGACATCCAGAGCTATACAGAGAAACCCTGTCT
>NC_034611.1:18866293-18891756 GCF_900095145.1 Mus pahari | reverse complement strand
TTACAGCTTAGGAAGAGGTCTTCGTGTTTATAAAAGTATAGTAAGCTAAACCCTGAACACTGCCATAGATGGTGCCCTCCTGCCCCAGATAACTTAGCCATTTCTTCCCTTATTTTGAAAAATTCCAGAGATAGCTTATTTTGTATTCTTTAATGATTTATTAAATTTTATAATGTAATTATTTATGATATATGAAAATATTGGAAACCATGTTTTCCAACAATAAAAAGTCTTATTTAGCCATAGTTTTATACATGTAGTTACAGAAATATACTTAAGTGTACACATGTGTTTGAGTGTGTACCCACACTAAGACTGAGTTAGTCTTTTGATCTCTTGAGGATTTGATCTACTAATGGGTTTAAAACATGAATATTCTTGGGATTGGAACACTGGTTCAGTTGGTGAGAGCAGAGGTTGGGTTTCAGCACACCCACGTCGTAGCTTACAACCTGCCATAGCTCCAGCTCCGGCTGACTTCTTCTGACCTTTATAGGCACCAAGCACTCAAATGATGCACAGACATATATGCGGACAAAACACTCATATGCATAAAATAAATCTAAGAAAAGAATTTTCTTTTAACAAACAGTTTCAGTTTTCTTTCTGAGCAATGCGTTGGAATTATTTAATTGCCTGAAGCCGCTAGTTCTCTTAGTAGCATGTCTGGAGGTAGAAGGCGGGTTCTGAGAAAAAGCTGATGGAGATGTGAGTCAGGCAGGTCAGCCGTCTTTAGACACTGAGGACTTAGGACCGCAGAGGTCATTTTCTGCGCTTGGCAGTGCTGATGTGGATGAATGCCTTCATCTTTGCCCTCTAATAGATGGTTCTTGAGAATTCGGGGGTTTCCAGGCAGGCAATGCCCCATGCAAGGGATGTTTGGGGATACTGGTGAATAATCCTGGGACCCATGTGACTCAGCATGTTGGATGTTGTACCACGTGAGAAACAGTTGCACAGAATGAACAATGTCCTGCTTAAGCCTCTAGAAACCCCTTTATTAGAAATGTGGGCAAGTTGCCATGAGGGCCACGTGTATGTAGCAGTGCTTAGGCCAGTGCTGTGGGAAGAGCCCACAGTGCCACACATACCCGGCATTGTCCTGCTGTAATATGGAGAAAGGTCTCCTTTTCCCAGATACCCTTTGGGGATATGATATAATCTTCTAAGTATATTTGTTTATAATTGTGGAATATTAACATTCTTTTAAAAGTGAATATGATGCTAATTTTTAAAAAACATATTGACTTTTTTTTAGTAGTGACCAGTGACTTCTGTTTATTTGAACATTAGAAGAATATTTCTGGAGGATTATAAGGCACATAAAACATAGCAAACGTGATAAACGACGCTTGGTGAACAGCAGTTTACAGAGCTGTTTCCTGAATTGAGTCCAGTTGGCAAGGCCTGTTTCCTGCCTCCCCACGCCCTACTGCGTCTCCTGAAGGAGGGAGGTGGAACTGGGCCGGCTGGCTTCCTTTTGTCTGTGATTGATGTTTCTGTATCTCCTCTCTCTCACCTTCCCCAATAGTGCATACTTTCAGAGGGGATTGTTTTCTTCTGTGACGGTTATGACTCAGGGCTATGTACAATGTAAATAGCATATGGAAAAAGGTCCATAGGCACCTCTGATTTCATTTAGTTGATACTCACTGAACTTCAAGGGTTCTAGGGTGGGTTTCTGATTGCGTGTTGGCAAGAGATATTGCTCCATAAGAAAATAGGAACTCACCAGCACCAGGAGAAGGCAGCATCCAGGGAAGGGAGCCTGCAGAACCGCAAGACACCAGGAAGATGAGCATAGCCATTAAGGGATTAGAGAGCCATATAGGACAGAGAGCCACAGAAGTGGAAGGAATAACAGATTGCCTGTCCCCATGTCCATGCCACATGCTGAAGTCTTGGATGTTGTAGCAAAATGAAAACTGAACAGTTTTGGCTAGTTGGAAACTCAAATTTTTGGATAATGTAAGACAACAGTGAGAAATATCAAAATGGGGCCAGTATTTTCCTTGGTACAGTAAGGCAAGAACCTGAAGTTTCAGGAAGGCATATGATATACCAGTGTCTGCTAATTAGCATGAGAGGCAGGGCATGTTGGCCATTCAGACATAAAAGTGTTGTCATGCAGACCGTTTTGACGAAGGACTTGGAAGTAATCCTATTTAAAAACAAAACCAAAGCATCACCCATCAGGAGTTTGCTTGTGTTCAAAATTAAGATTATTTAAACGTGGTGATTGAGTAAGCAGAAACTTCTTTGTGTTCCGAGTCATTATTTTATGTAGTGCACTTTGAGAATTTAATCAAAACGTGTTTCTGAAATGATTTATCAAGTCATTGTCAAAACGGCGTTCAGCCAAGTGCCTTCTTCCTCTGCGATGACACGTGCCATTCTTCTCTCTCCACACAGAGGCAAAGCACGGAGGACACAAGAATGGACGGAGAGGGGGGATTTCAGGAGGGTCCTTCTTCACGTGGTTCATGGTCATTGCATTGCTCGGCGTCTGGACATCTGTGGCCGTCGTGTGGTTTGACCTGGTCGATTATGAAGAAGTTCTAGGTAAGAACTAGGGTATGAGCTCCCTAGTGAGCTTGTAAGAGTGAAAATCCAAGGCTTGTTATTTCTTCTCTTGTATTATGACTGGCTGTAGCTTCCCACCGACTCTTGAAAGGGCTGCCCCGGAGTAGTGACCTGAATCTTGAAGATTTCTATGTAGGTTCTCTATTTATTGTCGTATATGGATGCTTCCATCAAAACAAACTTTGTTAAATTCGTTTTCACTATTTTCTGCACTCTTTATTTTCTGTTCAGTTTTATTATGAATTTTAAAGAATTCTAGATCATGAACGGGTTCCTTTAGTGGTCATAGATCTGAAGTAGCATCTTATTGTATAGCCCAGGTTGGCCTGGAACCCACAATGATCCTCCTGCATTGGCTTCCAAGTGTTAGGGTTACAGATGTGAGCTGCCATGGTTGACTTGCAAAAACTTTCTTTAGAGAGGGTTTTCAAGGAACACCTACCTGTCCATGTCTGATGAGATAGGAGTATGTGTGCATGGCTGGGTGATTTCTGGGTGGACGTATCTAGGTAGGGCATCTCCATCCTCATTTGAGGAAGTTCCTGGGGGAGCTTCCTGTTCTCTTCATATAATCATTAAGGCTTTACGGTTTTGATTTATGTACCTATGTGAGTGTATGCATGTGTGTGGGTACCCACAGAAGTCAGAATAGGGCAATGGATCCCTTGGAGCTGGAGTTTGAAGCCATCATGAGCCACCTGATACGGATTCTGGGAACTGAAGTTAGGGTGTTCTGGAAGAGTAGGAAACACTCTCAGGGGCTGAGTCATTTCTCCAGCCACACTAATGTTTTTTAAAATGATTTGTTTAATTTTAATTATTTTAAAAATGGAGAGAAGTCACTTAAGTTAAATACTGTAAACATTTGAAAATTTAAAATTCACTGATTTTTAACATATTCACAATTTTGCGCAATCATCTTCTAGTTTAGGGCGTTTCTATTATGCACTCTCTCCCAGTCAGCCATTCCTCCCTTGATATTTTGACTTTCTGTGATTGTTTTGGGTGTAGCATGAGCGTAGCATGTACGTGCGTGTCACATTTTGAGTTGCCTGCGTATGTTTAGCGCCGTTACACATCTAAGGTCTAGAGTAATACTCTATCATATGGGTACACTCTGTTTATCCTGAAATCCGTGATGACAATCATTTGTTTTCACTGTTGGCAGTTATGAAGAATGGCTGTCCCCTTTACTAATCCAGTCAATGACAGAGATAATGTCAGTAAGAAAACTACACAGTTGCTAATGTTGTGTTGAAGTCCTGCCCCCTTACAGTAGACCTCTCCAGCAGTCCTAGAGAAGAACGAAGGATAGCACAATATGCTTATATATGATCTGTCACTCACTGATGTTTCTCCCTCTTACTGCCTCAAGGGAAGTGGCTCCAAATAGATAGATTAAAAAGTGTTTTACTTTATCATTAAGAAAAAAGTATGATCTCATTCACATACAGTCTTGCTAGGTAATTTGTATACTTTTAATGATAAATAACAATTTTCATGTTTTTATGTACATGCAGCCAAAGCAAAGGACTTCCGTTATAACTTATCAGAGGTACTTCAAGGTAGGCACTGGAGGTGCATCTTAAGTGGTTTTGCATCTGTCTCTAAGACCTAGTCATCTACAGCAAGAATGTAATGGTAGGAGCGGTCTCCCCTTGTAAGGTTCTTACAAGGTCCCCTTGTAACGTCACTTGCTGTCTTTAAAATGCTATTAAAGCACTGTACTATTGATAGCCTTGAATTACAGGTTATTACTTTGGTTTTCTTAGCGGTAAGGATACCGTCTTCATCCCTGCTTTCTTACCAGTTTTCTTGTGTGTTTACTAAGTTAGACTTTTGTATAGCAAAACTAGATCTGGGAATTCTGTTCTGCACCAAAATTCCTGCTGCAATTGTACTTTGAATTAAAGATCTGGAAATAGTATTTTTTTGCCATCTATTTTTCATAAGACTGTTATACTTTTGCTCTTTAAAATATTGCTGTGCAGTGTGATTTTTTCCCCCATAGTTCTTGTCCAGTGATGAATTATAAACAATGTTGATTTTAGAATAATTTCTAGGGTATGGACTTATAAGACTTATTTGTTAAAGTTTGGTTTGGTTCTTCTTCCTAGCCCCATGCTCCTAGAAATAAAACTCAACTCAAAATATACTTACAAATACCTTGGCCATATGGCTAGGCTCTTCTCTGACTAGCTCATGATTTAAAATAACCCATTTATTCTAATCTGTGTTTTGCCACATGGCCTGTGTTCAGGTACCATGCATCTATCACATCTTCTGTGCCTGGCATTTTCCCAGAATCCTTTCTGCCTCCCAGATGTCCCACCTCTTTTTCCCTGCCTAAGCTATAGGCCATCCATTTTATTATTGACAGGTGCCACATGCACGCAGATACAGATATTTTCTCTCACTCATTTGAAATGCTGAGCCTATAGAAAGTGCCCCATGTACAGCGGTTGTTGAGTGAGGGCCGAGTAAACCTGGCTTCTCACCATTCCTTTTTACACCTTCCCTTTTTTCCCCCCTTAAGTAATGGATATCTGGTGCCAAGGACATTTTTAAGTGGGTGAGTTTTCCCTCATCCTCTCAGGAAGCCTCCAGTTTCACCAACTTTACTTCTGGAACCGACCACCCCACCTCAAGTTGATGCATGCTTTTTAAAAAATATTTATTGTTAAATGTCAAACTATTCATCCTTTACTGTATAAAGTACTTATGCTCTGGTTGGTTTATTTATATTTGATCTTTATTTGAAGCTTGGGTTGCGTAGATTGTTGATAGTTTAGCGAAGTTTTACACCTCAGAAACGTCAAATTATATACACTTGTTAGACCGTTAGAAATGGGTTGATACTCTCCTTATATATGTCCCAATAGTTAAGTATACTAGTTTGGAGAGAATAGTAAAATTATTGTGAAGTGATAGGATCAGAGTATTCCTGAATCGTTAAGGCAAACCTTTCACTCCTCTCTTAGGAAGTACGTAGAGAAGACAGTTCTAAGTGTGTAGATGCCTGACCGTGAGCTTTGATAGTGTATTATAGTTTTGGTTGTGAGCCTAGCCTTTAACGGCTGGGCCATCTCTCCAGCCCTTGATAGTGTATTCTTACAGTTTGGCTTTGCAGCAGTAAATGGGGGAGGAATCAGTAATATAGATGGTGTCTTAAAAACTGCAGCAAGAGACGATGTATTATTAAATTTGTTTTCTCTCTATTCCTGTGTCTACCATGTCTCTCCTGTTGTAGGAAAACTAGGAGTCTATGATGCAGACGGCGATGGAGACTTTGATGTGGATGATGCCAAAGTTTTATTAGGCAAGTACTCTTCTTGCTCTCTTTTTGTTAGAAGGAGTCAGATACTGAAGTGAGAAGACTGCTTTTGCTTTAATAATTATCTGCAGCAACTGTAAACATTTCTGTTTATCGACTTGTTCATTTATTTATTTATTTACATCCCAACTGCTGGCCTCCCTCCCAGCTCCCCCCTCACAGAGTCCCTCCTTCCTCCCCACCACTGAGATGCTTAATACCAGTGGGGACATTGAACCTAAAAAGGTCCCTTCTTGAAGACAGGCATAACCCCCAGTGAACACCAACACACTCACAAAACTTTCAGTCCAAACTGTGCCCTGTCCTCACCTCTGAGAGGGTAGGACCCCTCTGGGTATCCCCCAACCCTGGCGCACCAAGTCTCTGTAGGATTCGGCACATCCTCTCCCACTGAGGCAGGACAAGGCAGCCTGGGGCCTCCGTCCAGCCCATGTATGCTCTTGGGTTGGTAGCTCAGTCTCTGGGAGCCCCCAGGACTCCAGCTTAGTTGACACTGTTGGCCTTCCTGTGTGGTTGCCATCTCCTTAAGGGCCTTCAATTTTCCCCCTAATTCTTCCATAGGGGTCCCCAGCCTCCATCCAATATTTAGCTGTAAGTATCTGCATCTGTGTCAGTCAGCTGCTGGCAGAGCCTCTCAGAGGACAGTTATGCTAGGTTCCTGTTTGTAAGCATAACAGAGCATCATTAACAGTGTCAGAGATTGGTATCTGCATACAGGATGCGTCTCAAGTTGGGCCAGTTGTTGGTTGGCCATTCCTTCAGTCTCTGCTCCATCTTTGTCCCTGCATCTCTTTTTGACAGGGCAAAGTTTGGATTGAAAGTTTTGTGAGTGTGTTGGTGTTCACTGCGGGTTATGGGTTATGCCTGTCTACAAGAGGGGGCCTCTTCAGGTTCAATGTTCCCACTGGTGTAGGTATCTCAGCTAAGGTCACCTGCATTAAGTCCTGGGAGCCACCCCCATCCCAGGTCTCTGGGACTTCTTAGAGATCCTTCCACCCCTAACTCCCTCCCCACCCATGCCTGGCAGCTGCAGATTTCCATTCATTCTCCTGGCCTTTCAGGTGTGGGAACTGTAAACATTTTATGGATGATATTTTGCAAGCTAATATTTCATTTTTATTGATATACTAAATGAGCACTCTTCCACTGTGACTTTTCAAATCGCTCTTATAAGAGCATGTAGCCCTTAATACATCAAATTTTAATAATTATCGCTTCATTTGTGTTTCCAGATTTAAGCATTTCATATTCTGAACTTAATGTTCAGAGATATAGGTAATGTCCTCATGTGTTTTCAAATGAGGAACAGATTTTTTAAAAGTACTATTTGACATAATTAATTCTGACTGTCAGATGTAAATTTCTCCCATTCAGTGATTAGGGCCAGCTCTGCTTAGCATACATAATGAGACCAAATGAAGGCTGCATGTTCAGTGTGATATGACCATAGCTGAAGGTGTACATTTCTCAAGGTTTACATAAGTTAGTTTTGAAATAAAACCATGGCAGAAAATATCTTTAACATCCTATTTGTATTTAAGTTTACATGAAAACATACACTAGTGTTTTTTAATCACATTTCCCTGTTTTGACAGTCATGGATTCCACTCAGTGTTCGTAACTACATTACCAGCTAGGCTTTTCTTGAACTAAATAAAGATTGGTATTTCCTCATTGTTTTTAAAATACTGTCTTAGTAGTAAGGCTAGTGCTGATTTGAATATGCAGATTTTGTGTACTGTGGCCTGTTTTTGCTGGTTTTAAGCAGCTCACTTCCTGTTCCTTAGAATGAAGCAATATGTATTAAAGCTTCAGATCGAATTATTTAGCAAAGCAATAGCTGTGGCCTGGTATTATATATGCCCTAAGTTTAATAGCATGCTAAATAAACCATTTTGTGAATTTATGATTATGAAGAAATAGAAAGATACTGCCGCAGGTAAGCTGCTTTGCATAGTTAGATTTTACTTCCTTTTGAAACGAATTCTAAGTATGAAGCACTTTTATTTACGCTCAGCTGGAATATAGCTTCTGATTTAGCCCTGCCTTGGTGTATGTTTTTTCCCTTACGCACAGTGGGAGGTAGCGTTTCCTATTTACAGTTGGAAGTCCACTGTGCAGCTTTTGTGACATATCTTCACCTAATTGCTTTCTGATTATAATTTTATCATTTTCTATCTAAATCAGAGTTTCAGCACCTACATTAAATCTTCAAGTGACCTTAGTTTTAGGCAAGTGAAAGAAATGAAGTCATGAACAACTTAATCCGTTACGATGGTAGGGTTTCCTTGCTATAGATGATCTTACTGATGTGAGGTACTACTTTCGGAATAGTGGGGGTTTTAAAGGAATGTCACAGGAGCCTATATATATATATATATATATATATATATATATATATATATATTTAGTATTAAGAACTTTAGTGTGTTTTAAATTTAAAAAAAATAGTCCAACGCGCGCACATTCACACACACACATACACACCCACACACCCACGCACGCACCAGATGCTAGTTAACTGTAGCACTGAGAACTGCTGTCTCTAGTAGACACAAACATCGTGAACCCCTCAGTTTGCTCCTTTGATCCCACTTGTGTGCCAGTGGCTGGGCCCCAGGGTGGGGAAGCTCCGAATGGGCTGCTCTGTCTGCAGCTGTCAGTCTGTACATGCGTTATGACTTGGATGAGAATGAACTGCCAGGCTCCTTGGCACCTGTCACCATGCGCTGCGAGGCCTTGATGCTCTGCACCGGGTACACTTTAGCTCCTCCTTACTCTGATGGCCAGGGTTCCAGCATGAGCTAACTAAAGCTTAGCTGTGCCTCAGTTACACGAGGTGTCTGGTACAGTGTTGGGTTGCCCCATGTGATGGGGAGGAGCTACAGAGTATGCCCCACTTGACTCCAGCCTTTGTTTTCTGTCTTGTTGAGGTGAGACCTTAAGGGCGTAGTTTTAGGTAAAGGCAGGAAGCAAGGAAATGGAGGAGGAGGATAGAGATTATTGAGAGGCACAATAATTAATGTATGCGTTAAGTGGCCACAGACCTGGCATGCAGGCCATACTCTTTTTCCCCTGGCATTTGAAGCCTAACTCTAAATCATACTAAATTGGTGGAAAGCCTACATACATGCTGCTTTTCTTTTTAGATTTTTCTCAAGACCCATAGCTCCTACTGATCCTACTAATTCTAAGTCTCCTGATGTACTTTGAAAATGCCCTGTCCTTGGACATAGAATTTCCTATTGTTTAGGCCAAATTGTCTGAAACGCAAGTGATTTCGGTTTCAGTGTGTTAGTGAAACCTACAGACACATGTATATGCAACCACAATTAGAGAGAGGCAGTGAACTGGAGAGACAGCAAACACTGGATGGAGCTGCAACAGGAGGGTTTGGAGGAAAGACCAACTGGGAAGGGGAAAGTGATGCAGTTGATTCATAATCTCAATAAAATAAAATAAAATAAAATAAAATAAAATAAAATAAAATAAAATAAAATAAAATAAAAAAGACAGAACGTTTGTTTCCCACATACTGTCATCAGGAATACCCAGGACTCAGTGCTAGGAGTAATGTCTTATAATAACCTCGCCGGAAGATGCATGCCTGCCCCTCTGTTGTACAGCTAGCATGTAGCTGACCCCTGTCAGGTGGAGACTGGAAAGGGCTGTGAGGCCCCATGAGGAGTGTGGAGCTCGCCCAGCGTTTAGTGCTGTTCATTTGAGGTGGACTCAGTTCAGAGGAGGTTCGTGCCCAGGATCATTTTTCTCGTCAGCCTGGCCTTCCTCTTTTTAGAACTACAGATACAGCTCTGGAGATGGAGTGGTTGGTAAAACCCTTGCTGCCCAAGCCTGAGGACACAAGTCTGGATCCTTACAGTGGAACTGTTCATTTCTCCTCAGGCGGCGGGGACAGGAGAATCCCTCAGGACTTGCTGCCCAGCTCCTCTAGCCTACTCAGTGATCCCTTTTAGGGAGATACCCCGTGCTGGTTCACTCGGCACCTACCTGGGCTCCCACATTCAAGGCAAACTCACTGTGACCCTCGAGGCCCCCCAGGCTCAGTGCCAGGTCATGAAGAAGATGCTTGACAGAAATTTCTGACCACACACAAGTATGTGATGCACACAAATATATACATCCATGTACAGGACACACAACTGTAGGCTGTGTAGGTAGGTCACTGTCCACATATTTGTTGCTCAGTGCCATTTGCCACGCCGAAGCACGGAAGTTTCTTATTTTATATGTAGTAATATGAAGCACTTAGAGCACAGAGGATAATGAAATACAACAAGGGTTTTCTCTAAATACACGGTGGTAGCATTTAAGGTGGGGGAGAAGTGTCATTCGCACAGGTCTTGGGTGGAAATGCAGGTCTCTGTTCATAGCATTGGGAGACTCAAGTTAAGTGAAAAAACACCCAGGACTTGTCAAAAAATGATTAAATACTAACTGCGGTTTGTGTCTTACCTCTGCCCTCACACGTGGAAACTGATAGGGTCGAGTTCTTCAGTTGACAATGGCAGAGAAGTTCACTGTAAGCTTTACAGGTAGCCAGGATGCTATTATCTCTTGTGTGTCGGTGTTGCTGGTAGTTGTGCTACATGGAGAAGTTGTGTTTGTAAATGACCTGAAATGACCCCCGGCTTTGGTCGCAAAGGCTCTGGAGTTTCTGATGCTCAATATTTCTTCCTGTCATAACTACCACTTGGCTTTTCTTCCTCAAATTCTGGGGTCGTTCAGTGTATAGGGAACTGACTTTGCATCTCAAGGGTCTTTCCCTACTCCGGGTCATTTCCCACTGGAGACAGTCATAATAATTTACATTTTTATTCCTTCTATTCAGAGGGTCCTGTTTGGGAGCAGTGCTTAGAAAGCAGCAGAGAACAAGAATCTTTGCAGTAAGAACGCCTCCTTTCATGGGCAAGAGGAAGAGGGGTCAGGGTTGCCCCCTATCCCTACCCCCCTGCCAGTGGCTGCTAGAGCCTTCTCAGCCTTCCTCGGGGTTCTTCTAGGTAGGCAGAGAGGATTTCTATCAGCTCATTTTAACTTTCAGGGCCATGGATAAGTCGTCAAGAGTGTGTAGCACTAACCGAGTTAGGCGTTTGATATGAATGACCGTATTTGAGTGTCTGGATGCCAGATGAGATGCTGCCGGCTGTCATCCACTGGCTCCCGTGCTCCAGAGCACCCACAGTTTACTCCAGGGCGTGTGATCTGCTCCGGTTCATCTCTGTGCAGATTGGGAGGTTGTCAGAAGCGTTCACTTTGCTCTCTGCATCACTTTCTCCTATCACTGTCGGCAGAGTGTGCTGATACTCTTGGCCGGGTTTCCTGCCCAAGACTCGAGTGGGAAAAAGATGATCTGCTCCCGTGCTGGGAGGAGCGTGAGGTTTGTGGGGGTGGATTGAAGCCTGACTTGGTGGTGTGCTTCTCAACTGCTTTCTTTAGTCTCTGCATTACCTTTCTGCAAACCCGTGACCACGACATGCCCCCCCCCTTTTGAGATCACTCTGCCTAAGCTTAACTTTTTTTCCACCTAACTGCTCTTCTTGTTTTCTCTTTCTCTCTTCCTTTATTCTTATGTAGGCCTGACCAAAGATGGCAGTAATGAAAATATTGATTCTCTTGAGGAAGTCCTTACTATTTTAGCGGAGGAGAGTTCAGATTGGTTTTATGGTTTCCTCTCATTTCTCTATGATATAATGACTCCTTTTGAAATGCTAGAAGAAGAAGAAGAAGAAGAAGAAAGCGAAACTGCAGATGGTGTTGATGGTACGTCACAGAATGAAGGGGTTCAGGGAAAGACCTGTGTCATTTTGGATTTGCATAATCAGTAACTTCGACTCAGGGACCGACAATCAGTGGGTTGTGAAATGGAGCAGCCTCCTCCTCCACCTCCTTTGCTTACGCAGGGTTCACCGTGCAGTGGGGCAGTTGTGACTTCAGATAAATGCCACCCATGTGATCCTGCCCAGCACAGCCACTTAGCTAGCCCCTCGCTTGGCTCCCTCCACACCCAGAAAGGAAGTGGTATTCCTCATTCCTGTAGCTGTTCACAAAGTGCATTGGAAATGATATTCTTGGCCGTATAATTGGTTTCTGTATCATTTTATTTCAACTTATGTATTCACTGAACTAAGTTGGAAATTGTGTTGTATTTAACCCTTGATGCTTGTCTTTCTCATGCTTTAATGATAATTCTAATGGGAGTTGATTCTAAAAATATTTCTGGCATGACTAATAAGCTAATGCTTCCCTGTTGACCTTTAACTTGCCTGCTGTATAGTGATGGCTCTTTAAGGAGCTGGTACTTTTTAATCTGTAATTTCTTTAGGTTCATTGACTGGTCATATAAGTTCCTACAAACTTGTTAAAGTTCTTAATTAATGGTGCTTTTGACATAATTTAAAAAATCCCATGTTTTTGCCTTAGGGCCGTGAAGTTTCTGAATTCAGACTCTTAAACAGGTCTGAATATGTCAGAATCAGAATTTGTTTTCAATTTTATTTTCAAATATAAATCTAGAGAAGGTAATTTGTAATTGTTTTTTTTAGGTCACCCTGTTATAAAAGAGGGAGAGTGTGAATGTGCGTCTTGCAGGATGTTGTACATATTAAAACTATCTATTCTGAATTAGGCTTTTCCATTTTTTACTAACTTATTACCTGTTGACTTATGAGTTCTGTATAATATAATGTGTAGAATTATAAATTAAATTTATTGAAGTGGTCCTTCATTTTTAGGAGAAAATTTTCTTTCCCAAACTATGAACATGGCAATAGCTTTGTCTTAGCTTTTGGAAACTGACTTTGCCCCAGAACTACAAAATCAGTTATTAGCTCTATATGACTCCATCTCTGAAAGGACGTGTCAGTGACCACCCTTGTGACTGAGTAGTGTGGCACCCGACAGGTTTATTGCTGCCCTTCGAATGACTCTCACAGTGTTTAGCTCCCGTTGAGAGCCTCTAAAATTCTGCTCAGCTTTGGGTCTTTCTGTGTTTTAAACCAGAATACACAGTATTATTTAAGTATCATTCCCAGATAGTCTTTTGTTTTTACATAGTTACCTTCACCACCTATTTATTGCTCTGGGATGATGAAATGCTGGCTGAAGTACAGTTCCTGAAATCAGAACACAGCGGTTCTCTCTCTGATGTTACTACTCTCTCTGGTAGATGGTTACATGGGCCACTCATGGGCCAGGGCTTCCCAAAGCTTAAATGGTTGTTAGGAGTTTTTCTCATTCTTGTGCTCAAAGAGTGTGTTTTACTTTCTCAGTGAGGACTGGATCAGAATCTTCTGATACTCAAGGATACAAGGTCTTCAACTCAGTCCTCAGCAATGCAGTAAATGAGGATTCTTTAATAATCGTTCTCAGAGTCATTCTAGTCCTCCTCATGGTCAAGACTAAATTCATTTTGAATTTGAATGCTGTGAAATAATCAACGGTTATTAGTTTTAAATCTACAAACGTAGGTTCTAAACACAATAAAAGTCTCTTACCCAGGTGGCTGAGAAACGGTTTTCAAAGCAGTTTTGTTTGTGTGTCATGACTACTAACTGTGGACGGTTTTAGTCAGGAATGAATAATCAAATTTCTGTGTTAAAAACGTTTGTAATTAATTTCTCATCAGGCTTTATAGCGTCATGATACTAATGCACATTATATGTACAGAAATTAATTATGCCCATCTTCCCAACTGTAAAGCAAGTGGTAACTTGCCAACAATTTTATACCACCTCTGATCAGTGCATCTAAAATACCCTAAGTGATGATAAAGTGCAGGCAGCTGATGAACCCCTGACTTCTCTGACTTACTTCAACTTGTGTCTGAGGCTTATTTGTGTGTGTATGAGAAAGAATAAAGTTATTGGCAAAAACGTGTCTAAAGCAATGTAACTTTTCTTAAGTGTTTTTGATTACATATACTGAAGTTGTGAATCTATTTTGTAATTTTGTTTCATAGGTATTTTCTTACTTCCTGTCTTATATTTGTGGGCAGACTTTGTATTCTGTGTATGTGAGTGTTCATTTAGTTACAGAGTTGTAAATCACTGTGCTAACTCTGCCTTTTCAGTTTTCATCATCTAAAAGAACTGACCTGTGCTGTGCCAGTCTATGTAGCATTGGCTCCCAAAGTGGCTGTCCTGCCTGCTCATGTACTGGGCCACTTTTCTGGTTTCAAGTTCAGTTAGATTGGGAAGGGGAGCTGGAGGTTGTGTGTGGTCTTGGGGTACTTTCCGCTGTTCTTTAACACGGAATGTTGAATGATGGTGTGTGGGCTGGCGGGTTTTCCAGGAGCTGACCGTACTAACTCGGAGGCCTGGCTGTCAGTGTGCTGCCCGGGGATCCCGCAGAAGCCACGCACCGGAGGGAGGGCTGGCTAGTCCTGCTTGCTCGGCTCACACTTGAGTCTTTTTTCTGTACAAGTGTCCTCTGCCTTCCTTAGCCCTGTCCAGACATGTAAGAAAAGCCCTTTCTGTATTTGAACCTGGGCTGAGATGTGTTTACTCTTAGTTACTCTAACTACAATGTTTTCTTGTTTCTTTTACTCTCTTAATATTGGCAACTTTAACAGACTGTGGAAGCAGAGACAGGCCACCACTCCGCTGCCTATTTTATTGCTGGGCAGTGTCTCACAGAAATTGGTACTAACAGCCCTTTCTTAAGACCCTGGCTTAGCTCTGTAATGTGACACAAACTTTCTATGGTGTGGGCTGTGGAATTTTCATTAATCAGGATGTATATTGGAACACTGCACAAGGAGTTCAGTGACTCTATGTTCACATGTTAGTTGATAGGACAGGCATGGCATAGTTTTCTTATATTTGCTGAAGTAAAAACCTGCCATACTCTTGAGTATTTACCATTTGGACCCTATATACTTGGGTTTTGTGTAGTCCACATTGGGATTGGGTATAGTGTTCTAGTGTAGGAAAGGGGAAGGTGAGAATCTTGCACTCAGAGTGATCACAGTCTCTTTAGGGAGCATGGGAGTGGCGAGGTGACCTCAGTGGGAAAGACAGGAATATACCGGAAGGATCGGTCTGTCGCCCGAAGGAGCTACTCGGATGCCGGATGTCATAACAGAGCCCTTCTAAAGCCATGTGTTCTGCATGTGTCAAAACCATGGACCCAACGGTTGGCTTAATCATGCACACGTTTTCTAGTCATAGCGGCTGTTACATTTTGAGAATGTGTCTGTGGCAGTTGCCCAAAGAGCATACATTAGGCAATTCTTTCTAAGGGGAGAACATAAGACTACTTTTTCACATTTCTGTTAAAGAATTCGTGGTCATTACATGTGTACACAGTAATGACCGTGAACACCAGCAGAGAAGGTGTACAGTGACTGTTACTGGGGTTGGAGGAGGAATCTGACTTCCTTTTGTTGTGGTTGTTGCGCTTTTTTTTTTTTCTTTTACATTCACTTACTCTTTCCATCAAGACTGCCTTAAACTGGGACATCCTCTTGTCCCTGGGGCTCTAGTAAAGAGAGAAAAGAAGGAAGTGAAGGTGTGCTTGTTGATGTGTCACAGTGTGAATCCGCAGCGGCCACAGGCAGTACAATGGTAGTAACTTAGCCCTGCTGATCATGACCACCTCTATTTCCTGTAGTGCTATAAACACTAACCAAGCTCTCCTGCCATCCTCAGGAGAGGTCATTCTTTCATGCTTTTGTTGTTGTTGGACCCTCCCTGGCTTTGGTTCCACTGACCCCTGGCTTTTTTCTTTCCCTCACAGAATTTCTTCCCAGCCATTGCTTCTTCTCTTTCAGGCCTTTTTGTAGTATGCTGGTCCGAAACCCAAGCCTTCCCTCAAGTCTACCCCAGCCTGTCTCCCCATCCTTCCCCTCCCAGTAGCTCAGCTCCCCCTGCCCTGCAGCCATTCCTGTTACATGCCCTGCTCCTCAAATACTACAGCTTTGGATAGGCACCTCAACCTCCGTTCCCTGTCTGCCTCGTCCTGAGGACTGCCTGCTGCATCGCTTTTCCTGCCACTCATGAACAAGCTGGGGCTCAGGATTCTGCCTTTCTCAGTGCCATTGTCCCTTCTGCTGGGAAAAACCAACCCGGGGAGGCTCAGGGGACAGGAACCAACATCTCTTAGCAGCATACAGGTTTCCCTTTTGCCCTGTTGTGACTTTTAGAACCCAGGTTTCCTGCTCCTGTTCTTCCTCTGTTCTGGGATGCTCAGGTGTTTATTTCTTATCTTCCAAGGGCTTGGATCTTTCCTGTCCTTTCTTGCCCCTTTAGCAACTAAGTAGGATTGTTGTCAGTTAGTGGGTTGTCCTAATCTTCTCATTGAAAACACTCCTCCAGAGTCACTGTTTGTAGATTTTTAGATTTTTAAGTAATTAATATTCCCCCCAGAAAAAAGTAGATTAAGTGGATGCTTGGAACCGCCGGGCGTTTGCTGCACTTGGATAATTTGTTTCGCTTTGATGCCTTTCACCAAATCTAAAGTTTTAAGTCCAACATTCTTTAATGTTTTACCACCCTGGCAGTAATCCAGTGTTCTGGGTTGTTGGTGGCTATGTTTTTAGCTCTGGCATTTCATCAGTGCAGCTCTTTTGGGTTCTAATGAGTGGGTGTGGGGAGTAGATTGTCTGATTTTTTTTTTTCCCCTACCTTTCATTTTAGTGGGAGTCCAGGCCGCCATGGAAAAAAATGGAGCAATGGAAGAGGGCATTCAAGGTCCTAAAGTATAGATGTAGTCTCATTCCTTTTATACTTTAAAAAGTGCTCACATATTTAAAGGTTAGTGCTGCAGAAGTAGGATTGGTATTTTATTCTGAATTAATTAAACTTGTTAGGCAGTGCTGACAGTATTTGTTACACAGTGATACACTGTTAATGATCATGTTTAAAAACACAAAGATTGGCCTTTGGAAAGTAATTGTTCTTCTGATGCTGTTGTTAGGTCTCCCACAGAGAGCAGGCAGCTAATCTCTAAGACCCTTTCCCTTTCCCCTCCTCCTTCTCTTGACGCAGTCAAAGGCATGCCTTTCTCAGCCTTTCCATCTCCAGAGGGATGATCTTAACACTTCAACTGACTGTAGTAAGTGGTCATCTCAGATGGGCTGTCTCGTTTGATGGACACCGTTGACTACAGTAGAGGTTAAAGATGGAGGATGTGAGCAAGAAAACTAACAGGAGCATTCCAGAAGTGGGGTTGTGACTGGAGTGTGGGGGAAACAATGGCCATTGTAGTTTGTAGTTTGGTAAACCTCAGCTTTAGGGCTCCTGTCTGATACTTCCCAAACTTAGCTGTTGGGTAACCAGTTGTAAATCCTTATTCTCCCATGGGAAGAACTCGGCACGAATTGTATTGGCAGCTTAGAACACCACTTGAGAAAGCCTACCAGTATGTGAATATAAAATAATATTTATGAGAGTGGGAAATAGAAAAGGAAAATCAATTGACTGAGATGTAAGTACACCCCTGTTGGAAAAGAGTATGTTGAAAGAATATGGTGTTGATGTTTATTATGTTACTGGGTCAAAAACAAAAACAACAAACAAACAAAATCCCAAACCCTTTATCACAACTTTGATTTTCCAAGAGTGAAAGTACAAAGCAATTACAAAGTTTTTACAGTAACAAGCATGACTTATATAATAATGTATTGTTTGCTTATGGAACTTTAAAACATTGAATTTGAAGTGATAGAGAAAAGCAATGACAGATTACAATTCTGTCAGAATATGTGTGGTTAGCAGTGTGATGCAGAAGGGAAATGAGGGTGCCAGTTCTCTGTGGATCGCCTGTGGCTTGAGAAGTCTACTGCCTGAGAGAGAGGCCATGGCAGTTGCAAAGCCATGGAGGTCTAATGCAAATTATGCACAAAAATCTTGACGGTCTAACGCGAATTACAGTGCTGACTGGCTCTCAGGTTAGTTATAATGTGTTCCTCTTAACACTGTACTTACTGAAGTCCTAAGGTTGTATTTCTGATTGATGTTTGCTGTCCTTTAAATGGTAAGCCTAAGCACTTTAATTTGTTTCATAGAAATATCAATTTAAATTAATTTATAGGGACTGAATTTTAATTTCCTCAACATGTCTTCATAACCTCTTTTTATCTTGTAAATACCAACAGAAGGACCTGGTGGGTTAGCCAAGAGGAAAACTAAGGCTAAAGGTATTATTTTCTGTTTTGTCGAGCAGCCTCTAGTGAGTCAAGTTCATGCTTGATGGCGCATGTTGTTTCTGATGGAGATGCAACCGCAGTTAACAGTACTGCTGTTTGATTTGGGCGCTCTGTGTTAGGAATAGCTTTTTTTTGAAGACTAAATTATAGACTTTTGCTTCTTCTAGCTACCCTGTAATTTTAATTAATTTCCCTTTTTTGTTACCAGACCTTTCTAACAGCCTGAACATTAAGAGTTTATCAACATACCTGTCTATGCTTATTGGACTGTGCTTGTTAAATTACATGTGCACATTTTCTCTTGCTTCCTAAAACGTTTTATGGTCTGATTTTTACAATGGTGAGTCCATCAGCAATTGATTTCATTTCTCCCAAGGCTGTGAGGATGCTTTCCTAAAGCATAATAAAGGCCAGTGTGCTCTTACACTGAAGGTTAGGTGTATAACCTAGAGCTCTGGATTGTTGATATAGGGTATGCTGTGTGTTTGATATTCTAGTGCACTACAGTTGCTATGCCCGTGTGATAGTGTATGTACACTAACAGTGCATTATTACAGCCTGTATATCCTTACAATGTAAGCACTGGTGCTCTTCAGGGGGATGCGTGGAAGACATGCATGGCTTTCTTTCAAAATCTTAGGACAGTTTTTTTTTTTTTTTTTTTTTTTTTTGTGTGTGTGTGTGTGTGTGTGTGTGTGTGTGTAAGTACTTGGCATATTTGTAATTTCTTGTGTGTTAAAATCATTAATATGTAAGACTTTTACTCTGGGATATGCAGGAGTTTTAGTTTTCATTTTCAGTTGTAGGTTGCGAAAACTTAAATTTCTAACTAGTTTCTCACCAAAATCATTCCCAAGAAGAAAACCATTTTTTCTTGTCATTTTATTTTTATATAAGCAGTGCTGAACTAAATTGCCAGTAAATTATAATCCTACCTCATGTTCTGTCGATACAATTTAAGCATTAAGGATATAATTTTAAAAATACATAACAGAATAAGGCCTGACAGCAGTGTGCAAGTGTTTTACAGTTTGCCTTGCCACTTTCTGTTGCTCTGTGGGCAACCCTGAAGGGGGATGCAGACTTCCAGACGGTTCTGTCTGGGTTTCAATCAGTATTTTTATAGAAGTTTAATGAGTTTTTTGCTAGTCGACTTTCAATAGACCACATAGAAAGGTACTGTCTTTTGTGAGTACCATATGTCTAGAGTTCACCCTGAAGGTCCTTGTGTTACATGAATTTTAGACACATTTTGTTAGGGTAGACATCTTTCACATTTTGTTAGATCTTCATTTTGTTTGTGGCTGTTTAATTACTGTCTTATGCAGTGAGAATCTTTTATAATGTCCTGGTGAGAGCAGAAGGTGAAATGTGAAACTTTTGCTAACTGCTCAGTTAAACTTTATAGAATGTAATGTGAACACAGTATGCTATCTGAGACTTGGAAGTATCTGGACTTCCCAGTTAATGCTTCCTGTCATCCTAAGAGATGTGGAGGATGTATGCATTGACTTGTGTGGCCTTCCAGAAATTACCAGGGAAATGGACTTAAAGAATACTGATTTTATGAAGTTGACTGTAAGCATAAAAAAAAAAAAAAAAAACTCATAAAAATTGCTATTAAAAATGTTACAGAAAACAAAATTTAAAATTTACATGTGGATTTTTTTCTTTTTTTTTCCTCTTTTCTTTTGTGTTGTGAAGAATTAAGTGGTATTTAACTTACCTGTGTACCTTTGTTCTGAAGTTCCGTAAACATAACTTGTTAAGGGCATGACATACTGTTGAAGCTGAAAGTTTTAAATTATTGTTTAAAAACAAGGTAAAGTTTTTTTTTTCATAGTGCCCGTGTTCCTATGACATTATAGTTAGGAGTTAACTCTTCACTGCCCTAATAGATGGGCTTACCTTGTTAATGTTGAATGCCAGCCTGTGTTAACACAAGTCAAGCCATATTTTAAGCTGGAAAATAGGATGAAATAGTCCCAGAATTTATTTTGTAGCTAATACTTTATAGAGGTTTATATCTCTTTTTACTCAACATTTGAACTGGTAGGCTAATGCCTGAAGGAGAGAGTTCCATGTCTGGGTGGGTAGGACCAGGGCAGTGCATCTAACAAGGGCGTCTAACATGCCCTGCCATGATTTGAGAGGTGTGGTCAGTAAACATTTTTTTCCTTTGATTGGAAAACCTGAAAGCTAAAGAACCCATCAAAGAAGAGCTCAAGAAGGAGAGAGAGAAAGCTGTGCCTAGCAAGAATGAAGAGAGAAGAAGGGGGAAGAAGGACCAGGAGGATAGAAGGAAGGGGAAGAAAAAGACGGACTCAGATATATCCCAGAAAGCATCCTCTGGAGGTAAGAGGGACAGAGACCAGGAGAAAGCCAGCTCCGACAAGAGTTCTAAGTCCAAGGAAAGCTGGAAGAAAGCAGCAGAGACAAAGGCTGTTTCTAGTAAAGTGGCTTCCAGAGACAAAGACAGGCGAGGAAGAAGCTCCTCTGGGCATGCTCACATCGCCAAGGAAAATGGCCAGAAGAGAAAGAACTGAAGGCTAGCCAGCAACGGTGACCTTCCTGACTCCAACTTGCTGCTAAAGGGCAGAGGAAATCTGGGATTGCTCCAGCTGGGGAAATGATACATATTAGCCACTGAATGTGTTTATTGGTGCTCAACAAGTAAATTCTGTGAAACAAGTATACTTTGTCATCTTCTCAGTTTCAAAAAAAAAAAAAAAAAAGTTTGTGTTATAAAATGTAATAACCTGTTTTTATTGCTATGTGAGTAACGTGAATTGTAATGGTTTTTATCCTGTATGAAATCCTGTATTGAGGTAAGTAAGAAAGAATCTGGAGAGCGTGAGAAGTATTGATGTGCAGTGAGGTACTCAGCCAGGCAGGGTCTTCCCTGTCCACTCCCTTCCTCTTTGTCCTGCCTGGCTTTCCCCAGCTCCCAGCTTGCCCAAGGCAGTCCCAGGCTACTGTCTGTCACCTCCCTCCTCATTTGTTAGGCCTTTTGCCCTTTAGGCTCCTCCCTCCCAAGCTTGCTTCCCCTTCTACCTCCATCTGTCCAGGCTCAGCTCTCAAAGCCTCATGCCTTATCTCTTACCTTCCTGTCCCCTTAGGTGTCCTTATTGCCCTTCCTCTTCTTACTTAGCTTCCTGTTTTTACATCTTCCTTTCTTTACGTAAACAACAACAAAGACAATCAGACTGTGAATCATCCAAAGACTTTGGCTTCACTGCGGTACTTGTATGGTTCACTGTTTTTCAGTTGTGGTTAGATGGCATATATTCTTATGTTTGTATAATGATTATTTATCATTTCCAGACTACCACAGATTTGAGATCAAACTTCTTAGCCCATCATAAACAATTAATAAAAGAAATATTAATGAGGGAAACATTTCTACAAAAGTGTGCTGGTCTGTGCATGATGCTTTCATTTATGTTTAGGTTACATGTTGATTAAAAAGCCTGACCAGGGTATGGTGGCTGCCTCCTGCCTGTAACCCCAATACTGACAGATAGAGGCAGGAGCACCAGGAATTTGAGCTCCTCATTGGCTACGTGCAGAAGCCTGTCTGGGCTATGTCAAGATCCTGTCTCGGGCACCACACACACACACACACACACACACACACACACACACACACACACCAATAATAACATAAAAGTAACTTGATAATAGAGTAAAACATTTTATCAGGAAGACTTTAATTTTTAAAAATAATTTTTTAACTTTTCTATGAAGAGATTTGAAATAGAAATTTTTTTTGACCTATTTAAAAGGCACTAAAACCAGACATAATAAACTTAAATGTAGAACAAACCTTTCTTTTTTTTTTTTTTTTCTCTTAAAAGCCAACAGCCTTTTTTGCTTAAAAACAACTAAGTATTAAACTGTGAGAAATCCTAGCTCACTTAAAGGAATCACCAAAGGAGACTTTCTGGACATATACCAAGATCTCTGTTATATTCCTGGCCCAAAGAAATTACACTATGTGATGACTTGATTCTCTGTGTTGGTTAGTCAGGTTATTTTGTTTTGTAATTTTTTTTCATAAAATACCAGACCACTTACGCTAAAGTCAGGGGTCTGTGCCTCCAGTGACTGTAGCTTCAGACTGACGGCTTCCGCAGTAAAGGTCTGTGATGAGAAGTTCCTCCCAGTTCATTTTCCAAAATCCTGGCCATGCTAATTTGGCCCATGTCTGTCCCTTGCGAGACACACCCATGTGGTACGAAAGGAGACTTCGGCGGGCCTCAGAGACGTCGCCTTATTTTTCTGGAGGGTTCTGGTGGATCGTACTCCCCCGGAGAATCTGTTGAACAGTCTTTTTAGATCATTGGGTTTTTTTGAAACAGGGATTTGGGGTGGGGCATGAATGAGTGCCCAAGTGTTTTGGCATTTTTCCATTCATAAATGGACGTCTGGGAAAACAGAGAACCTGCAAGGATAACCGAAAAACAGCAAATCTGCAGAAGAGTTTCAGCTTCTTCAAAATGTATCCTGGTTCTCGATTTTTCTGCGAGATACATGATTTATTTATTTATTTTTTTTTTTAAAGAAAATTACTTTCAAGAAATTTAATGATGTTTTCTCTACAGGCAATCCCCCTGCCCACCACCACCTGCCATAGAAGGGCACAACTTTAGTGGAGGCATTTTTATTAATTTCATCTTGGTTTGAAGTTCAGTGGCCAGGGAGTTTAACGTCTAGAAGTGCTCAGTCCTAGGCAATGACAGGGCTTTAGGAACAGCACCGGCATAAGCAGGTGAGCATCGCTTGGACTTTGGGAAGATGCTGTAAGCATCTTTAGATCTAAAGGTACTTCTTCCTCCGAACAGCGGCACCCAGGAATTGAAAGAACTCAGGGTCTACGGGCAGTCACAGAAGTGGCTCATAGCACCCAGCAGAAATACTGACCTGTTACCAGGCACTTCACATTTTGGGGAATGTTTGTGAGTCGGCACAGGATTTATTTTCCCTTTCTCTCCTTTCCCCAGTCAGTCTCTCTCTCGAGGCTACAAATGGTTACACTATGGTTACACTGAGTCTTTTGGCGTTGTTTCCTGGTCCGGTGTGTTAGCACCCAGATTTCTGTTAAAGAGCACAGGTGAGCCGAAAGAGCGAGATAAACCTGGGTGGTGATGAGGTTGAAGGGTCTGTGCCATTCCCAGTCTTACTCAGGTTTATTCATGTGGTAGTTCTTACTAATCCTACTGCTATCTGAGGATAATTCTCAGCTAAACACAATCTGTGATTCTTTGTAGCTAGCAAACAAGACTTCTGGGGATACACTTAAAAAGGGAAAGGAAATATGTAAGTTTTTGTCACATCTCTAACATATTTTCTGAGGTAATGCTGTAAAATTTTTAAGTAATGACATTGCATTACATTTATTTAGACCTTGGAGATCCATTACATTTGAGGAGCAGATATCTTTAATGATTGCTTTCTAAAAAACATTTTCAAACCCATCAGCGTTTCTAAGAATCTCTTTTTTCCCAGCATCTGACCTTCAGATGACACTGTCTCGAAGCACTGTATCATCAGCATCGGCTCTCTCCTCTGTTGGCATTTCTCTGCCTGATCGTGTCCCTTGTGAATTTCAGTATGTTTAACTTCACCTCATATATAGTCAGTGTCTGGAGTCTGACTTGGTGTGTGGTTTCCTCGGTCTCCTGAGACACACATTAGTAGGCGTAGCTGCTTGTACCACTCTGCAGAGCGGAGTGAGTTCTCGAAGTTAACAGGGAACATGCTATGCGAGAGCCGCTTTGCTCCCCAGGTTTTCTGCCTCTGTAGTTCCTGTGGGGGATAAGGAGCCCCCTTAGGTGTTTCCATTGACTGAACGAAAGGGAATAAACAATTATGATTTATTATCTTATGTTATCTGCAATCCTTTTTCCATCTGCTGGGTGTGTTTTCTCTCCTCATCTGTTTCATCTGCTAATGCCATTTGGAAATGTTCTCAGAATTGATGCTGTGAACTATTGCAACACAACATATCCATGTTGGCACTTGTAGTTGTTCTCATTTGTTGGTAGGTTGTGACACCTGTGTCAGAGTGGCTTCGAGAGCCCATGTAGGCTGCACATGTGTGAGCCGCCAACATTCTTGGCTCTTCAGGTTCCTTCTCTCCCGAAGAACATTGGTGATAATGGACCTGTGGAATCCCAGCGAGGGGCTAAAGAGAGAGGCCTGGGAGCAGAGCAGCCGTTCCATTCTTACTCCTGTGGATACAGTGTGAGACAAGTGCCTAAGTTCTCAGTCCTTTGTACTGCATGCACTTGTCTTCATGGAGGGTTCAGTTGAAATTGTATTTTTTCCTGAGCTAAGGGCTAGAGAAAATGCTAGTGGATGCCACACCTGTGAGGTCTAAGAATGTTCTAGTCTCTACATTTGTTTTTTTTTTTTTTTTTTTTTTTTTTTTTTTTTTTTTTGAATCCCTAAACGTTGGAATTAAGATAGAGTCTTACTGTGTAGTTGAGCCCAGCCTCATCCTCATGGTACCCAGCTTCTTGAGCATACAGGAGTGCGTCTAAGAATGTATTTTAATAGGACATTAGTCAATGTAAAGAAAATCACACTAGAATAAATTAAGAGATATTCAGAACTAAGCCCATTTAAAATAAAAGCCTTTTACATGCGTAAAGATTTTCTAAATTTTAGGGGTAACTATCTTTCAGTGATTTCTAAACTACATGAAGAGAACCTTTAAAGGTTCAGAATTACTTTTTATAATCTCATAGAAAACCATACTTTAAATTTCTCTGTTCCAGGACTCAGAGACATTCTGACTAGGCATCGGTTACAACGAATGTTATACACATCCCCACATGTTTGTATTAATATTTATTATACACATGAGCAGCTACCATGAACCTCTTTTAAGAAAGAGCCATTTGGAATGACTTGAAATCCTTTCACGAAATAAAGTCAGTCTTTTTCTCTCTCATCCGTTCCTTTCTTCCTTCCTTTTTGTGTGTGATGTAAGTGTATATGGTGCTTGCCTGTGACTGTGGATGTGTGTAGTGGTGGGCATGCAGAAGGATGCCAGAGGAAAATGTTGGGTATCTTCCTCTTGTTCCTTTTTGTTGTTGTTGTTGTTGTTGTTGTTGTTTGCTTTGTTTTTTGAGACAGGGTTTCTCTGTGTAGCCCTGGCTGTCCTGGAACTCACTCTGTAGACCAGGCTGGCCTCAAACTCAGAAAGAAATCTTCCTGCCTCTGCCTCCAAAGTGCTGGGATTAAAGGCATGTGTGCCGCCACGCCCGGCTTCTTCCTCTTGTTCTTATTGCCTTAAGACAGGGCTACTTACTGAACAAGAATCTAGCCCATTTGGCTAGTGTCTCTTAGTCAGGGTTTCTATCCCTGCACAAACAT
>NC_034611.1:18857851-18866275 GCF_900095145.1 Mus pahari | reverse complement strand
AAGTTTTATACTCAGAACATTCCACCAAGCAACGACATGCTCTTTAGGGGCTGTCAGTGAAAACATTCACAAATGCCTACTTCAGCATATGTCAGTTACTGCATTACCATGAAATATTCGTTATTGTTCTTCAGCAAGTTCGGGTATTTGCCATTACATAGGGTTAGTCTCCTGGATTCTCTCAGTTACATGGGTAAGTCCATTTCAGTTAGATTACATAGACAGCTTTGGTATCTCATACCATTGTGAGGGCTGGGAGAATGGCGTTAGGTGGTTATTCTAGTTCTCAGTATAAAACCTTGGGCCTCTGTGCTCCTCTCTGGGCCCTTCCTCAACGTTGTCTTGCTTCTCAGATGGCCATGCGCTCCTGGTCCGGTGAAACACTACGGATGGGTCTAGGTTTGCTGCAGTCGATGAGACCTGAGCTGTGAACAGTGTCCACAGTCACAGTGTGGGTGAAGGAACACTGCTTCCCTGGAAGGACGTTCCTCTCCCTCAGGGAGGCAGGCGAGGAGCAGGCAGGCAGTGATGCCGCACGGTCCGGTCCGCTGTGCTCCAGGCTGGCAGGCTCTGTGTTGGTTTCCAGATCTTTTCTCCTCCTCTCTTTGCCTCTGCCCCAATATAGAGAGTTGAACGTGACTGGTCAGAGTGGATATTTTACTGTAAGAAGCCATGGGACAGAGGTCCCATCCTGACCCTTGACCTGCAGGAATTTTAGACAGCGAGAGAACATGGTGGAATGACAATGTAATAATAAATACAGCCAGCTTTGCTTTATTGTGAGTTTTCAGTTTCTTCCTGGTGTTTCTGAAGAGAACATTTCTATCATTCGGAAGCTGAAGGGTGAGTATTAAGGCAGTTAGAGTTTCACACAAACGTTTTTTTTTTTTTTTTTTTCAGGGTATTGGGGGTTGAATGCAGACCCTACCATTGCTTAAACAAAGGCTATTCCTTAATTCCTTTTGTTCTTATTTTGAGACAGACTCTCACTAAGTTGTCCTGCTGGCTGTCACCCTGCACCTCAGGCTGGCCTTGATCTTGCATCCTATTGATCTAACCTTAACCTTTTGAGATTATAGCCATGCACCACTACACAAGGTTTCATGAAAAATCGGAGAAAAAAAAAAAATCCTCTGTAGTAAACTGCATTCCCATATCCTGCTTGCTCAAGGATATAACCACAAAAGCTAGATTTTTGTTTTTTATTTGGCTTGGTTTTCTTTTCACAGACATCAATTTCTGCAAGAGGTTTTATTTACATTTGTATGGTCTATTTAAAGCCTTTCCTATTTGTGATAGTGGTGTTTGTTAAATGCTGCAGCAGTATTTCTCACTGCTGACTCACTCTCACTTGATACCTTCCCCCTGCCCCCTCAGAGAATCTGCAGTGTGTCACTGACTTGATGGGGACTCAGAGATGGGCTGTCAGGTGGACAGTCCCCCGAATGCAATGATGTGTGATAACAAAGGGCTGAGGTAGAAAAACAAAGTACAGAGCATGCTCCTGTGGCAGTTCCCTCTGCCAAGAATACCCTTGTGTGGGACCCAGCCCCCCGGCACATCGACATCTATGGTGTGGTGTGTGGCTTACCTGGGAGGCTGGGCGCGGTGCCACAGCCGCAGTGCCCAGCAGCTGTTCACCCTTGCTCTCAGTCTGTGACTTGCACACTACCTGGCCGGTAACCAACAGTCTATAGCCAGTGTTTGCTTGCGGAATGGGGAATATACGCAGAGCTGAAAGGTTCTAGGCCTTTTAAGACAATTGGGGACCTTTGGAAGAGAAACATTAGCTTTCTACAAGAAAAGCCAAGAAAAGCTTGAGTAACTGCAATTATTGCTATGTGTGCAAGGGGTGGGGCAGGAGATTTGATTTTTGAATAAATGAAAAAGTAAATTGGGACACCCCCCCCCTCATTTTACTGGGCCTAAATGATCTGTCTCTACTTAAGGGATGCTGGGTTTGCCGGGTTTCCCCTTCTTTCTTGGTGGAAATGAAAGGCGTCTTGAGTGCCAGTTGCAGATGCACCCTGCTTTCTCAGGCTGCAGAGCTTATCCACACCTGGGTGCTCAGAACTCCCTTAGCTCCTGTTCCCATGATGGTAAGGAGAGGACACTGTCCAGTCCTGGTGGAGTCTCCTTTCTGGTCCTGAATCCAGGCGGTTAGGGAAGAGCCTTATTGTCACTCTCTGTACGGTGGCATACATTTCCACTTCCTGATTTTCTATCTTTCCTGGATCCAGTAAAGGTCCCTTGAATAAAGAGCCCTCCTATTTTATCAAGGGGGCAGTTTTTGGTTCTGGTGATCTCAGACTCTTGCTTAGTTCTGAGATTATTAGTGTATCTAATAAGATATGTATTTACTGACTATATAGGGCAGGAACGAGAAGAAACTTTCTAGCATGATCGATTAGCATCTGTGCCATTTTGGTGTATTGAGTTCTCCGAATATCTGTCAGGTTTCATGTGCTTGTTAGCCTTTTTTTTTCTCAGGATGTATTGATTTGTATTGTTAGGCCATATGCATGTGGAACAGCTGCTCATCTTGGCATCAATTCTGCAAAAGTGACAATAGTTGGAGGAATCTGGAGGGGGGGTAAGATCAACTTTCACCTAGCCGCTACACCATAGTATTAGTACACTGAAGACTAAATAATTTTTAAAGAAGTCTTAGGTTTTACATTTATGTAGAATTTCTATTGTGTTGGATATGGTTAGCAACTAGAGATGGCAGGAAGTGTGCAGGGGGAAGTATATAGGAGATTATAGACAATGCCCAGTTTCTATAAGGGACTTAAACATCTTTGGCTTTTTTATCTTGGAGGTCCTCCATCTAATCCTCCGTGAATACTAAAGAACAGTGTAATTCTTAGGAAAGGTGATTCGTTATTCTTGGATGGAAGGGACCTCGTATCCTAGGGCCTTTCTGTGTTTAAACCCTGCCTGCCTTTCCTGCCCCATTGATTCAGGTTTCTAAGTTTGTTCTCTTCCGTTGCCTGAGGATTGTAGTGCGGCTCACGGCCCTGCCCTTCTGACCTTTAGAAGTCTGTTGAGATCCAGTTGCTAAGCACTTTTGTTTAGGTTGCCCTCTGGACACAGCTTCTCCATAACATCTGTTCTACCTAGCAACCTGTGCGGTTTCTGCTTTCTGGGTTTTTAACTTGTTCCTTCTGGAAGGCTTGTACTGTACATGCTCACTCACTGTGGAAGAGTTCCTTACATTAACAGCTGATGGGTACATCAACAGTTTGATGAATTGTTCGATGTAAATAAATAACACATTTCTGGAGTGTGAAGCTGTTACGTTTATGGAGGTAGATCATATTATTTTGTTCTCCTCCTGGTGGGTGTGGTTGGATAGCCTTGAATTCTGTAAAGCATATCATTAATGGGCCCAAGAGAATTGTCTTTAGTGTCAAGGATACTGTGAATGGCTTAAATCCTGGCTTCATTTACATTTGGTAGTTTCTTGCATTTTTTAAATTAAAATGAAAGAAACAGCTATTTATAAATGTAAATTTTAAAAAGCCTTCTAACTTGTGTAATGAATCTACAGAACAAAAACCAAGATGTTGTAAGAAAAAGTTTTAAATTTTATCCCACTATTGATTGTCCTTGCCTGATGACATTCAAACCTCAGTAGTGTCAGTTAGCAGCTGCTGTGAAGTACAACATGGCAGGAAGAGTTCATCAAAAATCTGGAGCAGCCGGGCAGTGGTCTCTTTGCTTCTGAATAGCTCATCTGGAAGAGGCTTGCCTCTGGGAGCTGTCATTGTCTGAGGCTAAGGTAGGGGCTGAGAGAGCAAGCCAGCCTGCATCTGCTCTACCAATTAAGTTATGAGAAAGAGAGAGAGAGAGAGAGAGAGAGAGAGAGAGAGAGAGAGAGAGAGAGAGAACTGAAGCTAGTGTGAATCTGGATGTAGCCTGGATATAGCACGGAGCAGCTGTTTGTAAGTATGCCATTCGACTGATAGTTTGGGTGGAAATGAAGCTGGGCAGTATTGTCTTTTGTGACATTTTCCATGTTTTTTATCCTTTGGATTATAATGATAAATGATTCCCAGTTGTGTTACAGAAAGCCGCCTCTTTGTGTATTGTGTCTGAAAACTTAAACTGGTACCTTTTAATTTCATTGTATGCATCCACCGGGACTAGACCACAAATGGATTGCATTTCATAATGTAACTTCAAATAGTCATTTCAAGTTCCAGCCCTAACCCTTTGTCATTTGTACTTGTGAAGAAATGAATCAAGCTCTACCACAAATAAACAAACAAACAAACAACGAAAGCCTTCCTCTTAGTCTGAATTGGTCACATGTGTTACTTATGTCTGGTTTTGTGTAGCAGGAGGGACAGTACAGGGAGGGCCAGGGCTTCTCCCTGGGTTATTAAAGCCATTTCAGTGTGACTTCTTTTGTTAAAAGTTTGTAGGGGCCCAGTAAAGGAGATGTCTAAATATGGTCTTCACTGCTTTGAAATTTATAATAAAGTTTATTTCTGCATATAATATAATATATTATATAATTATATAATAATGTAATAAAGTTTATTTATTATCCCCTCTGGATATAGCACTGACTAACTGTTTGTAAGTATGTCGCTTGACTGATGGTTTGGGTGGAAATGAAGCGGGGCAGTGTTTTCTTTTGATAGATTTTTCCATTCTTTTTATCCTCGGATTGTAAAGATAAGTGAGTCCCAGTTGAGTTACAGAAAGCTAGCTCTTTGTGTACTGTGTCTGAAGACTTAGACTGGCACCCTTTAAATACTTATATCATTTCTTTCCTTTTTCAAATGAAATGGACTTTTCCAGGTTTGGTAAGAATGGGGTTTCAGGTACCTGCATCTGCCTGATGGGACTTGGATGGGACTAATGTTGAAAACACAAATGCAGACCAGTTTGAAAGCCAGTTATGTGTATGACACTTCCGAGAATATAGTAACTGTTGCAGGACACCAGGCACATACTGACTGATACCACCTGGGGGGGAACTAGACACATAATAGAGAAATCGTGGTCACAGTCAAATCTCTTGAAAATAGTAACAGCAAGATTGTTGCATTCCTCTTAGGAATCTCTTGTAAATTGTAAGAGCAAGATTGTTGCAATCCTTGTTTCTCCACGGACATCCCTGTGCCAACCAGGTATATCAAAGGCACTTTGTCCCTGCAGTGAGCCTATGTAGCAGTGGGCTGGCAGGAGTGGGCCCCACTTCATGCCCTAGCCCTGAAGTAGGCATTTCTGTAGCAATTGCTTTTGGCCAGCTGCTGACTGAAGTACTGAATGCAGAGACAAAGCACATGAGCCTATGGAATCCTAAGCCTCTCCTCATTGACTGAGCACAACTCGTCCACTGCCAGTCGAGAGGTAAAAGGGTGGGTTACATCAGTGCGAAAGCGCTTTGTAGTAGTCACGCTGTATTTCAAGTGGATGTGAGGCATTGCGAGGATTTTCAACCCTACCCACGCTCTCAGCAAGTGAACTAGTTTGAAATCTCTTTTATAGGTAGATTACACTGATGTGTAGAACACAGCGGTGTGTGGTGGTAGTGTGTACAGGGAGTGTTGAAATTGAGGAAATAGAAGATAGCTGAGCCAGCCTGCTGCTTTTGCAAGCTCTGTAAGAGTACAGAAGTGGCCTCTGGCAGAAACAAGAATAAGAGACCAGACAAAGATTAAAAAAGGAAAATGCTTGAGTTGACATAAGGGGGATGTGGGCATTAGCTGTACAGTGGTACCTATGATCTGCAGAATGTGAGAGCTGGCTTGACCTTTCTTCAAGGGCCACTGTGCACATCTTCCCAGATGCCACTGTCATCCAGCCCTCAGTGAGGGCAAAGAAGCTCAAACTCAGCCAACAGAATTGGACTCTTAGTCCTGCCTTGGTTTCCTGAACATTAAGGATTTATCTAATGTTCCGTTCCACATGCAACACATCAAAGCACTAACTTAGTGTTTATGTGGCTTATATTAACTTGCTTCCTGCCTTATTTTTTTATTACCATTTTCTTTTGTTTGGTTTTGTTTGTTTTTGAAGTGGGCTTCTCTGTGTAGCCCTTCCTGCCCAGGAATTGTTCTGTAGACCAGGCTAGCCTTGAACTCTTAGAAATCCACCTGCCTCTGCCACCCAAGTGCTGGGATTTAAGGTGTGCCCCCACCCCTGCCCAGCTTTCCTTACTTTTTAAACGGACTTTTTGATACCTTTTAGCTCTAGAAAAATAATATGGTTGCTGACAGGTGGTACTTGGTGAAACTTGTAGTGCGTTACATATGATTTATTTAAAACTCTGGTATTCCCTGAAGAATGAACCATGACACATGAAAAGTGAATTCAGGTCTGGAGTGTGCACAGCCCAGCTTCTGGGTGTCTTATGATTCCTTCTACTGGGCACTGAGCTCTGGCTTACGAAGTCCTTACTCATCCTCTTAAAGAAGAGAGGAGCCTGGACTCCCACGCATCTTCTTTTGGCCAGGCTAGACGTGGTAGTCTATGTTGCGAGTATTTATCAACCCCTTTAAAAAAAAGTCTTAGATACACGGAAGACCCTCATGAGATGAAAGAGACGTTTCCTCGGTTTTAAACACAGTACTGGGCAGCCCGAGCCTCTTGTCCCACCAATCAAATGTTTGAAAGTTACTTTTTCTGGTTTAAAGTATAAAGGTAATTTTTTTAAAAAAAGAAGTCTTAGTTAACACTGTGAATAAAAAATGCAGGCCTTAAAGAAAGATCTCCTTCTGAGAGGACATTTCCACCGGAGGAGGAGGCAGAGACTCAGGCTGAGCCGGAGGAGCGGGGCCCCGAGGGGGCAGGTAAGTGTCCCTGAACACTCTGGGGCCGCTTGGCCTGCAGGTGTCTTTACAGTTACAAACTCATGTCTCACCCCGTTGTTCACATCATTTATAAAACCAGCTACCGTTTGTTCTCTTCTGGAATTATAATAAATACTCTTGTAGTGAAGATGTGTTTAGGGTTATTTTAATCAAAATTCCAAGGCTCAGGTTATTGTTGTCCATTGCCCATGACCGTGCAGTTGGGAACAACAGAAGCCAAATGCGTCCTGACTTTAACTCCAGCACTCTTTCCTTATTATATCCAAAGTAGGAACAGACACAGACTGTACACAGCCTGTTTGCTGTCTGCCACGTGAACGATTCCAGCGGGAAGGAAGAGCTAAGCAACCCCCGCCCCCTTCCCATCTATGCCCAAAGCCATGGCCTCTGTAGACATCCTTGTCACACTGTTTCTGTCTCTGCTGGCTTCGTAGATCAGTTCATATTATTTCCATAAAGGGACTTTGACTCATAGATTAGGTGTGCTGACGTATTTTAATAAATTGGCACATAAAAATTTAATCTATTTCCATTATTTTCTGATTGTGGCATAGTAATTATAAAATATTAGCTTCTGTACTTTGTCGCAATACTTAAGAAAATTGGTTTCATTGCGCCACCTACTGGAAGTGCTGTATATGACACTATTGGAAAGAATACATGGCCCAAGTGTGCTGGTGAATACTATTGGATTTTCTTTGCTTCATTCCTTTAAGGAATAATATATTAGTCTAAATTTTATTATGTGTTTATTTCAGAACCTTAGGAAAGCTTATACTTATTGTATCCCTCCTATGACTGTGGAATTAGTGTATGGCTCCAGAATCCATAATACTTTTTAAAAAGGTTTTTTTTTTAATTTAAACATTTGAATTTAACACATACTATTTTACTTTTTACTAAATAAATTTGTAGTTAAAAAAATCAGTTCTTGAGCAAGTAGTGGGTCTGAGATGTGCCATGTGCTCTCTATTCTTCCCTTTGGTTATTAGAATCATTCATAGTCTTTGCAAATGATTGCTGACTCCAGTGAACTATTAGTCTCCATTCTTTTCAACCTCTTGGCAGTGTCCCTTCCAGATTACATTCTGCTCTCTCAGCTGTTCTCTTGTTGACAGCTTAGTTCTTTTTTTTTTTTCCTTCTCTGGCTTCTTTCACTTGTTTCACTAATACAGCCACTTATTATCTCTCATAAAATGCAGTGAAATGAAGCCCCTGATACCCTCCTAAACGCCACCTCCCCCAACCTCGCCTCTTCAGTGTAGTGACCACACTTGACAGAATGCACAGCGCAGCGTTGCCTTTTTACTTTATTTTCTGTTCATCCTTTAACATGTTGTAGCCCAGCTTCTGCCTCTGTCCCATCTTCAAGGGAGAAGAAAGTCGTGTATAGAGTCAGAAATGAAGTGGCAGGGAGCGCTCACCTAGTTCAAAGCAGGCACAGGTAACAGATGAGTCTGGGAAAGTGTGGAGGACCTCATATGTACTTCTCAATCCCTGGTGGCATCAGAGTCAGTAAGGAGCCAAACATAGGAGCAGAGCATCACCACGCCTTGGCTAGAGACCTTCCTGTATCCCATAGGAGCAGAGCATC
>NC_034611.1:18852246-18856850 GCF_900095145.1 Mus pahari | reverse complement strand
GGCAGAGGCAGGCGGATTTCTGAGTTCGAGGCCAGCCTGGTCTACAAAGTGAGTTCCAGGACAGCCAGGGCTATACAGAGAAACCCTGTCTTGAAAAAAAAACAAAAACAAAAACAAAAACAAAAACCAAAACAAAAACCAAAACAAAAAATAATAAAGTTGACAGCATTTTCTCTTTGACTATTTCTTAAAGAAAATCCTTATGCCTAAATTAGTTTCTTTCTTTAAAAGTCTTTTGGAAAGTCTCTTAATGTTTAAACCTACTGCACAAATACGGCGAATTTTAAGTATCTACGTTTGCTGATGTAGGGGAGTGAATATCAGGTGAATAGGAGAATACAGAGCCTCTCAGGCAAATGTAGTCATGCAGCAGCATGTGTGTGCAGTGCATGCCATATTTAAGTGTTGGAATTTCCTATTAATACTTCAGCCTTATTTATTTACTTATTTATGAATGATTTGTAATTATTTTAGAAATCCAGAATGTTGAAGATGAAGTAAAAGAACAAATTCAGCCCCTTCTCCAGGAATCAGTACACACAGACCATGGTATGAATTCTATTCTGTTTTACACAAGTTTCTAAAATAGTTGGGTTTCTACAATTACATTCCAAGCAATTATAGACTGTTACTTCTAGGGGGAAGCACTGGATATACTTTTCAAAAGCCCACCTCACTGTGAAGTTTTATGGACGTATTTAATTTAAAAATAAATAAATGAACATTAAAAAGTCCTGGATTTTATCAAGGAGAAATGGAGAGTCGGAGTGGAGTGACCAACACAGGCCAGTGGCTTCTCGCTGCTTGTCTTAGATTGGTCCTCCGTCTTTGGGAGCCATCAGAGAGACCAAATTTGAAGTCAGCATGGCTCATGAAAGTCAGCTCATGAAAGTCAGTGCAGGAGAGTGGAAAGTCCAGCAGGTACTTGCCGCACTGGCTCAGGGGCTAAGGCACATGTGATGAACAGCTAACTGGAGAGGAAAGAATCCATCCTTGAGCCAAGGTCCCTGCCTCACTCTCTTGGTTCTGTGTTATGTCCCTAGAGAGATTTTCTGCATAGATGGTTACACAGGTGGTCCTTGGCTTCGGACATCATTGAAATGTTGCTACTCCTGTACATGTCACCAGTGACTCTTTAGAAGTCTTAACTATACCCAGTTACAGCTCCATTTGGGGATGCTGTGGGTGACTCAGATGGCAGCTGTGCCTAGCACAGGCTTTGCTTCCCGTGCAGTTTCTCAGCTCCTTCTTAGCCCTTCCCCAAGCCAGTTGCTCTCACTTGAGCTTTTTATATGCTCGCTCGTTAAGGACTTTGCCAGGCCTGTAGTGGCTTAAGGTAAAACTCCATGCGCTTTCTATGGTTTCTTTGCTTTTCTAGCTGCAAGCCCTGACCAAGTTGCTCTTGTGTTCTGACTCTTGTTCCTTAACTGTGTCTATTACTGCTTGTCATGGCCCTGCAGTGACATTTGTCTAGGTGTGTTTCTGTTCTCTCTTCTCAATGCTGTGTTGGCTGTGGCTTTATTGGTTAGGCGTTTTCACACAGTCTCTCATACTAATTTCATCTCATCTGTCCAGGGGCCTTTGCATCTGCTGTGTCATCTGCTTGGGTATTTCTCATCCTATCTCATCTTCGCACCTTATCAGACTGAACTTGGCCTCCTTGGGCCCGTCGTGACACAGTTCATTGCTGTACTGCCCCTGCCATGTATTAGCTGTGTGGCTTGAGCACAGTCCCTCCTGTTTTAGAGTTGTATAGCAGCATCAGCCATCGGGGAAATGCAGTAGCACAGAGGACTGGCAGTGCCTAGTGGAGTGAGTCCAGGATGTGATTTCTTGTCCTCGTACGTGGCTGACACTGTCAACTGTAGACTCGAAGCCACTGGACAGTGCTTTCATGGCTTCTCTACTGGGAAAAGTGACACATCCATTGAACAGCAGTGCTGACTGGGAGTGATACAAATCATAGCTTTTGTAGATGGGGTGAAGGGAGAAGGGAGGAGCGCTGAACTCAGTAGAGTCCCACCATTCCCAGCAGTTGCACTCGGTGGGCAGTTTGCTCTGAGACACCAGAGCAGGTGGTGATGAGAGATGGGAAGCAGACCCTGTGCCGCCTCCTGCAGCTCTCTGAGAACCCTTGCAATCTGCAAAAACATAAACAGTACTGAACCCACCCTATGAATGAACCCCGCCCTATGGATGAACCCTGCCCCTCATCTCTATCATACACCATGGCTGCAATGTGTTCTGTTAGAAGTACAATGGCCCAGCACTCGGGAGGCAGAGGCAGGAGGATTTCTGCGTTCGAGGCCAGCCTGGTCTACAGAGTGAGTTCCAGGACAGCCAGGGCTACACAGAGAAACCCTGTCTCAAAAAAACCAAAAAAAAAAAAGGAAGTACAATAGCAAAATGAGCACCATTTTTTCTCAACATGAAGATTTTATAACTATCTCAAATCAACCTCTCCTCCCTCTCCCCCTCTCTCGTTTCTCTCTCTCTCTCTCTCTCTCTCTCTCTCTCTCTCTCTCTCTCTCATTCTCCCTCCCTCCCTCCCTTCTTCCTTTCTTCTTTTTTTTTCTTTTTAAGAAAGTCAGTTATAAAAACCCACTATGGATATTATTTTTTTGGTATAGCCAACATCACTGTTATGCTTTGGTGCCATTATTAAGTTAAGTAAAGGTTCTTGTACCATAAATACAGTAAGTGCCATTAAATCGATGACACATGGCTGCTAGATGTCGAATAGGCAGGCTGTGTATACAGTGCTGATGAGCCTGGACCAGAGGATGACTCATATCCCTAGTGCGATGAAGAGAGATGAAGAGGGATTTCATTAGTAGGAGTTGAAATTATATTTCAAAACTTATGACCTGTTTATTCCTGGTATTTTAAAGTTTCATATTATGTTTAGCCTCAGACAAGTGAAACTGCAAAAAGCAAAATTGTAGATAAGGGGCAACTCCAATGAAAGTATCTACAAAAATTGGTCAGTATGACTCAGTGAAACTGAACAGTACTGTGCTATACTGTACAGAATAGCTAGAGGGATTCCTGTGATCATGGGGGTGGTTCAATAGCAGTAGGAAGAATCCTACTATTCCTATAGTAATTGTAGTGGTAATGACCACAGCGAGATACTTCTGATGGGCCAGGGATATTTCTAACTATTTTCATCCTCTTATCGATGGCTATGAATAGATCATTATTATTCCAATTTTATGGAAGGGAATCTCAAGCATGGTGTAGGTAATTTGTCTATACTCAAACCGCTGGTGTAAAAAGCCTAAATCCTGCTGCCTTCTGAGACTACAGACTCCCTAATACTGCAATATAAGGTCTCGATATAACCTTTTTTTTTTTAATGACTCAGGTATTATAAAGGGCATGTGTATATTAATGATTATAAATCAACTTATCTGTTCATCAGATTCAGGAGCACCTCCATTGACTCGTCATGCTCCTCCCTGCTTAGTATTCAGTCTGAGCAGCCTGGCGAGATGCCTGTCCTCCAGGAGGTCACATTGTAATAGGAAGTGACTTTCAGGCAGACTGGTACTGGCCAGAGTGAGAAAATAGCTTCAGAGGGGACAGTGGCAGAGGCTCAAAGGGTGGCTGCAGATGATCCTGTCTAGGTAGGCTGTCACTGTGGGTCCTCACTGTTCCCCTTGGTCACCGTATTTCTCCTTGTTGAAGACCTTGAAGCAGATGGACCCACTGGAGACCCACAGCCAGAGGTTGAGGACTTCCTCACAGTGACCGACAGCGATGACAGATTTGAGGACCTGGAACCCGGGACAGATCATGAAGGTAGGACACATTTGTTTTAGACTAGTTGATCGCTTATAGTGTAATTATTAAAAATTTCCCTGAAATTCCTTTAAGGGCAATATTTAATTTTATCTGACTATTTTGAAGATGAAGCTGAATGCTTCAACGTGAATAAAGTCTTCTCTAAAGCCCACTGATACCCGATTTGTTTCGTTAATACGTGGGTTTCTGATAATAGTAAGTGCGGACTTTTCCTTTATTCCTCCACCTCGGTGCCGTGTGTTATATAAAGTTCAAGTCATGATGAACTGCACTTGAACTTCTGGCCCTGGCTTTTGTTCCAGCGGCACTGTCTCCCCTACTGCAGTCTGTAGCTTCCGTAACATGCCCCCAGACAGTCTTCTTACCTAGTTAGGGGCCAAGTGTTCTCATCGAGAGGAGAGCCCACTAGCTTCTAGAACACTTAGCTACTATTGCAATGCAAAGACAGCCATCAACTGTCGTTAATTGAGCATAAACATGGCTGTGTTTCCGTGAGCCTCTATCTACAAAACCAGCTAATAAATAGTTGTAAAAACTGCAAATCACAGAGCATGCAAGCATGTGGACCTCCGACATAATATGCTGGGAAATGTCTTTAAGTAGTAGATAGGTCCTCATTTGTGCATGTGAGTTTTTAGAAGCTATTATTCAAGCCTGCTTAGAGCAGGAAAGGCATTCTTTTTTAATTTTTTTTCAGTTTTTTATTAGATATTTTCTTTATTTATATTTCAAATGCTATCCCGAAAGTCCCCTAAACCCTACCCCCGCCCTGTTCCCCTACCCACCCACTCCCAGTT
>NC_034611.1:18849108-18852031 GCF_900095145.1 Mus pahari | reverse complement strand
AGAGACAGCTATGTCAGGGTCCTTTCAGCAACATCTTGCTGGCATATGCAATAGTGTCTGCGTTTGGTGGCTGTTATGGGATGGATCCCCGGGTGGGGCAGTCTCTGGAAGGTCTATCAGGAAAGGCATTCTTCATAGAAAAGGTGGTAGCATTGCTGGGTGGCGGTGTCCCAGCAATCAGCGGTATCAATAATGCATGTAGTATACCTTCAAACTCATCATTGCTACAGGGACATATTTCTAGTTTCTGAGTAAAGACGTTGAAGCGTCAATGTCTCTGTTTGCAGGTGTCAGGGTTATCCCTCTGCCTTTGGCTAAGATGGCTCAGCATGGTGTACAGTGAGTGGTTCAGAGTTTTTACTGACGTGCTGTTTATCCAGCAAATAGCAATCCACACGAAGCAGGGAGGATTTAAAATCAATAAGGTTAGGAGATTCAGCTCTGGGCAGAAAGACACACGTCTAAGAAGTCTGTAGACTGAAAAAAAAAACCTTATTGTCTAATATACTCTTTGATAAAAAAGATTAAATATGGACCAAAAAGTTTTATCATTAAAAGTCTTTGGAGATTAAAATATTTTGACCTTCTATATCTGTTAAATAAAGTATACAAACATTAAATCATGAAAAACAGTGAGGAAATATGGAGTAGACGTGTTGGGAAGGAGGAGGTCCAGAGGGACTTCAGGGAACAGAGAAAGGGGGTGACAGGGCGGCTGTGATCAGAACACATTAGGGACATGCACGAAATTGTCAAAGGGAAACTTAGTACCCAAAGGTCACATTGGTGAGGAGCGAACGGTGGCATTTTTATTGTCTGTGCATGTGACCTCCTTGGCCTGGGCATTTTCCATGCAGGCGTGTGGCACATGCTTTTAGTCCCAGCACTCAGGAGGCAGAGGCAGGAGGCTCTCTATGACGTCTGAGCCATCCTGGTCTCTGTAGAGAGTTCCACACCAGCAGTAGCCATCTAGTGACACCTTGTTTGAAAATAAAGTAGCAAAACCAATCAGCAGACAATTAAAAGCCAAGCCAAAAAGATATGCTTCCTTTCTCTCTGCAGAGGTACCCCACCCCCACCCCCGCCATTCTTGTCCAGGTTTTCATCTGGAGTCATGCAGTTTTCACTTTAGAGAGTGGTGGGACTGAGCTAGTGAATAGAATGCCACAGAGGCATGGGAAATGGATTAGCCAGGGGCTGCTCCTGGGTTCAGCCCTTGTCCCTGTGGGCCACTGCATGAAGTGCCTTCTCCCTCTGTCGCAGAGATTTGGGTGTGTCAACACTCTAGTATCGTTGAGTGGATACAGGAAGAGAATCTTATGGTGTAAAGTGCAGCAATAAACTGATAGATATATTGGCATTTCCATCTTTATTTTAAAAGTTTTATATTAAAATCAATCAAAAGCATTGGACTTTTCTGAATTATCATTCAAACTATGCATATAGACACATTACCTATCCATATACTATATATGAGAGTAGTAATATCAATCCAATGCTTTTTTTTTTCAGAAATTGAGGATAGTTACCATGTGGAAGAGACAGGTGAGATTTTTGTTAGTCTTTATTAATTAGAGTGAATCCTCTAACAGCGTCATGAGATGAAATACTTTTTATTAATTTTTAAAAATACTTAATATACATATATATCATATGACATAGAGCTAATAATATTATTTGTGTTTTGTATATATTAATTTCCTGAATATAAATCCCAAGTAGTGGAATTACTGTGTCAAAATATGCAAGGGAAATGTATTGGGTTTTCATGGTATATACCTTTAATTTCAGACTTACATAGTTCAAAACTCTCCTGGGTTATATAGTGAGGCCTTATCAAAACACACACACGCGCGCACACACACACACACACACACACACACACACACACATATACACACCCAGCTACTACCACCACCACCAACAGCAACAATAAGAAAAGCAAGGTGGGCACTGTACCCTACACCTATAATCCCAGTACCCCCAGCTACTGGCAGGCAGAGGCAAGAGAACTGCCATGCGTTTGAAGCCAGCTGGGGCTATAAACTAAGACCTGTCTCAAACAAAACAAAAGAAAGGGAAAGAAAAATAAGCAAAAACAAGCAGTGCACATGCATGCTTTATAGCCTTAAGTTAGGAAGCCAATGACGCTCCTTATCATGTGGTGCTGCATGGCATAAACCCCGGAAGCTTGGCAGTAGCCAGTGTCAGCCGACCTGGGCTGTTCATTGGTGCTCTGCCCTTGTGTGCTTTGAATGGCTGACTAGTTGAATTTGCCACATGAGACCATGGCTTTGCTCCTTTGTGCCTAGATTATGAATGAAGCTATGCTGGAAGCTACATTATCTTTCCATTTGGCATTCAGTACAGTTCATGCGTGGTCAATGATAGATTTTAGATATGATATATAAGCTTATTAAGAGACATTTTAAATGTCCCTTTTCCTAATTTATAGCATCGCCCAACCATCTAAACGAGGTGGAAGAGATAGCGAATGAACAGGAAGACTCAGGTATGTAAATAATGAAATTATCATTGTACATTTCTGTTGGAGGTTGTGACTAAGTCAGGGTAAATGGCTTACTCTGATTCCCACGGAGGTCGCTTCATGATTCTTACAGTTGTTTATATTCCCCAGACCACAGAGTTTTATGCATATCGTTTAACATGACAAGGTAAATGAGAAAAGGATATCTTTCTTAAACCACGACTGGCATTATCTGTTTGTTATAAGGAGTACTAGAAGCGGAGGCGAGCGTGATGTCCTACAGTCGGGAAGGTCCAAGCCTTAGCTTTGTTATAAGGAGTACTAGAAGCGGAGACGAGCATGATGTCCTACAGTCAGGAAGTTACAAACCTTAGCTTTGTTATAAGGAGTACTAGAAGCGGAAGCGAGCGTGATGTCCTACAGTCGGGAAGGTCC
>NC_034611.1:18833830-18848938 GCF_900095145.1 Mus pahari | reverse complement strand
CGAGCGTGATGTCCTACAGTCAGGAAGGTCCAAGCCTTAGCTTTGTTATAAGGAGTACTAGAAGCGGAAGCGAGCGTGATGTCCTACAGTCAGTAAGGTCCAAGCCTTCACCCCTGCTCCTTACCATCTGGCACCAAGACCACAGTGTGTGGGACCTTTTCCATGGTACATTTTATTAAAAGAGAATGGTGTTAATGTGTGTTAGTTTTTATTGCTGTGAAGACGTAACAGAGAGGCAGTTTTTAAGGGATGAAAGGTTTTTCAGTTTAGGAGCGTTAATAGCTTTCTTTGTAAGGCTTTCATACATTCGCAGAGTACATTTTGTATTCACAGATGCCCTACCATCTTTCTCCAGCTTCCCCACCATCCCTGCTTCCTTTCCTTTTTCCAAGTAGTCTTCTTCTACTTCTGTGTTCTGTCTTTTCTCTTTTCCTTTCTTTCCCTCGCCTCCTCCTCCCCTTCCTCCCTTTAAATCTAGTTTCCATATGAGAGGCTCATGGTAGGCTTTCTGACTCTAGCTTACTTCACCTGAGGAGCTTCACTTCAGTCCATCTCAAACGACAGAGTTTTGTTCTTTATGGCTAAGTAAAGCATCAGTTTTTGTTTATACCAGATTGTTGGTATCTAATCATGTGGTGGAGGATACGCAGTCTGATTCCAGGACCTAGCTGTTGTAAAGAGGGTAACAGTTAACATAAGTGTGCGGGTGTCTCTATTGTATACAGACTGAGATCTCCTAAGGGATATATCCTGGAGTGGGATTGCAGGATCCAACCGAGGACGGGAGACTTCTCTTAACTCATAGAATAAAATCTTTATTGTTGTTGTTGTTATTTTTAGTGGTGATGTTGAGGTTTGAACCGAGGGGCACCTAAGTGTTAGGCAAACATTCTACCATGATACTACTTCCTAGCCCAGAACCATGTATGTGTTTTGGGTTTCCTAGTGCCATTGCTTTGAACCCAAGGCAGGGCGGCATATTATGTGGCAGGATCCGAAGGCAGAGTAAGGCTACTCACATCATGGAAGCCAGGAAGCAGCAAGCTCAGGAGGGGAGAGCAACTTACCCTGCAGTGATACAATGACACATTTCCTCCAAGAAGTCCCCACCTAACACCATTCACCTATGAAGGCATTGATGGATTAATCCATTGATGGGTTAACACTTTATGATCAATCCAATTAACAGTCAGTAGTGCGACCGACTGGGACCAAAGCTTTCGATGCAGGAGACTTTGTGGGTGTTGTAGATAGAAAGCGCAGCAGTATCTCTCTTAGAATTCATTCTTGACTCTTAGAGTGGTGTCTGTGATGCGCATGCTGTTTGCAGGTTGTCAACTCCCTCTTCCTTTCCTTTTAGATCCCAGTGAAGCAGTGACAGACGCTGATGTGCTGCAGCCCCATGCAGGTATTACACGAGCATTGTCAGTCACTGCTAAATCATGGGCGTTCTTCTCGTCACTGTCTTTATGTGGTGGCTTTTTTCCTTCAAAGAACAGATGCACTGATACAGCTTTAGTGGGATTTTTTTGTGTATTAAAAGAGTATTATGAACTTCTGTCTCATCTATTGGTAGCCCCACTAATAGAGCAAGCCACTAGCTCCTAATGCTAACACTTTATAGATTAATAGGAGGAATTTTACAAAAATCAATTTCCTTCTTTTACATTCATTCCTTTTGGACAAAGACACACATTTACAACTGTAATATTAATTAGAGTTCTGTATTTAAGAAAAGGTTTTTTTTAAATTAGAGTTCTGTATTTAAGAAAAGGGTTTTTTTTTTTTAGTATTTTTTCTTCTTTCTTTAGTTACACAGCTTTAACGTTTTCTTTAAATATTTATTTTGTTTTAAATTTCTATTTTCTTTTTTTGCAGAGGAAGTAAGACATCAAGACTATGAGGAACCAGGTTTGTAAATATTTCCTAATCCTAAGCCACTCATTTGTTTAAAAATGTATCCATACTTTTAAGTATAAAATATGGAGAATTAATTGTATTTTAAGCTGTAATTATCATGCAGCATCCAAAAGACCAATCATCTTAAAAGAATTCCTTGTGAATATGGCCATTGTCTAAATAATACTGTATTAGTCAGGGTTCTCTAGAGTCACAGAACTTACAGATAGTCTCTATATAGTAAAGGAATTTATTGATGGCTTACAGTCTGCAGTCCAATTCCCAACAATGGTTCAGTAGTAGCTGTGAATGGAAGTCCAAGGATCTAGCAGTTGCTTAGTCCTACACGGCAAGCAGGCGTAAGAGCGAGAGCCTGACTCCCTTCTTCCAATGTCCTTATATGGTCCCCAGCAGAAGGTGTAGCCCAGATTAAAGGTGTGTGCTACCACACCTTTAATCCCAGNCCTTGAACTCGGAGATCTCCCTGTCTCAATCTTCTAGAATCCATAGCCACTGTGTCTCAAGATCTCCATACCAGATCCAGATCAGAAACTTCTATCTCCCAGCCTCCAGATTAGGGTCACTGGTGAGCCTTCCAATTCTGGATTGTAGTTCATTCCAAATATAGTCAAGTTGACAACCAGGAATAGCCACTACAAATACCTTATTTTCTTTTCTGCAAGTTGCAATTACAAGCTATTTAAAGCATTGATATCGTTTTGTAGTTACTCCTCTTGGCTAAGATATAAATGGCCAGCCTCTTCTGTCAGAGTTCCTGTCTACAAATTACTCCTCACGACCTACCATGTATTTGTCCTGCTGGGAAGACCTAGAGCTGGTCTCTGGCTGAGGTCGGGTTGCAGGTTGGGTAGGGATGGAGCAGGCTGGCCTTTAGGTGACTATACTGCTCTTGGATCCAGGCACCCCCAACATGGTTTCTTGAATTCCATGCAATAGATTATGTTTTCCCTGTTTTCTGGGCAAAAGAAGTAAGGTTGAGGAAGGTAGGTAAGTTGCTCGAGATTTTATGCGTAAGAAGCAGTCTGTGATGTGTTGACTTGGAGCAACTTCAGGACCACTGTGGGAAGAGTAACAGAGTAGAAGGAAGAAGGTTGAGAGAAGGAGCTGGGCCCATCTCAGTCTAAAGACCTGTTGTGCTCTAGGTGACCGCAGCATTGAAAATCAGATCTGTGAACTGTGGGCTGTAGGAGCCCTACTTCAAGGAGAGAAGCTGGCAGTGTGCATGAGGAAAAGAAAAATTAGAACTATCCGTGTGTAGGTCTGATAGGGTAGTTTGTATGTATGTGTTTAAGATTTGGGAACATATCAAAATCACTATCTATAATCATCGTATCTAATGGGATAGAAATGATAAGCCTAGGTTGTCCTTACATACAGTTTTTAAAAATTTAAAAACATCTTGGCCAGTGAGATCTTTAAATCTTTATTCTTAAATTTGAAGGAGCAAATGGAAATGTATATATGAAAGATTATTTCTAGAGCTAAGATATGGAATTTGTTTTTTTCAATCATGTTGTGATTTCAAAAAAAGACATGATTGTTCTGCAGTGTTCAGACAAGCTCTAGAGGACTTTAAGATCAAGTGTGACAAGAGTTAAGTTAGTTACTTAATGGCAATATTTTTCACTGGCACAGTATTAATACTAAATGTTATAAAATGGTAATAAGGGGTAATGATTATGCCCTGACCTAAAGGGACATCACGATCTGGTAGGAATCTTTGTGTCACTTTGCTGTATATAAGTGACGCTCTAGCAGGTAGAAACCTTGGCAGGACATGATGCACATTTTCCATCAAACTCCAGAATCTGGTGAACACGTGGTTTGGCAGAACAAGAAGCCACCTTTTTACCTCACAGAGGTCCTCGGAGCATCAAGCCTACAGTACACACACTAAGAAGTAATGACACAGCTTTGTTATCCCACTGAGTTGTTTATGTATATGTTATCTATCTGGGTCCAGCCCAAATGACTGCTGAAGCTGGAATAAAGGGCTGTGTGTTTAGTGTCCTTGTGGACTCTATAATGTAGCAGGAAGAAGAAGTCAGGCAATCATTCCAGTGCAGCCTTCTGCTAGAGTTGACAGGTGCTTTTATTGCATGGCAAGTCAGTAATAATTGATGCATGCTGGTGTGTGTATTAAATACCTGGAGAGGAGGGTGCTTAGTAACATCTATCTATGGATTCTCTGGGGAGAAAGAGGAATGGAGCTAAGAAGACCCTTTGATCCATGTGTAGATGAAGTCAAGGACATTATCTTCATCTTGGGGTGCTACACAGGGGCACTGTGAAGTCAAATCTACATTCTTCATAGTTTAACGAGTGTTTCAGTGGACAGAGTGAATGGTAATGGTGGCAGTTTATGCCAGGAAACCAGGGTATTGCCAGTAAAGGTGGAGGGTGGTGAACATATCTGAGAAATGTCTGGAGGGTCAAATTGTTAGGGTTTGCTGCTTGTATGTGGAAAGCGAGTGGGAGAAGAAGATGTTGGCAACTCGGACTCCCGCTGGCTTAATGGATGTTGGACTTTTTCCTCTAATAAAAGAGAAACTGGGAGGCAGAGAGGCCTTGGATCCAGTTTCTTACAAACTGGTTATGGGGGTGCTTTGAGCCACCCAAGAGCTGAGACCAGAGAAGCCATTTGCTGGTGTTCAGCTTGCAGTGGAGTCCCGGGCTCCATGGGGCTCCTAGGCGCTAGCAGTGAATTGGAGCCAGACTGTGACTCTCGTAAGGAGAGGACGCCGAGGTCAGGGGTCAGGGGTCAGGGGTAGGTTCTGAGTCTGAGGGCCTGCTGAAGAAAGAGCTGGCCAATGGGGAAGACTGAGGAAGAGGAAAGTGAGCCCTGCCCACCCAGGGCAGGGGTGGAGAGAGACCTGCTGCTGAGAACCCAAGGCAGAGCTTAGGGGTACCCTGGGTAGCACTTGTCCCTGCCCTTCTCCTGGGCTCCTTTTCAGGCAGGGATGTGTGGGTTGAGGGGAGGAAAGGAAAAGTGTCAGTTCACTTCTGAGGTCGGCCAAGGCTTATTATTTGTACATGTTTAAATGCTAAGGGCCCACTGACGTGATTGTACTCTCTGATACCAAGAATAATGTCTAAAAGATCGTCAACATTCAAAAACAGTTCTTTGTTAAGGTATCGTTGCGTTATATAATGCATTTTGGTAAGATGTATTACCACTGAGGCGGGCCACAAGGGTTGGTTCTAGTGTACCAGATACTGGAAGCATTTTCGAAGGTCAGTTAACTGAGGAGATTTCCTGCTGCTCCCTGTGGGGGTGTGGGGGTGTGGGGGAGGGCCATAGGACATCAGCCTTTGCATCAGAGCACAGAAACTCCAGTCCCCTGGGCCCTGGTTACCATGGTAAATTAAAGGTCCTGTCAGCCAATTCCTGCAGAGAGGGTACTAGCAGGGGCATTTGTCTCCAACCCAATCACTGTGCCAACTCAAGACTGCCTGGCAAAACTGGGATCCTGGGATAATTAGCAGGTGAGAGCTCACACAGACTGGAAAACCAGAAGGGAGAATCCCTGTTAATTCATCAGCGAATCTTGCTAACAGTGATTATGGGAGGAGCATATACTTTCCCCTGTAAGGGAAGGAGACCATGAAATTACCATCTCCATGGCTACCCAGTAGCTAAAACGTGAACCCAGATGGTTTGTTTTATAGCATTTAGCCAAATACTCCTGTTCCTGCCTGCTCTGTGATCTACATTGTTAGTGAGTAAGCCTGAGGCTTAAAATGTTTATAAATGAAATAAGGCCAAGCCTGTAATACACTGTCTGTTTTAATTGTTACTCAGTGCTACATGATTTCTGTTTTCTGTTTACTTCATAGTATATGAACCTTCAGAACATGAACGGATAGAGATTTCAGGTGAGGTTTTCCTGTAGCAACTGCATAGCTGTAGAACAGAGGTATAAGAAATAAGTATTTGGGAGTTGCCGAACATGGTTTCTACCATGAGTTTGGTGCTAGAATGGCCAACAGATATCAAAATCCAAAGATACTCTAGGCCCTTGCGTGAAACAGCACAGCATTTGCAACCTGTAATGAACTCTACATTTTATATTTATTAATTCAGTATTTATGTTATATCAGCAGGAGTAAGATTAAACTTTTGAATACAATTTAGAATTAAAGTGGATTTTGTGGAATAAATCTCCCATAAAGAGATCCAGCCTAGACAATGCTTTCTGAGGGGGTATTAGCCTATTTAAGTGTCTAAGTCATTGGTTCTCAACCTGCGGTTTGTGACTCCCTTGTGTGTCAAATGACCCTTTCCCAGTGTCATTGAAAACCATCAGAAAACAATTCATTATAGTAGCAAAATTGCAGTTAAGAAGTAGCAATGAAAATACTTCTGTGGTTGGGGGTCATGGCAACATGGGTTATATAAAGAGTCATTGGGAAAGTTGAGAGTCACCAATCCAAGTGGAAGAAGAGTTAATGTAATGTGATTGATTTACTCATTTATTTTCCTAGATATTGCTGTAGATGATTCCAGCACAATCTCAGAAGGTAAGATTTTTTTTCCTTGTTTTCTTTTGTTTTTTGGTTATGTTTGTTTGTTAGTTTGTTTTTGAGGTAGAGTTTCTCTGTGTAGTCCTGACTATCCTGGAACTTGCTTCGAAGAGCAGGCTGGCCCCGCTCACAGAGATCCACCTGTCTCTGCCTCCTGAGAGATGGGATTAAAGGCGTGCTCCACTATGCCTGGCTGGTAGGTTATATTGTAGAGATAATCTTATATTCTACATTGAGGTAGATCAGTTTATTCAAATTCTGTGTCCTGATCTGTGTGTTTACCCAGGGCTCGGGGGGCAGGCCTTGCTGGGGTGGATAAAACTGATGGGGATCTTTTCTAAGAGGCTGCCATGCCAGTGACCAGACATAATAAAGGAAGAGTTCAAAGATGGTGATGGAAACTGGCTGTGAGAGAAATATAGATGTGGGTGCAAGGCCACCCTTGTATATGAGTAAGCTACCACTTCAGAGAAGGCAAGCTGATGAGGGTTCCTCGGGGTGGAGATGGGCTGCGAGTTGCATGGTTTGTGATGTTATTTAGATGCAGAGGAGAAAAAGAGTGCATCATTGCTTGTTTGGTTAATTGATAGATTTTCTTGGAAAGGAAGGACTATTTTCTGAAAAGTAAAAGTAGACTTTGTGCAGTAGCAGTATTTCAGTAGATCAGACCTGATAATTTTAGAATTATGTTAGAAGAATGTTTCACTTGGGTTGTTTCTGTTGATTCTCACAGTAGACACTGAGGAGGAGACAGGGCAAAGGTGTTTGTATACACACACACACACACACACACACACACACACACACACACACACACACACACACACANACACACACACACACACACACACACACACACACACACACATATATATATATATATATATATATATATATATATATATATATATATATATAAAACAAATGGTGTGCTAAAACTGGAAGGAGTTTGGTTCTGCATGATCCTGGTTCCGCAGACATAAACGGCTCACTGCCCTTCTCTCCAGGGTCCTTACGTTTCCTGTGTGGGCATGCTTGTGTTCTCATCAGAGGGCTACCATAGCAGATGTTTCCTTGCAGATTTCCTCTTAGAGTTTTTAATTCACATTTTCTATCAGGGCTGGAAACAGAGCCCCTGGCATGGGTAAGCATATTATGGCTGAGATGCACTGTGTGCATTTTCTAATGCTTATTGACTCTGAGATATTCAAGGTACTGAAGGGAAGAATTCTCAATGTAACCATCACTGGTACCTGAAGACAGCTCCAATCTGAATACAGAAGGTACACAGGGCCTGTGCAGGCATCTCCACGTTGTATCTGCACAGGAAAGTAAATCCAGTCAACCCACCAGCCCTGCACACACAGTTCCTCAGATTACACTTCCATACATTCTGCCAAATCAAGTTTGTTTAATCCTGCCTGGGTTAATCGTACCCTTAGCCCTGCCTCTTAGTTCATCCCACATCAATCATGAGTAACCGTTGTAGTCACCATATGTGATTTGACCACACATTTCCAAGCTTGGAGACGTGGTTCATTTCTAAGAATTTTCAGACATTTTGAGAATATGCTAGACTACTAATTCTCTAGTCAGCAGGGCTGAGAGCCTTGTCTGTGGCTCGTGCTGGACTGTAACAGCAAAGTAGGAGTTTTATATTTAAAGTCACAAACCCAAATACATGATATTTTAATGAAATTTTCTGATGAGTTTGTTGAATGCACTTTTTCTGTTTTTCCAAAAATATAATTAGCTGAAAGTTTAAGTTAACTAGGAATAGTGACACTCTGATAGTGTGATGACAGTGATCAGGTGACAAGGAGACATCTTTGTACCAGTACAGCATTGACTGTACTGGTTGGGAGTGTGCGTGATTTTGATTGTTATTTTCTTTTTATCTTTAGATTTATTACTATTATTATTATTATTATTATTGTTGTTGTTGTTGTTGTTGTTTGGTTTTTCGAGGCAGGGTTTCTCTGTGTAGCCCTGGCTGTCTTGGCATTCACTCTGTAGACCAGGCTGGCCTCGAACTTAGAAATCCGCCTGCCTCTGCCTTTTAAGTGCTGGGATTAAAGGTGTGTGTCACCATGCCCAGCTTTATCTTTGGATTTTTACATTTTATTTCATTTGTATGGGAGCATCCCTGTATGCATATATGTGCAGTGCACTTGTACCTGCTGCTGTGGAAGCCAAAGGAGGATGACAGACATCCTCGCACTAGAGTTACAGACAGTTGTGAGCCTCTATGTAGGTGCTAAGAGCTAAAGATGTGTCCTCTGGGAGGAGCACCATGTATTCTTAACTGATGAACCATCTCTCCACCCCAAGTATTCTTAACTGATGAACCATCTCTCCATCCCAAGTATTCTTAACTGATGAACCATCTCTTCACCACTGAATTATCTCTCCAGCCCATGTTTAATTTTTTAACTTTATTTTACTTTACTTAAAAGGGGTAGAGTGTGTTAGATTTACTTATTTACTTTTAAATACTGATTTCTCTATGTATCTCAGGCTGGCCTGGAACTCATGGCGAGCTTACTGCAGAAAGGAAGCATGCTGGAATTTGGGATTATATCCAGCCTTCTGTTTCCTTTTATGTAAAATAGATGTAATATTCTATTTTGAGCATGATTTGTATAATTAAAAATAAGTTACACCAAGCACAAAAATGAATAAAGAGGGCATATCAATATTTTAAACATTAGTTAGAAAAACTTAAAAAAATCAATACACCCCCCCCCTTTTTTTTTTTTTTTTTTGCTTATTTTGTTTGTTTTTGGAAGCATGGTCTCTTTATATAACCCTGGCTATTCTGGACCTTGCTGTATAAACTAGGCTGGCCTCAAGTCACAGATATCCTCCTGCCTCTGCCTCCCTGGTACTGGAATCAAAGCTGTGTGTCATTCTCATCTGTCCTCTTACAATTCATAAGGAGTAGAACGAACAATCGCATGTCTAAGGTAGTGTTAAGTGGGTTGCTCGGTTTGATGAAACTGGTATGTGAGGTAATTTATAGAGTGATTCTGATTGGCTGGCGATGCCTGCAGCGCCTCCCCAGCTGTCTTGAATTGAAGCAGCAAAAGAAAGAAAATCAGCTAAAGTTCACATCTACGTCTTCAAGTCATAGTAGGATCTCTGAGAATTCAGTGCTAGCTCATGCTGGAGTGCAGGGTTCCTCCGATTCAGTGTGTGAATGTTATAGGTCACGGGGGAAGGGCTTCTCTAGTGGAAGTGTTGCAGAGCTCTTGGGGAAGGTATCTTGGCCGTCGGGACCCGAGTCACGTTGCCCAGCCAACCTCTCACAAGAGATTGATGAGTTCTCCTGCCCAGGATAGGTGGGATTTTGAGCTCAGGGACTGGTGGATGTGGGGGCCCACAGATTGGAAGGTTTTGTTGAGTTTTCAAATCCAGAAGTGGCCTTGGACCTTTTACTCTATCCAGCGCATAGCACCTAAAACATGAAAATAAAATGCAGATTCATCTGAAAGATTGTTTTTTTTTTCCAAAACAACTTTTCTGAGCATGGTATTTGATGTCAACATTCTTTTACAACTTTAATTTGGTAAAGTGTTATTTAGTGTTTTTAAGCAGAGACAGGTAGAGTGTCATTCGGCAGTGGTAGGGAGCGTCCACGCACACACTCAAGGTCCTGATTCTGTCCACTGCTCCAAAGAGAGTAATGACAGCGTTTTAGTGGCGGATGCTCTATAAAAGAAACAAGGTGCCCAGCTGGTCTTTCCTCCACTTGCTTATTGAGTCTGATGCAATACTGTGGGGAAAAGCAAAGTCATATGCCCATCTCTGACTGTAGCCTGCTTTGCAAATGGCTGAGAAATATGCAACCCTGATCAACTGTGGGTAATTCCTTTGTTGTCAGGGTATCAAAACCTAATACATGTATGACAATCATAGGTGAATTCTCTACAAATGATTAACTCAGCCATAATCTGCCACATATAATGGATTGTTCCTTTGTTTAATTTTAGAAATAAATGTCGCCTCTGTTGAAGAACAGCAAGACACACCACCAGGTATGACATTTCCTTAGATCTAGTGCGTTTTGCTTTTTTGTTTAAATTTAAAATACTGTTGGTGTTAAACTGGCCTTATGAAACAAAACTACAGTGAGTAAGAAATTTGCAGATGATTTCTGTACTTTAAAAAAAAGACATTTGTGTTTTAATGGCGTGACAGAGTCATGGAAAACACATCCGTGTTCAGTAGGAGCTTACCATTGCAAATGCTGGTGGACATAGGGGCTTTCTTTTTTCCCTCTTTGATTGTCAGGGTGTTTGATGGTGGATATAGAAATGGTTGTCTCCTGTGAAAGTGAAATAGTGTGTATGTTACGACATTGTCTCGGGTCTTCCGTCTGCCCAGCCTTCTTGAGAGTGTCAGCAGTGTCTCGGCAGCCTGTTCAGGGCTGCTTAGGACCCTGTCTTTCCTTAGCCACTGCATGGAGCCCCCTGCCTACATTCTTCTTTGTTCCCATAGTCTCCTGTCAACAGTGAGTTGGGAGAATGAGAGTGGCCCTTGAGCCAGGACTGCTGCTTTCAGGGGCTTTTCAGAGGTGACAGAAACTATGGTGGTCAGACTGGCATAGGCAGGGGAAAAATGTTCTTACCGTATTTTCCCTTATATCTCTTCTCCATTCACATTTTTATAAGTTCTGTAATTTATTGTTTTTTTATTTGTGTCTTCTTGGTTCAGTTTTACTCCTTTTCAGATTGAGTGTGGTGCAGATCTTTAGCAGTGATGTGGATAACAGCCATAGATTTTGTTAGGAGCAATTGTACCTGCCAAAAAGAACTGAGTACTGACTTTCAGAATAAGAAATAGCCAGTGAATAAAATAATGAATGTTTTTAGTTCCGTTTTAGTATGTCTTTGTATGGTGGATGGGATGTTTTAGGTTTTGGCAGTGTTCATACCCTGTTCATGTATGTTAATTAATATGCAGAAACATTTACTTTAGAGACCTGCATCGTTGGCATTACAGTATGATGGGAGGAGTTGACATGATGAGTGCAGAATGGTGTATATTCTGTTATTCAGAACAACAGGCTTGGCAAGTGAAGCGAAAACTTTTATTGGTTTTCCGCTTCTTGTTGAATGCTACTTGACACTGGCAGACAGAGCGGATTATAAAATTAGTATTTTGATGATTATAGACAAACACTTTAAAGAAAAGTATATAAGAAATAATCTTAGAAATAACGAATTTTCAAAGAGTATTTTTCTAGTTGTCATCTATACCTTTTAATTTATTATTGACCTAACAACAGTGAAAGGAATTGGGCCTATAAATGTCTGTGCTTTTATTTCAGTGTCCTACAAACTGATGCCCTAATTATTTTGGCACATAGATGTAAAATACCAAGTGGTTACCAGGGTTGTGGAGTAAGGTGACTTGTAAAGATCCTTATCAACCTCAGTAGAGCACATAGAACTAAAGATGCTGCCCACAGCAGAGTTCCCAGCAGGATGTAAAGTCTCAGTTAATGGTGGACGTGGCTGTTTCTGTTCAGGGATTAATTAGCTTGATGTGGAGCAAGAGTTGCTGGAACTCTGAATGAACTAATCAAGTTCTGTAAGTGGGTTTCCTAAAAGCTCCCTAGACCCTCCGCTTGGCTGTGATTTGACTCTGCTACAAGAAAATGTGAGGTTCACAGTCAACAGTGGCCATGCCGAGCCTTCACACTGGACCGTCTCATCTCCTGTGCCTGGGACTTGGAATTACTTCCTATTGCAGTTTGTATTATGTAATTGTACAGGGAAATAGTCAACCTGTATTAATGATATCTTGGTTCAGTCAGTTGATTGCTTGTTGCTTGTCTGATGGCAGAAGCTGTGGGAACATAGCCAGCCCTCAGGCCTGTCCCCACACTAGACTCCATCTCGGAAAAGCTGAGTTGGAGATCTTCTGCAGAATGCTGTGTTTTCCATCCTTGGTCATTCCAAGACTAGGTTACGCAGTCTTGCTTACTGACGTTCATGGTGACCCATACTGTTCATCCCCTGAGACTTTACTGCCATATAAACAGTCATGAGGTAGGAAACCGCTCATCATGCATTAGGTTGGTGGATCTTTAGGACATTTCATGGACCACCCTACTAGCTAACATCACTGAAGAAGCTAGATTTGCTGGTGTGTCCGTTTCACATGGGAGGATGCTGGGGTGGCCTTCCCCAGGCCGAGGAGGTGACTAGTCGACATGCAATTGAACATCACAGGATGATTCTAGAACCTACAGTCCCCGTGTCTTCTAGCACATTTCAAATAAATGAAGGTCATGGAGCTGACAGCAGTGTCTCGAGCTTTTAAGAGTGTGGTAAATTAGGCGAACTCTGTTCCAGCATGCCTTTCTCAGTCTTCCTTGGTTTGTCATTTAGGTCTGGGGATGTGATTGTGGCATAAAGCAAAGTTGTCTTTTTTTTTTTTTTTTTTTATTTAAAGATTTATTTATTTATTATATGTAAGTACACTGTAGCTGTCTTCAGACACTCCAGAAGGGGGCGTCAGATCTTGTTTCGGATGGTTATGAGCCACCATGTGGTTGCTGGGATTTGAACTCTGGACCTTCGGAAGAGCAGTCAGGTGCTCTTACCCACTGAGCCATCTCACCAGCCCGCAAAGTTGTCTTAATAACGTAACTTCTTTCACTTCCTCTGTAAATGTGTTGGTACTTTGTAGCGTATGAAAATCAGTCTTAAGAAATTATCACTCTGGTATTAGATTTTGAGTGCCAGATATTTTTAATTGATTTATTAAAATATTTACTTTTTTTTCACAACCCTTAACCTTTGTCCTTAAACTCATATTTTTATTTGAAGTCATCCGGCATATTCCTAGTCATTTCAGAACATACCCACCTAGCGCCAATAGAATGACTTGTGAAGGAGTCATTTATAAAGCTCCTTAGGGTAACGTGTTTTTTGCCACGCAATACTTAAGGCTTTGTGAATTAAGTGACCCACAAAGTTTCCGTCTCAGTGTGCACACGAAAGAGTAAAAGCACATCACTTACGTTTTGAGAATCACTGGACTCAGAGACTCAGGTATGGGGGCGTTGTGGTTTCTGAGGGATTCTACTCTTGGCCGGCTACAACTGGTGATCATGCTCTTGGCTCAGCTGCTATGGAACAGTCCAGCAGTAGACATAGTTTCCCTCAACTACATCCAGCCAGCGTTCCCAGCACATTCAACTCTGGCAGCTGTAGAAGAGTTTGATTTCGTGTTCATAGTGGGCAGTGCTTAAAAAATCACTTCATAGTTTTTTTTGTTATTATTGTTATTGATCATTCATTCGCAAATCATATGTTGAATAATTACTATGACACAGCTGCGCACTGGTCAGTCATCCTTGGCCTGGCCTGGGCTAGAATCTAATATGAGTATGGTGTGATAAAACAAACGTGGCAGCATTAACTTCTGAGTGGTGTGAAGGATGGCTCTCAGTGGGGGTGGGTAATTTTCTTGACTTCCAAAGGACTCTACACAGAGAGGGTTTGCCCCCAACTGGTCGTTGTGCATTGGCAGGTGGTGTGGAGGTAGAGGCAGGTGCTGCCTGACAAAGGCTAAGGTAGTCTGTCACCCAGGAGATCAGAAGACACGGTGGAAAGCAGACAGGCATCTGACAGTGTCTTTTGTATGGTCTTTGAAAATGTATACTTGGAGGCCAGAGTAGCCAAAAGGCCACTACATTTTTTTTTTTTTCAAATAGAGAATTTATGGGATCAAGTTGAGATTTGAAAAGGGTCATGCAGTAAGAAAGTGGAGATGTGTCAGGGAAAAGTGAGTTCAACTCGGTCTGAAGTGGTGAGGCTGGGTGGAGTTGACTGAAAAGAAGACATCAATGTTACAGAAGCCTGAGGTAGCATTAAACAAACCATCAGGAAGGCGCAGGGTGAGCCCATGTGTGAAGGACTCGATGGATGCATAGGACAAGAGGGATGAAGGCAACAGGGACAGCCTTTGTGTGCGAGGGAGCGTATTTGCACCTTGGTGAAGCGCATGTGAGCGGCACCTTTGAATCTGTAGAAGCACAGACTTAAGTTGTGGAGATTGTATTGGCAGTTTTAGGGTGTTTTAAAAGATTTATTTTATTTTTAGTTATTTGTATGTATATGTGCACCAGTAGGAGAGTGTGCAAGTATGTGCAGATGCCAGGGAGGTCACAAGAGATCTCCTGGAGTTAGAGTTCCGGGCATTTGTGAGCCAACATCACTGCTGGAAACCAAACTTGGGTCCTCTGCAGGGACAACAAGCACTCATAACTGCTGAGCCTTCTCTGAAGAGCCCTTACTATTATTTAATGAGTATATACTGTTAAACTCTGACCAACTTCCTATTGACTCAGTATAATTCAAATATAATTTTCTCAAAGCCTAGCTAGTTGTTAAATTCTAAATTATAGCATGCAGTCAAATTGATATTTTTAAAAGTTCTTATTGAAGTATAATTTGCATACTGAGAAGTGCTAAAATGTTGAGATTTTACATGTACAAAGACCATATTCTAGAAAACCTCTTGCACCTCCAAACTCTATTTCTTGTCAACAATCTTGAAAACTGCTGTTCCGACCTACAACATCTAGACTGGTTTTGTCTTCTTTTGAATTTAATATAATCACATACACACACACACACACACACACAC
>NC_034611.1:18803472-18833800 GCF_900095145.1 Mus pahari | reverse complement strand
GAGAGAGAGAGAGAGAGAGAGAGAGAGAGAGAGAGAGAGAGAGAGAGAGAGAGAGATGTTTTTGTGACTGGTTCCTGTTCAGTATAACATCTGTGAGCTTCAATTACTTTGTTGTAAAGTCTAGTAATTTAATCTTTTTTTTCCTTGATATTCAGTTTTGTTTATTCTTTTTTAAATTTTTTATTAGATATTTTCTTTATTTACATTTCAAATGTTATCTTCTTTCCTAGTTTCCCCTCTGAAAATCCCCTATCCTGTCCCCCCTTCCCTGATCACCAACCCACCCACTCCTGGCCCTGGCATTCCCCTATACTGGGTCATATAACATTCACAGGATCAAGGGCCTCTCCTCCCATTGATGACCAACTAGGCCATCCTCAGCTACATATGCAGCTAGAGCCATGAGTCCCACCATGTGTTTTCTTTGGTGTTTTCTATGAACATATGATGATGTTTTTATCATTTTGAGTTTGACAGATATAATAATTATTTCTACTTTTTTGGCTACTATATAAAGGAGGCAGCTCTATTCTTGTATGTGTTTTTCAGTGGTTATTAAACACTGAGTTTTGTTGGATATATAAAGGTACGCAGATACTTTTTAGGTGCTCTATATGAATAACAACAGTTCTTGCTTATAGTAGCTTGGGTTTTGATTTGGCTAAATAGGGATAGCCAATACATGGATGGATAGATAGATAGATGGTGGATGGTAGGTAGTGTCTTTAGCATTTCTGTTGCTGTGATAAACCATTATGACTGAAAGCAACTTGGAGAGGAAAGGGGTTTATTTCACTTTACCCATTACAGTCTATCATCAAGGGAAGACAAGATGGGAACTAGAGACACAACAGAAGCAGGTAGAGAGTACTGCCTGCTGGCCTGCTTCCTGTGGCTTGCTCTGTCCGTTTTCTTATTCACTCCAGGCCCACATGCCCAGGGATGGCACTGGTCACAGTAGGCTGGGCCCTCCCACATCAGTCCCTATTCAAGACAATAGATATGTGCCTATAGACCAAGCTTTTGGACAGATTTTTCAATTAAGATTCCTTCTCTCAATCTATTTCTAGGTTCCTGTCAAGTTGACAATAGCCAGCCAGCACAGATAATGGCATACTCATAAAATGCCTTAACTAATTTTTAAAGAACATGCATTTAGCTCACAGTTCTGCAGAATGTCCATGCACATGGTATCGGCATGTCCATGGCCTCTGGTGACGAACCCTTTTACTACTTCCTGTCAGAGTGAATGTGTGAGTCTAGGAAAGCCTTAGAGTGTGGCCCTCTCTCCTTGTTTTCAAATCACACTAATTCTGTCAGAGGTCCCTGACCTGCTGACCTCTTCTACCATATGACTTTATATTAAATTTCGGACACATGGGTTTATGGGAAGCACATCGAAGCCTAAATGGTACTCTGACTTTAGAAGCTCTATCAGCATTTGCCTGGACCATTAGAAGTAGCCACCCCATTTCTTACCCAGTATTGAATATGGACCCAACTTTATTCAGTGAAACAAACCACACACTAAAATACGGAGCAAAGATATATGTCTAAAATTGGATACTAATGGATTTTACTTGCTTTAAAATACCTTACACTTGTTAACAGTAATGAAGATTAACATAAAGTTACTCTCTCTCTTTTATTTTTTTAATGATTAAAAAAAAATTTATGTGTATATGTGCAGGTGCCCGGGGAGACCAGAAGAGGGTACCCGATCCCCTGGAGCTGGAATTGCAGGAGGTTGTGAGCTGCCCAACATGGGTGCTGGGAACTAAACCTGTGTCCCTGGAAGAAAAGCAAGGACTCTTAAACCCTGAGGCAACTCCCCAGCCTGCACATTAGATGCCACATAAATATCTTTGAAAATTCTTCATGTTCTTGGTTTTCAAACACCAACTCTGCTTTGTATTTCTTTCAAGTCATTGGTAGGAGAAGACGCTTTCGTGCTCATGCTTCCCTTAACCCTGAGTTCCCTCCGTTTGGTGTTCTAAGATAGTCGCAAGAGTCCCAGACCTCAGTGAACAGCGTTGTCAAGCAAGGACCAGAGGCTTCTGGGGTGTTAAGTTATTCTCTTTCCACATTAGCCTTAAAAAGAGACGCAAACATTTCCTTCAGCTGGTGTGGTGTGTGTGTGTGTGTGTGTGTGTGTGTGTGTTTTAAGTAGTATGAAAATTAAGCAGTTTCATGGGCTGCCTGACTGGTCCTTTAATTTAGATTTCCCCTTATTTTTACAGATACTTAAAGCTTCAAAAAGACTGCCCCCACTACCACAGGAGGACCAGACTAATCATACGCTCCAAAAGATGGCTGTGGTAGATCTTGTGATGTAGTTACTGGCAAATCAAGATCTCTGGGAATGAACACTAAAGATGTTTAGAGTGAATGACAGTGGCGTTTTAGTGAATTTTTTTTTTTTTTTTTCTTTTGAAATCACATGTTACTCTGCATTCCTGCTCGTCCTTGTTTGAGAGCATCTGTGGCTCGGTTGGGTTTCTTTTTTGTTTGTGGTACAGCTTTAGTTTTTCTATGTTTATGTGTATTTTTCAGAGAAGACTTGGTAAATTACATTGATGATGTAGCAAAAACTGTCCTGACAGGGTTTTAATATGTTACTAATAATTGGAATTAACTGTGTTGAACTGACGTGTATGGGCACTGTTAATCGGGACTTGAAGCCGTTGTGGCACCTTGTATTAGGTAGCTCTGCGACATCTGTAAGCAGGGCCCTGGTATGCTGAGAGGGTAGGAGTCGTGTATATCTGTACTGATATTCCTCTCAGGATTGGGATTGTTCACATTAGCTTCATGTGGACATGTTACAGCACTGGCTTTGAGTTTTTTATTTATTTATTTTTTTATAGTTTTTAGATGGTTTATTTGAAAACTTAATATTTTGGTTCATGATGCAAAGATCACTAATATGCTTTTCAAAGTAAGGAGAAAATTAAATGCCTTGTGGGGACACAGTAGACAGTAGCCTGCAAAATATACACGACCTCGTGCTTCAGCATGTTAGATCAATCATATCACCACTGTAGTCCAGTCAGTATTTATTGACATTTCAGACAGCTATGTAAATGACTGCCGTATAGCTTAAGGACTGCCCTGCTTTGGTCTAAATGAGTACCACCCGCTGAGCCCTGGTGTCTGCTCAGGGCTCTCACTAGGTGAAGTCTGTGATCCCCTCAGGTTGAGGGAATTCAGGGTGTATGAGAAGCAGCCACTGAGCCCAAAGTTTGCTGCTGCGTCCAAGGGATGAGCCTCTTCCTTTGTACACTGGTGGTTTGATTATATTTTTAGTGTGGTTTGTGGCTAAGAATAGTGTTATGATGAAAATTTGATTTGTTAGCAAAGAAGACAGCTAGCTGACATGTAGTTTGAGGAGAGCCACCGGCCATTTAAACAACGCGATAAGGCTATTTCTTTTGTGGGCCAGGGGCAGCTCTTGATTATGGTAACACTGTTTTAAGGTAAAGTGATTTTTTCCCCTTTCTCAAGGATAAAATCAGAATAAGTTTTATGATTGAATGTTGTGACCACAGTGCACTGATATCCACCTGCTGGCACCTCAGTTAAGTCAATAAGCAATAACTTTTAAAGCTGTGATATGTATGCTATAGAGCTAAAACTGAATTATATTAAAACTCTTCATATTGCAAGTTGTAGAACACTACTTTTTATAAAGCCACATTTTTTTTTAGTGTGATTTAGAAGTGACATATTACTGGTAAATGGCTGAAATCATTTTCTCTGAACTTCTGTATATAATCTTTTTCAGAACTCTGGGAAGTGAGGGTTCATTGTGACCAACTTCAGATACTTTGATAAAAAAACAATATGTGAATTAATTAATGAGCCTTGTCTCTACAAATATGTGCCATGCTATGCAACAGGGGTGGGTTGTCTGAAAATATGTCTTTTGTGCAATGTTGCTTAAAAGCAATAAAATGGAGATGAATTCTTCTCTAGATTGTCATTATTTTGAAGTATTTTAAAACTTTGCATGATATAATTAGCATATGTTATTTAAAATTGCCACAAACATATTGTCCAAAATCATAAAGAAACGCACACCTTCATCCTCTTTTCTTAACCTATGAATTTTTTGCCTTCAGTACTAAGAGTCAATACCAGGACCTGGTGTGTGCCAGGCAACTGTTCTACTGCATAACACACACACACACACACACACACACACACACACACACACACACACACACAGAGTCATCTCAAGTCCTTTAGTTATTTGAGACAAGGACTCTCTTAGGTTGTGTAGGCTAGTCTCAAAATTTCTGTATAGCCCAGGCGAGTTTTGAACTTGTAAACTTCCTGTGTTAGCCTTGCAAGGATCTGGGACTATACGGGGAAGCAGTGTCACACTCTGTTTCTAATTTAGGTTCCATGAAGTGAGGCTACTTTGTTTGCACCTGTCCTACTGTGTGCTACATTGCCAGAAAACAGAATTCCAGTACCATGCATGCTCTTGCTTTTGTCCTGGATAGGATTTACCCTGCACTGGGAAGCTGTGCATTTCCCATGGAGAGTATTGCTCTAACTCTGGTGACCACAGACCATGATCTTACAAGCCTCACTAGGGAACACTGGTCAGGGTCAGGGGAATATGGCTGGATCCTTGTTCTGCCCAGTTTCAGTCTTTGTTTTCCAACAGGTAATTCTTTACCATGTCAGATAAGTAAGGAACATACCCCGTGGGCTTGAGAAAGGTGGTTTTCCCTTGCAATGTTGAGAAGAAACCATAAAGTAGATCTGCCTGTTCAGCGACAGCGCATCTGTGAGTGAGCCTAACCCATTCTGTTCCTACTTTGCATGGAAGTCAAGCTTTTCTTTGTTTTGTTTTTTTTTTTTAATTTTTTTTTTTTAAAGATTTATNTATTTATTATATGTAAGTACACTGTAGCTGTCTTCAGACACTCCAGAAGAGGGAGTCAGATCTTGTTACAGATGGTTATGAGCCATGTGGTTGCTGGGATTTGAACTCCGGACCTTCGGAAGAGCAGTCGGGTGCTCTTACCCACTGAGCCATCTCACCAGCCCAAGTCAAGCTTTTCTATGCGGCTTTTCTATTATCCCTGCTTCCCTATAATACACTGAGAATCAGAGGGCTGGAAATGCCTCCTAGCTTGTGGCTGGGCTGCAGAGTAAGTAATGCAGGTAGCAGGTGGAAGGTAGACATGGTGAGGGGAAGCCATTGCATGAACAGGAGACCTGGTAGGGAACTGTCAAGGCAAAGGTGTTGGTGCTGTGTTCCAGCTTGAACTGGGGCAGTGTGAGTAAAGACAGAAGCCATGATGAAGGGTGGGACTTACAGATGGGCAGCCTAGGAGCTCAGGCAGAAACAGACTTGGTCCAGTGTTTCAGAATGAACCAGTGCCTGCGGTGAGGCTCGTGAGTGAGCAGGTGGGCCTGGAGCAAGTTCAGTTTTGACTGCTGGGTTTAACAGAACTCCTTGGTAGAGACATTATTCACACACTCACACACACACACACACACACACACACACACACACACACACACACACACACACACGGAATATGGCAGGATACAGAATATCCCGGTCCATGAGTGACTCTCAGTCATGATTGCAGAAAAAAAAAAAAAAAAACTGTAAAGATCATCAAGATTTCATTCCATTTAATATTTCTTCATGGTGATAAAATAATGTAACAGAGGAAGCAAGAAAATTTATCAGGACAGATGAGGAATGCATGACACCATTTTTTGGACAAGAGAATGTAAACACTTAAGTGTCAGGGTCGTCAGCTTTCAGGGGAACCCAAGGTTAGCGCCCGTACTACTGGAATGTTCACTATTATATGAATAAAGTCCTAATGTGAGAATCTGGACTCTGAAGTCGATCATTCTCGGTTTTTCCCCTGAACGGCATTCCTTAACTACTTTATGCCACAGCGCCCTGTACTTCTCGGAGCTGATAGGAGAGTTAATGGGGGTAATCCGCACTGTACTTAGAGTAGTGTCCAGCGAACAGTAAGTGCTCACCAAGCTGTTTTCTTCTTTGGGATAGAAAGGTCCATAGAGGGTCCTTAGCGACGCATAGGACAGAGGATACTGTAACAGAAGGCTATAAGGTGAGTTGGATCTCCTAGGAAACTCGTTAAGCACTAAAATGAATATAGCTGAAGTACTTATTCTTGCGTTTTCTCCACTCCTACCTGGAGCCTCAGAACTCAGCTTGTGGAGAAAGGGACTTTTCACCCTGGGGCCTGGAAGACTCGGGTAGACGTTAGGTCTCTTATCATTCCATCCTAGGTGCTGCTTGAGAATGATGGTGTCCTCGTTTCTGGCATTAGTCCGGTCACACTTGCCTTCTGAGTGTCTGAGGAACCTAGGTCAAGCAACCCAAGGGGACCTGATATTGTGGCCCACGGCATGCCCATGTGGGATCAGCACCTTCTTGTATTGAGGATGTGAAATCCTGTCTATAGTTTTTCTCTAGGAGTGGAGAGACCCCTTCATAACCAGTAACCCACCTGATAGATACGGGCGTGTTCTCTGTATGTGGCTTTTCAAGTCACTTTAACTCAGTGCGATGGCTCTATGATTTAGTGTTGCGGGCTCCTCGGAGTGCTATGGATCCCACACAAGAGAGTAATGTGGGGGCAGAAATTATTGGGCCTGAGGAGATGGCAACGTCAGTGAAGGACCTGAGTTCGGATCCCTAACACCCATGTGAAAGCCTGACACAATGACGTGTGTTAATAGCTCTGGCACTAGCGCAAGTAGAGATGGATGGATACCTGGCTCTGGTATAGCCACGTCTGTGTGCTCTAGGTTCATTGAGAGAAACTGAGAAACTAAGGTGAAGACAGACTGTGGAATACACCCAGTGCTGACCTCAAGCTTTCAAATGCATGTGCGCATACATGTGCATTTGCATGTGTCTATATACAGACACCACACATATACTGCAAAAAAAAAAAAATGTTCTAACTACTGAGTGAATTGTCTGCGCAGCTGCCTAGTTTTAAGGATGTTATTGGTCAATTAGCTCCGAAGTTCTGGAACACTCCACAGAACTCTAAGAAACACTGTACCCCTTCTTCTCATTTATCTTGTATGCGTCTTGTAGATTTACCGAGAGTAATATGCAGCAAGTCAGCTTTATTGTAGCTACTCTTACTGAGCGTGGAGACCTGTGTTCCTCTGTCCTTTCATATCTCTTTCAATGAAAGCTGCAAAGGAGCAAAGCAGGATGGCCTGGGGTTCTGTAAACTGCCAGCCGCTATGGCTGGGGAAACTGTGATTGCTCAGCCTCTACTTCTTTTGCACACAGACACCTTTGTGATTGGGTATCAGGAGGCAAGATTATAGGAGCCATGATTTGTAGATAGTGCCCAACTTGACATCCTACATTTCAAAGTCAGTTTTTTTGGTTGTTTGTTTTTTGTTTTTTTCCGCTGTGCTTCAGGTCTCAAAGACACAGAACCACGACTGACCTATAAAAAGCTCTTTCCTGTTCAAAGCCCCACCTCATTTTTTTTTTTTTACCTTTCCATATTAGACTGTGTTCTGTGACTGAATCTTAGATATGCAGAACTAGCAAGTCGAGTGATCCATGTCTCTATATTCTGGATTACAGCATTAGTTCTACCTATACACTCTCTGATGTCTGCCATGAGGGAAGGATGGCATCTCAGACTTCTATCTATTGCCCACTCTGCTTCATTCCTAAGTCAACACGTGTGTATACACACACGTTTCCAGAGATAACCAAAATGAGTGTCTACAGTAATCAACTGATCTACCTTGAGAATTAGCTGCTTCCAGTTTTTATTAGCTAGATATGCCTGCTCTCAGGCTGTGTGTACATAAAAGACATTATAGTAGGTGGTTCTTGTTGTCCACGGAGAGGTGGATCTCATCTAGGATTCCAGGCACCTGGTGAGTTTATACTCCTCATTTCTGGTAGCTGCTGTTTGTGAGGCTGACACAGAAAGACTTTGGGTTCATCTTAAACCTCTTAGTAGTTGCACATATACATCTGGGATCCAACGTAGGCACCTCCAAGGAGTCATCTGTATATGCTTCAAGTTCTTGGAGGAAGGAGAATCATATCCAAGAAGTGTGCCATGCAACATTCTGTTCAAACATGCTATGACTCTTATCAAACTAGTTGGGGTTTTAATGAGACAATGCAGATATTGAATGAGCTTTGGTAATTGCATCTCACCACCTTAGTTTCTCCTTGGAGTGGATGTCTGTCACCCACAGGCATACTTAGTGTTGATCAGTGTTGCCTACACTACTATCTTCATCCATAAGGAACGCTTAGCCTGACATTTGATACCTAGTCATTGTTCAGTGACATCAAAATGATTCATAGGAACTCAAATCTTGGTATTCTGTAACGAGGTTTGAATGTGAAGAATTCAGCACTTAGGAAAGTTGAATCATGTGACTGGAAATAATTTTCTTAAATTACACTTCCTGGACTTTATTGAAATCCATAGTCGTATGTTTTGGGATATAGAATAGTGATTTGTGCAGTGTTTCATTTGTTCTGTCTTTAATGAAACAAATAGAAAGGCAGATGTGATACAGAGTAAAGAGAACAATATGGAATTGTCTAATAAGCGCCCTTTAAAAATATATAGAGAAAAAAAGTCGTATCTTAATTCAAGGGTTTAGTCTGTTCACTGATGGCCATTGGATACTGATAGTTGGCAGTTAGGCAGTTAGGTAGTGGATAGTTAGGCTTGAATGTTAGTTGACCAGTGGCTGTTGTTTTTGGCAATGGGGCAGTCTCAATGCAGTATAGGTAATTGGGCTTTAGCAAGATGTGTGACCCAGGGAGAGGACGAGGCCACCCTTTACTAGAGCATTGGACTGCACTCCTTTGGCCAGTGGCAAGATATCCATAGCAAGATAATAGGTTGCTATGACCTATTGACCCATACATACAACCCTGTACATTGTAATGGAATATTGTGAAGGAAAGCTAGAGTCATTACAGAGGGCAACAGTTTGGACAATATACATAAGCGAAGAATTTGTCCTTTGGGTGATACCTTAGTTGATGCTGTCACAGACCAAGTGCTGCTTCAGGATCTGAAGAGAGCCAGTGTTTCCCTGGATGGCATTCAAAATGCTACACTTGAAGACTTTGAACTAGCTAGAATATCAAATCATTACGGAAACATTGTTGGCACACCTGAAAAAAAGTGAACAGAAAGTCCTGTATTGAGAAGTTAGGCATATGGTCGCTAGGCTGCTTGATATGAGTTGTGTGTGTTAATCCCTATCTCAACCCACTGCACCCGTGCACCCTCGCACCCACGTGTGTGTGTGTGTGTGTGTGTGTGTGTGTGTGTGTGTGTGTGTATGCAGGTCCATAGCGGACATACTTGCATTATGCTACAAAGTCTGGCATTTTTGTTGATTCCGGGGATGGGAACTCGGGTCCTCATCCTTGTATACCAAGTACGTTACCTGTTGATCTATGTCTCTAACCCTCATTTAGAGCTTGTAACTTAAAATAATGCTTCTGGAAAAATAAGAGAAGGCAGACTCCATATCATTACTCTGAGGAGTAGCACACTTGCAGGGATGTTAAAGGATTGCCTTTGACTTTCTGAGAACTCCAACAGCAGGCCCGCATAAAGAATTTAGAGCTAAGATGAAAGGATGGACTATCCAGAGACTACCCCATCCGGGAATCCATCCCATAACAGCCACCAAACCTAGATACTAATGCTCATGCCAGCAAGATTCTGCTGAAGGGACCCTGATATTGCGGCCTCTTGTGAGGCTATGCCAGTGCCTGGCAAACACCGAAGTGGATGCTCACAGCCAGCTATTGAATGGAACACAGGGTCCCCAATGGAGGAGCTAGAGAAAGTACCCAAGGAGCTGAAGGGGGCTGCAACCCTGTAGGTGGAACAACAATATGAACTAACCAGTACCCCCTGAGCTCGTGTCTCTAGCTGCATATGTAGCAGAAGATGGCCTAATCGGCCATCATTGGGAAAAGAGGCCCCTTGGTCTTGCAAACTTTATATGACCCAACACAAGGGAAGGCCTGGGCCAAGTAGTGGGAGTGGGTGGGTAGGGGAACAGGGGTGCAGGGGGGGGGTATAGGGGAACTTTCGGGATAGCATTTGATATGTAAATAAAGAAAATAATGATAATAAAAAAAATTAAAAAAAAAAAAAAAAGAACTCCTGCATGCTGGGTCCCAGCATTGTGCTGAATAAGCTAAAGCTACGGGGATGTGCAGGTGAGAATGAGAGCTTGTTCTCACAGCTGGAGAACAGACTGGAGCAGAAGGAACCGGATCTCTGTGTGCAGGACCAGGGGAGCATGGACTGGTCAGGGAGTAAGTCTGTCAAAGAGATAAAGGGGAGTGAATTGCTAATAGGACAGAAGTTCAGAATTTCTCAGTCCTTCATCCTCACAAGCTAAGAGGATGCTCCTTTCAATGGGGGAAAAGTGGAGAAACATGATGAAGAACACATTTTAAGTCGACAAACAAACGAACAAACACATCTGTAGTTAGCTCACTTCCCAATGCAAGGACCTAAAGATGCTTTGTGGAACAACTACAACCATGAACTGAAGAGGAAACCATCCTATGAGATCACAAGGCCAGCAGAGAGACACAGCTGGCTATCATGTTTGCTGCCGCCATGGGCTTTATGGTAGCTTTATGGCCTTGGTATGCGTGGTACTTGGATTGCCTTTGTTGGATTTTCTTCAGCATTTGTACAAGATGGCTACATCTTTAAAATCCTCTCCTACAAAGGCTTTATGGGAAGAATGATGCTTTCATGACTGGCTGGTCATTTAATCCTGTATGTGATTGCTACTAGATATAGGAGATGGGACTTTTCGATCTTGGGAGAAAAATAATGCAAGGAACAGACTGCTAACCAGGAAGGAGTGCTTGCTGAGATGTCTCAGTGTGGCACCTGCCACCGTCACATCAACTTGCAAACTGGAAGTTGAGGGTAAGAGGAGGAAGCGTGGGCCCGGGCACCTGGTAGCCACGGTCATGGTGTTCACCTGTCTCTTTAAATGCGTCCTCACTGGAGACGCTGTTCTTTTTAAATCCTGCTTATTGCTACAGAGGTTTTAGCTGCTCTTGAGGTCTGTGCTTCAACAATAACAGTTGGTGGGAAACATGAGTCTCCAGGTGTGGGAAGCAATGGGCAGAGCAGGGATGCTTTTGCTGTTTAAAGATCACCCTGCAGATGTACCACAAGCCTTTAGTAGAGTATGGTCTATAACTAGCGGCCCATTCAACCTCATGACCATATGATATCTGCCAGTATCCCGATTCCTATATCCCAATTATACTTCTTGGGGGTAAGAAAAGTTTATTTCAATGTTGAGGAATAGAAAAAGAAAAGAGATGTCGAATCTGAGAGAGAAATGCAAGCAGGAAGCAAACCTTTTGCACAAGAATAGGGACTAATATCCAGGAACGCATCTTCGAAGACTGTGTCCAGGGAGAAAGCATTTGACAAAATCCAACACATTTTTTTTTTTTTTACCAGCCCCTTAAGCTGTGTCATCCCACACCTCTATGAACTGGGTTACATATCATAATCAGACCCATCCTGGGTATCACAACATTCCTGTAGCAGTTAGATCCAGTCATTTAAAAAGTTCAAATTCCAATGGCTTAAAAGTTTATGTTATGCATGTGACCATTCTAGTGTCTCCTAGGGACTTAGTGTCTTTCTTACTATTCAGCCATCATTTTTTCAGCCATTGAAACCACACCTATGTAAGGAGAAAGAGGCTTGGGAAAAAAAGCCAGCTTTCTTAGAAGTGCTGCATTCAACTGACAGAATTTGTTAAAGGGATGCTGTTCCAGAAGGAGGCAGAGAAATAATTTAAATATTGAGAATAAATGACAGTTAGCAGCTGTGGGCAGTATCTTACTCATTTTGTCTCCAGTTGACACTCAACATCCATCCGTTAAGACCGTGGTTAAGATTGGATGAGAAGCAGTTCACTGGACGTATTAGTTATCTTTCCTGCTGCTGTGAGAGAACAATTTGACCAAGGCAGTTTAGGTGAGAAAAGGCTCAACATTCAAGGCTACAGACCCTCATGGCAGAAAAGTCAAGGCAGTGGGAACGTGACCTAAGCAGTCATGTTGGCTTTTCAGCCTGGAGAAGGAGAGCAGTGAAGGGTCTGTGCTCAGCCAGCTTTCTTCCTTATGCTGTCTAAGACAGAAGCCCAGAGACTGGTCCCATACTGCTTTAAGGTGGACCTTCCCACTTCAGTTCACTTAATCAATGTACGCCCACGGACATGCCCACCTTTTAACTTGCTCTAAGTAACCCCTCATGAGTGTGCCCCTACATGATTTCAGAGTCTACATGATTTCAGTTAACAGTCGTCACCGTCATCACAGTAGGCCACCGAAGTGTCTGTTCTTATGAAGATACGCACTTGGCATGCTTTGTCTTCCTAAGGATCTGTGTGCCATTTCTATGAAGAGGATGGTGCTGTCTAGGAAGCGCCTCCCCCAAGCAGTTCATAGGAGTGCTGAGACAAGCTCTCTGAAGACACAGCAGATGTGGGCTGTCAGGTATGAGAGAGGCAGGTCCCTAAGGTTGGTGAAGCCTTCCTGGGCCATTTTTTTTGCTGAGGAGCAGTCTGAACTGGTCCTGAGAAGCAAAAGAAGGCCCCTGAAACTGAGAACCCTGAGCAAGCTGCGTGTTAGAGATGGGCAGCTAGAGAAAGGCCAAGGCCAGAGCGTGGTAGCAAGAACATTTTAGTCCACGAGTGAGATGCTATTCCTGTCCCAGCCCGCTCTCCTCCACAGGTGTGAGCGTGTGTTTTTAAGGAAGTCTCCCATTGTACTTATACAAAGGAAGAACATGAGAGGTGAGAGTGGTGGTGATGGCTTCTTGTAGATATAGAAGAATATCTAGAAATCCATAGCTCAACACTGGGGTGAGCCTTGCTGTCCCGCACACCCTAGCGCCAGTTTTACCCATGCCTTCCATCCACACAGTCCTGTGTGTACTGCGCAAGTCCATCCCTCCAAAGGCTGTAAGTCCTAAAGGGGTCATCTCAGGTTCAGTGGGACCGGAGGTCTCTGGAGCTGCAGAGAGGACGACACAGCGGCTTTTGGTGCCTTGCACCTTCCATTTCATTGGCAGCAGAGGCCTAGCCTGAGGGCTCTACACCTGCCTTGGGAGAGTGGGGGAGGCAAGCATAGGAGGATCAGAAGTTCAAGACCAGCCTGGTCTATGAAAACCCTATCTCAAAAAAAAAAAAAATCAAAATTAAAGAAAATTGGAGTTGAGGTCGGTACCAACCGAAGGATGCTTATAAGTAAAGCTTACCTTAGGAGGGAGAACAGGAGTAGCCATGATTCAAAGAAATGGTAAATAGTGCCACTGCCAGTTCATTGAGAAAAATCCTCATACTTGGGAATCTCGTGTATTTACCCAGTTGGATTCAGTTACAAGGAAAATGGAGGCTTTCCATCTTTAAATATCTGTCAGTGTGCTCAGTGGCCATAGTTTAGCTTCATAGGAGCAGAAGGTAGGATTTTTTTTTTAAAGTGGCAATAGTAAATTTGTCTTAGAATGGTTTGTCAGGTTCCCTGGTTTTCTGTGCACATTATGCCACACTGGGATATTGATGACTCTCAACTCTGGGTCATACCCATAACTGCAGCACCCAGGGGACAGGGGCAGAGCGAGCATGAGGCTGAGGCCAGCTTAGGTAGCATGGCAAGACCGTGTCTCCCAAACAAAGCTTAGGTAGCATAGCAAGACTGTGTCTCCCAAGCAAAAGCCACAGTAGACAAATGACCAAAAAAAAGTACTAACAGGAACAGGAAAAGGACTGTTGTCCTTAGAACTTGTCATTCTGTGACCGTGTTAGAAAAGCAAATCTTATTTTTAGTTGTGAGTGCATGCTTTCCTCGTGTGTGCTCACACGTGCCTGTTCTATGTGTAGAGGCCAGAGGTTGATGTCAGATGTCTTCTATTGATTTTTACCTTTTTTTTTTTTCAAAGTAAAATGTTATAGGATGATGATACCGACTTCTACTTTGATTCTTTTTTTTTTTAATTAGATATTTTCTTTATTTACATTTCAAATATTATCCCCTTTCCTGGTTTCCCCTCTGAAAACCCCCTATCCCCTTCCTCCCTCCTATCCTGTTCACCAACCCACCCACTCCTGCTTCCTGGCCCTGGCATTCCCCTACATTGGGGGCATAGAGCCTTTACAAGACCAAGGGCCTCTCTTCCCATTGATATCCCACCAGGCCATCCTCTGCTACATATGCAGCTGGAACCATGAATACTCTTTGGTTGGTTGTTTAGTCCCTGGGAGCTCTGGGGGTACTGGTTAGTTCATATTGTTGTTCCTCCTATGGGGCTGCAAACCCATTCAGCTCCTTGGGTCCTTTCTCTCGCTCCTTCACTGGGTACCCTGTGCTCAGTCCAATGGATGACTGTGAACATCCACTTCCGTATTTGTCAGGCAGTGGCAGAGCCTCTCAGGAGACAGATTTATCAGGCTTCTGTCAGCAAGCACTTGTTAGCATCCACAATAGTGTCTGGGTTTGGTGATTGTTTATGGGATGGATCCCCAGGTGGGGCAGTCACTGGATGGTCATTCCTTCAGTCTCTGTTCCACACTTTGTCTCCGTAACTCCTTCTATGGGTATTTTGTTCCCCCTTCTAAGAAGGATGGAAGTATCCAACTTTGGTCTCCTCTGAATCTGGAGGTCACAAAATGGACTAGTCTGGCTGACCAGCAAGTCCCTGGGATCTGCCTGTCTGTCCACAGTGCTGGGGTTGCAGGCATGGGCTGCTTTTATATGATTGCTAGATATCTAAACCCACGTCTATAGTCTGCCAACCAAGCACTTTACCCTCAGGTTGTCTCCCCAACCCTGAGATGCCCAAATTTAAAATGGAATCAAATTATGCGTCTGTTTAAGGTAGAATTGCTATATCAGTCTCTCTCCACTGGATGTCATCTTTCTCCACATATTCATATTCCAGAGCCTAAATCCAGCGAGAGCTACAAACCAATGCCGTGCGGACAGTTGACTGTATGTCACTCAAACGATTTCATGATTTCATTCATCCATTCGTTGAACACCTATTCAGATCCTGCTGCCAAGCTCTACTGTGTGCAAAGCAACACACACACACACACACACACACACACACACACACAGGGGGGAGGTATGTAATGGGAAAAACCATTGTTCTTTCTGGTTCCTTACTGGCAAGTCAGGAGAGATTCAAAGACTTCAGAGGGGGGGCTTTGTTTCTTCAGGTTGGAGGAAAGTCTGGGGCTCACAGAGACTACTCTGAGGCCGAAAGGCATGAGTGCTCAGTGCTCTTGAGTATTGCTTAGTGATATTTAGGGAAGGAGAATGTGAGGAGGGGGGCAGTGTTGGAGTGGGTGAGATCAGAGCAGATGAGAGTTCACAGAGAGCTTTGAAGGTCACAGCTAGGACTTCTATCTGGTCTCCAGTGAGAGGGGAACCCAAGGGATCTGCTTTGTTTTCAGAGCCTCGTTCTGGCCAAGGGAGTAAAGACAGAAGCTGGGAAAGCAAGTAGGGGACTACTGCAGACATTCCAAGTGACCAACAACGACCAGGATTAGCAAGGAAGTTAGAGGGCCAGGGAGGGAGGGAGGGAGAGTGTGTGCTGTTAAATAAAATAGTGTTTTCATTGTGGGCATTTCCTTTGATTTAAACCAATACTCAATTATGTATATGTGTATATATTAAATATATATGTATATATAACAATACTCATTATATGGTTATGTACAATTAGTGATGTGTTTTAACAGTATATATTGTGAAGACTTATAAAAGGGCATTTAGAAGTTTTCTCTTTACAGTATTTTAAGAATAAACAGCGCTCCCGCAAAACACCAGATGGCAGTAGAAAATAAGTCATATTTTTGCTACCAAAAAATAAAATCACATTTGTAATGCAGCTTAAAGAAAAAAGGCCGAGGCAGCTAAATTGTGGCAGTTTGGTACAACTGGAACCTTTTATGGAGAGTTTCTACTCTTCTGGATAAAGGAAAGTCAAAATAAAGCTAACGGGAAGAAAAACCAAGCTGCTGCTGGCTTTGGCTTCTGTGATTTTGTGTGTGTGTGTGTGTGTGTGTGTGTGTGTGTGTACACAGATGGATGTATACAAGAAGCAATTACATTCTCTATTGCACTAGAGAACTTGGACTGGGCGTAACAATGTCACATACTTCTCTGTTCCATAGCAACAGAGGATACACAAAGACCAGGCTTGATGAACTAGGAAGCGAGGGAGTGACAAGTGTGGTACTTCCCTTAGTGGTCACCTATGGAGACAAGAACGCACACTTGACTGTGACGATACCAGTCACGAAGGGGCTAGTCAGTCCACCTATGCGGATCTTTCACCAGATATGCATGAGCTCAGTCAAGGCCTCTCTGCCCTGAAGGGACACACTGTTAGGTCTACGTGGTTTAGCTGCTCATGACATGCTTTCGCACTGTCTCTAGCAGTTCAGAACTACAAGGTACTCTTCGTTATTCGTGCCTGCATCTGATCTGGGATTCGTGGTGCTGGCTGGTGTTCGAGTCCAGACCACATCCCTCCGTCCGAGTGATCTCCCCATAATTACAGAAGAGCAAGGTAGAAGTAGCGAGTTTAAACCAACTCGGTCGGAAAGCTTTGAAATGTAATCTCAATCCCGGCCTGCAGCTGCTGAGAAGAGGGTCTGAGATAACTGCCGTGCAAGATTTATTATCGTCATTACACTCAACAGCTACAGTGGTGTCAGTGCCTCCTAAAATACATCGGCGGTTATTGTCTGATTACTTCTACCGATAAGTTAATTATAGGAGATTTCTGACTCTTACATAACTGATTTAGAGAGAAGTTTAATTACAGCAATTTCTGTGATTTAAATAAGCTCAGCATATATTACCAGCCTCAGCGAGCGTAGTAGAGGTTTTTCAGCTGTGTTGAAACACGCATTTGCTTTGTTTTTAGTTTTCATCGCAGGATTTTAAGCGCTGCTGTAGGTCACGTGACGAACCAGGACACCTGTTTCCACCAGAGTGCTGCCTCAGTCAAGCGCTCTGCAGGACCGTAATAGCAACTTCCTCCTTATCATTAAAATCCCATTCCAGTGCGTCCCAGCGAGCTCTCTACATTTGCCAAGACTAATTTGTGTAATGATTGTGACAATGTGGGCAGGAAAGGAAAACAGGCTTCTTAAGGGGAGAAAAAGAAAATGTTAGGGTATTTTAAATGGTCTGTTAGCATCTTGATTTTTTTTTTTTTAAATCGATGAGAATTGTGACATGCTAAACCAGAATAATGCACATGACTTCATCAACATTCTATCAGTATATTTAGTCAATTAAAGGTTAACATATTAGTTATGTATGCCTAGACTAACTTAAAATTAAACTTGTAAGAAAATGTGTTATAAATAAAATGATGGGTAGTTTATTTAAATAAGATGTAAAACTAGCAACATTAATGTTAGTTCAAAAGGGACAGTCAGTGAGAATTACCTTATTTAGAATTCCATAGGCTTTTTCCCATAGTGTTTTCTATTTTATGGTTCTACGGGTGGCTTCTGATGGCATTTATAGTAACTAATTCTTACCATATGATTTTATATTTCCCTTAAACATAAAAATTTTATTTACAGTAGAAAGTGCACAGTCCACTTTCATCTGTGGTTTTGCATACTCATGGTCAATGATGCCCAGATGCAGAAATCACTGCCGTCTGAAGGTCACTGTGCGCCAAGGTCTAGAAGAGTCACCTCATTTCAGCTCATCACATGGGTACTGGCTCAGCGCACATCCTCCCGAGAACAGTGAAGTACACTAAGGTATTTTGGTAAAGAGAGAAAGAGAAAAAAACCCCATTGCCATAAGATCTAGTATAATACATGGCTACACTTGTTCTGTTTCAATAGTCCTCTTTGTTAGCCCATTAGTGTGAGTGTCTGTGAGTTACACTCAAAAATGGGAGTTCACATACAGACAGCACATTGTCTATGGGGTTAGCTGTGTCTGCAGCTTCTGGAATCTGCTGGGATGTGTCCCCTGTTGGTAAGGTCATGCTATCACACCAATCATTGACAGAATCCACAAGATGCTGGCTGTTCCGCTCTGGGCAATCTATTTCATTCTTCCTGGGAAGAAACCTGCCTACCACCTTCTCTGAAGCACCGTGGAATGTCAAGCACACATCTCTTTATTAGAACAACACTTCTTTCCACACCTCTTTGGCCCTTCATCCGTCTCACCTACAGATTTCACCCTTTCTCTTCTTTTCCCGTGCCTCCCAAAACTGTACCAGAAGAAAGGGAGAATGGTTTGAGAAGTTCCCAGCTGCTGTCTTCATGTACTCAGACGGCAGTAGCTTCACCTGGACACTAGGATAGACCCGCTTTGCGTTTCCAGAGAGGACTTTTGGTTTGTTTGTTAACATACTGCAATAACAAGAAAACACAACCAAGGAGCTGGCACAGTGGCACACACCTGTAATCTCAGCTCTATCAGGGCAGGGGCAGGGGCAGGGACAGGGGCAGGGGAAGGGGAAGGGGCAATTGCCACAAGTTTGAGGCCAGCCTGATTTGTATAGCAAGTTCCAGGACAGGCTGGTATCAAAAGAACAAAAGTTAATAAGCAAAAATAACCAAGATGGTTAAAGTATCTTTCTTAGTCCTCTCCTATTCACTCGTAGATATATTGACAGTTATGAGTTTGGGCATTTGTCCATTTGGCTATGATTGAAGCAGAGAATATAGGATTTATTTTACTTACTTATTTTTGAGTTAATCTCTCTGTCTGTCTCTGTCTCTGTCTCAGAAGACATCTGTATGTGCAGGGAAAGGAATTTAAAAAAGAAATTATGTATTCTAACATTTTCCTTTCACCGTGTCTTGGGACCACAGCCATTCTTGAATGGCCTTGAGGGCTGTTCCTCAAGTATCTAACAGGGGTTATATTCATGTAAAAGTTCTGTGCATTCTGATAACCTCTTATTTTTAATGGCCAGGTAGTAGGTTGATACAGAAAGGAGCTTTAGGAATCCCTGCACACAGCAAACCCATCTCTATTGCAAAGAGCGTCACTTCCGGAGTGCGAGGGACAGTGCTCTCTGCAAAGCAGTCTCTCCAGGACACAGTCCCTCAGCCATGGTGGCCCTTACTCTTTGGAAGGCAAGCACACCGCATCTTTCTTCCACTGTCTGGAGTGATAACATACTTTCTCTACTCTGAGTCCTCACTGCACTGATGGGACCGACCGCCATCTGTCTGTCCTGTTCTGGTTCATGTGCTGGGTTTTGTTAGCATCCCCCTTTAAGATTAAGTATTCATTGTCTGGAGCTTAGTTAACTAGGTCACTACCATCCTAACCCTGTTCACATGCGCAGAGCACTCTGAAAACAGAACTGAGATAAAATGTTTATCCAGCATGGCACCTTCAGTTGTTACCCTTTATGTAAAAGCCAGTATTTGATAAAGTTGTGCTTCAGGTAATAAACCTTAATTTTTATGCTTCCTAGAAATTTGCCTCCTCTTCCCCTAAAGATGACTGGCTCCTGGTGTGTGTACTGACGTATCAGTGATGTTATTACTAGTGTTATTCAGCGAGCCAGAGACTGGACATAGCATTAATTGCAAATTATAGCCTGAACATAAAAACCAATGAACTTGGGTGAGCATTTAATTTCTGTGCCCTGTCACTTTGATTCATACCACATCTTGCTTTTTAACTGCTGCCATGAACCCCGCGTGCATTTCTCTGCAGTATATTTTTTTTCATGGCATTTGCAGACAGTTGCGAGAGTCAAGCAGTATAGGACCCAGCAGGGTATGTGTTGTTGTGCCATTAATTGCATACCTCTGTGCCTCCAGAGGAAGGAGGCCAGAGGCAGATTGTCTTTTACCCCCTGAGAAGTATGATAATAGCTTGACAGTGTGCTTCCTTCAGTATTTCTCAGTGATTATAAAATACAAGTGAAGAAACTTGTTGGAAAGCAAAAAAGAGAGAGAGAGAGAGAAGCATCTTTAAATCACATCTCAGATTAACAGCATCGAGCACAGTTAGTGCATTGGCAGTGGGCGGGTGCTCATTTCTGCTTTCTCAGGCACCAGGACTAAGTCCTGTTGAGTTTTTAGGACCAGGGGTGAGTCTGAACGTGACTTTGGATGTTGCAAGTGTCACTGAGAGCGCAGAAAATTTGAGAGCATTAACCTGTTCAGCCTTTAACGTAGTCCGTGTCCCCCCTGCTCATGATCATGTTCTTTCCTGCTATTTGTGTGAAATCACTTATTTTAAACTAGAGAATTACTTTCCTGAAACACAAAGGATCCTTGAGTGGAGCCAGAGTCTCTGCTCTCCCACTTCCTGTTTGTCCTTTGACTCTGAACACATCACTTGGGCCCAGGGAACTTTTCTTTCTTCGCTTGTAAAATAGCGCGTCTTCCCACATTCTTGCAGTTTCTGTCTACTGAGCTTGCTTGTGTGGCCTTGTTCCTGGTGCCTTGCACTACAGATATGACCAACTCTTACCATCCCTCTCCCTGTGATGGATTAAAGACAAACAAAATGAAACAAAACAAAAAAACAAGAAGCCTAGTGATCTGGCACAATGGTGAATATCTTGAATCCCAGAATTCTAAAGATAGAGAGAGATAGGTGTGTCCAGAGTTCAAGATCACTCTTTGGATCTATATAGAGTTTCAGACCACCAGGGCTATGACAGATCCAGCCTCAAAAGAGAACAAACCCAAAATGTAGTTTAAGTAAAATTTACATGATCTCCAAATTCAAGTATTTTAGAAAAGAAATCTAATAATCTGTATTTGTTCCTGCTGCACAAGGCTCTGGATGAACACGATAAATTACTGACACGACAGCCTAGTGTTCTTAATGTCTTAATTACAAGAGAAGGACGCCAATTCTCCAGGGCTGGTTCTCTGTGAAGTGTGTATTTATGGAAAGTGAACATCAACAAGCTGAATGAGGTGCAGGCATGTTGGGGAGCCATTAGCGGGATGCTTGTGATGGCGTCTCATTAAATAAACAGCAAGTGAAGTTTTCTTTCCACCTTGGGTGTTAACGTGGAGTTTAAAAACAGCCAACAGAAAAAGCTAAATGCTTAAGGGATTTATGGTAAGACTCAATAGTGCCATTAATTTCCATGTATGCTTTAAATTGCTGGAGTAAAATAATGTATTCAGCAAAGAAGCAAGTTCCCGCTTCCTCCCATGAGTCTCCTTGATTGTGCAATTGGTATCTCATTCTTTAATTAAACTTGTCCAAAGATAGGATCAGCTAAAGTGTTTACTGTATAAATAGTTTTCGTTCCCAGTGTGCAAGCTTAAAACCGTGGTATATAAAGAGTTTGCCATCTGTTAAAAACCAAAACATGTGGTGTGCTGTTGCATAAAAATAAACCACACATTATTCATATGAAGGATTACAGTATAGTATATCTTGGGGGATGACAATAATTTGTGATACTTTGGAATGTCACCACCTTTTCTCTAAGTAACAGTATGTTCAGAAATGCATTATGAAAAGCAACATGGCCATGTATAAGCACAGGAAATTGAGTTTTATGTTCAATACTTTCTCTTCCTCTCTTACCATGTGGTCATTCATTTATGACAGAAATTTAAATAATTCTTCTCCCTTTGCTGCATCCTTTTGGCCCTGTGGTCATTGTATCTCAAAGAACCTGCCCACTACTACGTTATTTCTGCTTATGTGTGTGCCTGAAAAAGCTTCAGGCTGACCCACCATCCTCACCATTAAAGCCACAGCAACACTACACTGTCTGCGGAGCAAAGTCTTCGTTCTTCAGAGCATCCTCAGAGAAACAGGTCACCAGGGTTCAGGCCACCGTGCAGCCTTGGCCCTCACCCTGGAAACCCCATGGCGTCTCTGAATCCTAGAAGTCACTTCCTTTCTATTTCTGTGTTCACACTTCCCTTTCACTGGGGAATCCACTTTCCTCCCTCACACACCCCAGATTAGGTCTGTGTTTTGAAGGCTCCAAACATGGGATTTGTCGAAACTTCCTTTCTCACCGGCCCAAGTAGAAGCAGCTGTTGATGTGATCATACTATAATTCCTATTGTGGCTGGTCGTTTCAGCTTGTTCTACTCATTACGGACTTCTCCATTACCTGAGGCATTTGGGTTTGGATTTATATTTGGCCTGGTTTTGAGTCTGTTACCCTACCTGGCATGAGGAGAGGCCTCAGTAAGCATGGGAGCTTCTCTTAGCGTGGCTCAGGAATACTGCCATACCCTGTATAGGAGTTTCCCACCACACAGCCATGGCTACAGCTGTTTAAAGTGATTTGGAGATTCAGTCGTGTCTGACGGGATGGTGTGAGGAGTTTTGATATTTCAGACAGAACCAGTATCATGCTCTTTGGACTTTTTAGATTCCATTTCAGAACAACAAATAAATTATAAACACTGTCCAGGAAAAGTGTTCAGCTGTGATATTCAGAATTATTCTTTCTTTACTTTAAAGATTTATGTTTGATTCTGGACTCTCTGTGTGTGTGTGTGTGTGTGTGTGTGTGTGTGTGTCTGTGTGTGCGTGTGTGTGTACATGTGTACATGAGTGCAGGTTCCCATGGAGGGAAGAAGTGAGCACTGGATACCCCGGAGCTGGGGTTCTAAGAGCCGAATGTGCTTTTAACTGTTGAGTCATGTCTCCCGGCCCTCAGAATTATTCTGAAGTTTTAAAAATAGAATCTATTGTAATTATGTTGTACATGTTTATTGTAATACTTTTATTGATGTGTAGTAGGCAGGATAAACTTCGGTCAACACAATCTGAGGGTGTGACGTGTGTCCCAGCAAAGAAGTTACCACCATGAAGACAGTACTCACACCCAGGGACTCAGAAGTTCTCGGGACTCTCTGCAGCCCATCTTCTGTCCCTGGCACACACCATACAGTCACCGATAAACCCAGATTCCTGGGGATCCACCTTCCTCTCCCAGGACTCCGAGTTAGTGGCGTTATTCAATACACAATATTTGAAGGTAGAGGGGGTTTTGTTGTTATTGTAGTTAAAGATTTATTTCTTTACTTATTTATTTATTTATTTATTCTGTGTGAGTACACTGTTGGTGTCTTCAGACACACCAGAAGAGGGCGTTGGATCCCATTACTGATGGTTTCGAGCCAACATGTGGTTGCTGGGAATTGAACGCAGGACCTCTGGAAGAGCAGTCAGTGCTTGTAACTGTTGTGCCATCTCTCCAGCCTGAGGGTAGAGTTTTATTGAACACTTATTCTGAGATTTGTGTAACAGTATGCAGTGATACCTTATTTTTACTGACAAGTACTGCAAATTTTATTGCTACACCAATATTTGTCAATCAAGTTAACAGGCATTCGGAGTAGTTCCAGCTTTGGGCCATGGCAAAGCTATTAAGAATATCCATGTAGAAGTCCATGTGAAGACATGTCCATTCGTTTTCCTTGACATAGATAGGAGTAGAAAGGTTGTATTATACGGTATCTTTAACTTCTGAAGAAATTCCTAAGCTATTTCTAACGGATGTATAAATTATGCTCATACTCTCTTGATCACACGGAGTTCTTCCCCATCTTTGCCAACATTTGTTACATAGCAACTGCTGGCCACTGTAGCCACTTGGACAGGTCTGTGTTTACTTCTCATTTGGTTTTAACTTTCATTTTTCTTATGACAAATGGTTTCGAACATCTTTTGTTGAACTTTCTTATATTATCTCTTCTTGGAAGAAGTGTTTCTTGACCCCTCCTTTTTTTTTATTGGTATGCTTGTTTTTTAATCTTGAGTTTGGAGACTATGTTAACTGTATTTTTAAAAAGTAGAATACAGGTCTTGCAAATGTTTTCTCCCATTTTCCATATATATTGTATTAGTATGATAAATAGCATTGATGGATTTTCAAATGTTAGATTCACAATGTACAGTTCAGAGTTAAGCCTTACTGACGGTTTCCTTTGTCTTGTTGGATTAGGCCTCACAGATGTATGTTGAGAATTCTTTACACCTGTGTTTATAAAGCACACCAGTTTTTAGTGTTGTTTTTATATAATGTCTTTGTCTGCTCTGACCTCAGGGGCGATGCTGGCTCATGGTGTAAGTTGAGAAACAATCTGTTTTCTTCAAGGGTTTATATGCTACCTTCTTCCCCAAATACTTCGGAAAATTCTCCAGTCGAGATTATTGGGCCTAGAATTTTCTCTGTGGGAAGATTTTGAACCACAAGTTCAATTTCTTGAATTGACATATATATTCAGTTTCATTCTTTTTCACTTACTTTTTAAAGTTTGTGACTTCTAAGAGTTTGGTTCATTTGATCTGGTTTCCTTAATTCATTCACATAACATTGTCTGTCCCCGTCTTATGATCCATTCACATCTCCTTCTGTTTTCTTCTGGCTGAAACTTGCTCTTCATCATTATTTTTGTTTCCTTGAATAGGACCTGGCCATTCTGCTTTTAGGATTGAGAAACTTGATTTGTGTCCCCTCGCAGTCACTGCCTTCTGTTGCCATATGTACAGTTTCCAGGGAACCATTGTCTCATGAGCTATATAAAATATTTAAGACAACATCATATTTGACCATAACTTTAGTATTGGAAGGAAGTATTGCCTTCTACTGTATGCTCTTCTTGTCCCCTCTGTCTAGAGTGGTAATGACTTGCTTCTACATTATATCAACTTATAGATTTAAGTCCCTTGTTCTAGTATAAATTAAAATCATGTATGTGTATAATAAGAAATGTACCAGTTAAACACATAACTTTCCCCCTATCTGTTGAACTATTAGAAATAGTTTTATCCCTTTTCTGTTGCCTGACTAAGGGTAAGCATTTCTCATTCTATGGAGACCAAGATAGTCACAGTTGGGTTGCTTGTCAAAGAGCTGCAGTTGGTCATCTTCTATCAACCTAAAAAAAGCTCCTAAAGGCTAAGATACATAATAACTTCTGTAACATCAGATGTTCATTTTTGTTTCAGGGAAAAATCTGAAGGGCTCCATTGATATGTCTCTTATTCTGATCACATTTGTTTCAGAGTTTGATAGTGATATCTGTACTATTTAAATATATGGAATCCCATGCACCTTCTGTCTTAAAATACATAATAATTGAAGGAAGTCACTACTATGCTGTTAAACACTAATCGGACCTACAGAACCTGTTGAGAATGAGGCAATTCAATGAAATTTAAGTGCCGAGAAGTCTCTTGCAAATCCCAAAGATGTTGCTGGGCATACATTCCTCTCTGTGTGTAGATGTATCAGGAGATGCTGTGCCTCAGAGTCACCTACCGCTTACCCATCATCGGGGTTTGGGAGTCCCTATTCATTTTAGGTTCTCTCGGAGACGCTGGTGCCTAGCCAGGCTTGGAGATTATATGAAGGGCATTGTTTTGACATTAATGGGAAATCACTTTCACGGAAACAAAGCTTTTAAAGGAAGAATTCAAGTACCTTTAAGCATCATTTAAACAAAGATAATAGTTTGGAAGATAATTTTCTGACATACGTCTTTGAAAGTGAGGGTGTTACAGAATTTCATGGCAGGTAAATAGAGACTACACATCTCATTTTCGTGACCACGCCTTGGGGGTTGTTAATATGGGCAGCCCTATGCATTTTAGCCAAATGTGATGCTTTTTGAGCTTATGTTTGTTCGCCTGGCTTTTCTGCCTTCCCTACGTCAGTTTGTGTTTGCTGCTGAGCATGTCCCTGTCCGGCCACCGTTACCCTTACCCATTTATTTGCTGAGGATGGAACCCACACCTTGCCTGTGCTGAGCATGTGATCCGCCCTGGGGCTGCACTTCCAGCCCCTGGCTTGTGTTGCTTAGATACTCAGTTAATGGTTAGGGAAGCAGAGGATGAAGATTGTCAGAACTAAGTCTGGAGTTAAGCCAGGGTTGAGCTCTTCCCTCCTGAACGGTGCCCACGGAGATGGCATTCATAATGACTGTGTAAGAGTATGGACTGCTTTGGCGCTGATGGGGTTTCTGTTACAACTTAAAAATCGCATCACTTAGTGTCTAAAATTTCTAATTTAACATATGGGGTCACATCTGTTAAAGGATTATTACTCTAGAAGGGGAATGATGTATAATTTATTAAAATAACCCTATGGGGAGACAGCCAGCTCCATTTAATGAACTGAAATACTTGCCGCCTCCGTGGAAGGCTCCCAGCTGCACCTCACAGTATTTCCATCAAGGGGGCAGATGAAAACAATTGCCCTTTATAGAATGTTTACAGTGTTGGATTAGTTAGTGTCTCTTAGCTAAAGAAATATTTATGTTCCCTGTTCAGTGTAAGCTTTGAATATTGGACTCCTGCTGGTTTGTAGCTGATATTTAATTCTTAGGAGAACAAAGGTCCATTTTTCCTCAGCTGTAGGAGGCCAGGAAGGAGACTTTTGTCTACCCTTCCCAGATCACGGCTCCCAAAGGCTGGCATCTTAGACAGAGCATCTCCCGAGAGTGGTCCAAATGTACCCCTTCTCCCACTCCTTATGAAGTGTGTAGTCTTAGAGAGTGAAGCCTTGCAAGGGGTTACTTTTGGATCAAGTACATTAATTTTCCTTTCTCACATAGCAATAATATGGAGAAAGGCTCCTGCCGGAAGCACGTCCATGTCTGGCTGCTGATTGGGATTCTCAACAGCAGAGAACGTGTCTGTCTCTCAATTTACTGGCAAACTGATTGCAGAACCAGTGGGATGCTTAGCAGTAGGGAAGACCTTGCACAATTCCCACCTTTAAATGAAAGAGAAAATGGCTGTGGGCTCTGGCCCACATTCCCTGCTGCTCTCCTAGGAACACTCAAGTGTGATTGTCCCATGCTCAGCAGAGAGATTTCCATCAGAAATCTCAATGTGGGGCTCCGTCTGGGCTTACTCTGTTCTTGCTCTTCCTTTTGACATGTTGACCTTATGCTGAAATTTATCAGTGATTTTGTTTTACATCAAATGTTAACTTCTGATTTTAAGTCAGGAAGATTAATATGTATATTAGAATTTCTCTTAATTGATATTTACCAAGATTACTATAGTAAAATTGCTTTATATGTCTGTTAGCTTCATCCTTCATTTCAGGTGGGAAGCACATTTTCCTTGGGTACTATAATATAATCTCATATTTCTTTCCCCTAAATTAATTAATTTAACGTGTTGAATTTGCATCAAATTCTACCTTGGGTAACTACTGTAATAAAAGCCAGTCATTTGTATTTTTCATATTTCATATAGCTGTAGAAGTTGAGTATCCTTTACTTGAAATATTTGGAATTAAAAATGTTTCTGATTTCCAAAGTTTTGGAATATTTGCATACGCACAGTGAGATGCCTTGAGGATGAGACACACTTAACATACAACTCACTTATATTTCATGTACACTTGATTCATATAGACGGAAGTTATTTTTTTATATTCTGATGGTTAATCTCAATTGTCACCACTATGAGATCTAAAATCACCTGGGATATAAGCCTCAGGGACTTTAATTTGATTACTTAATATTGGAAGACTCACCCATAGGTGGCACCATTCCCTAAGCCAATTTCCTAGACTGTATTAAAAAGGGGAAAAGTGATCTGATCACAGAGTTTCTTCACTCTGCCTCCTTGCAGTGGGTGCAGGTATATGCCTCAAGCTCTTAATGCCCTGCCATGGTCCTTCCCTGCCATGATGAAACCTGAAACTGTGAATCAAAATGACCCTCTTCATCTTTGATTTTGTCAGGGTATCTTATCATACTTACAGAAAAAGTAACTAAGACATACATATTTAATTTTTTTTTTTGCATGAAACAAAGTTTGTATGTATTGAAGTATCAGATTTGTAACAACATGCGTTACTCTGGGCATCAGACTTCTGGGCATGCTCCTAAAATTCCTTTATTTGAGGAAGATAAAACAACCAGAATCCTTCTTGTAAAGTCCTAACATAAACCAAGTTGGGATTTCACTAGAGTTCCCCTGGGGGAGCTAATGAGATCTTTAGGCTTTCTTAGAGCAGTGGATGGGGCATTACATTCATTCAAGATTGTGGATGACCCTAGAGAAAACCACACTGGAAGGTATATACACAACAGGAATGATGGCTGCCTGTGTAGATGGAATCCGCTCCACTCACCCTTCCTGTCTTAGTTTGGGGTTTAGGGCTGTGAACAGACACCATGACCAAAGCAGCTCTTATAAGGACAATATTTAATCGGGGCTGGCTTACAGGTTCAGAGGTTCAGTCCATTACCATCAAGGTGGGAGCATGGCAGAGTTCAGGCCGATGTGGGGCTGGAGGAGCTGAGAGTTCTACATCTTTATCCAGAGGAAGCCAGGAGCAGACTGGCTCCAACATGGGTAGCAGGAGGGTCACAAAGCCCACCCCCACAATGACACACTTCCTCCAACAAGGCCACACCTCCTCCAACAAGGCCACACCTCCTAATAGTGTCACTCCCTGGCCCAAGCCTATTCAAACCACTGTGCTTCCCCACCTACACCCTCTTGTTCCTGTCAGAGATCCTATGGCCACATGCAACGAATGTAGAATTGCATACAATTTGTTGTGTTGGTGGGTGTGGGGGTGTGTATGGCTGGATGCTCAGGTGAGGGTTCCATGACCCAACCTGCCTTGTCCCTTCCTTCCAAGAGGAAAGATCAACAAACCCAGCTGTGATGATCTTTGTCGAGCAAGCCCACCTGGACTATAGAAAATTGTTTGGCTAGGAAGATAGCCCTGTACAACAGAGCATTTCAGAGCTGCAGATTGTTGTCCCTCTCCCTCTCCCTCTCCCTCTCCCTCTCCCTCTCCCTCTCCCTGTGGACGTTGTACATCGTGGTGCGGAGCCTAGTGCGCACCACGATGTACAACGTCCACAAGCAGTAGGTTCTCAGAGGCAGTGGTGCAATTCTTTTTTTCTTTTAATTAGGGGAAGGTGTCATGCCACAGCACACATAGAGAAGACAGTTTGCAGGAGCCATTTCTCTGCTCCCATCATGTTTGAGGACCATGTCATGCCTCAAACTCAGATCGTCAGTCCAAGTAGCAACAGCCCTCACTCAGTGGGGCCATCTCGTTTGCTCAGACCAGGACTTTGGATTAGAGATTCTCACGGTGTAATAGGGTTTGGGGAGCAAGAGAAGTGCAGTGTGGCTCCGTAGGAATAGCGTGGGTCAAAAGCGTCATTTATACCTCTCCCAAGGAAGTGTTTAACCATAGAGTAACTGTGACATTAAAACAGAAGAAAGTACACATTCACTAATAAGATGGCTAATACAGATCCCTGTGGGATTACAACAGCAGCTTTTCAGAGCACATTAAGAAGCCAAATGTAAGAAGTGTAACTAGTCCTGTTCTGGTGCTTAATGCCCATGACTGTCCTTCACGGCTGGCAGACAGTCAGATACCTTCATTGCACTGATGGTAACAGCAGCTTAGCCAGATATTTCAAACCACCTACAACTGGCAGCCCTGAAACTCACATCCCCATCTTTCTACTAAGCAAGGGTATGTGTGTAACTGGGTGCTTAAGACACAAAATAAAGGAAAATTACTATGGTTTTATAAAACTACCTTTATCTTTAGAGACAGTAATACAAAGTTGGTAGTTCCTTTGTACAATGTACTACTTACACTAATACTTAATTCCACTCTGCCATCATGATCAAAGCGATGAACAACCCACTTTCTCAATGTCTGGGCCACATGCCAGAGATAGGAAGCAATTGTAAAGACTGTTGGCATTGCAGTCTTCTTGGGGCAACCTGAGACCCAGTCTTGGGTTCTGCTGTTTTCAAAATATGTGTCCTGGGTAAGGGACACATGTTTAACTTTTTAGATGCTCAGTAAATGACAACTATATATCAACAATGAATTTCCCTGGAGGTAACTGATACCCATAAGCCCAGGGACTTGGGATGCTGAGGGGAGAAAATCACCTGATAGTGAGTTCAAGGCCAGTCTAAGTAACACAGGATGACCTTTGTTTCGTAAACAACACAAAGAATTTTGAGAAGTCCAGAATATAGCTCAGTTGGTAGAGTGGGGTCAGTCTTGATCCCTGCACTTCTTAAAACCTGGCATGGTGGCTAATGTCTATAATTATGCCTGTAACGGAGGCAGGAGGATCAGATGTTCAAGGTCATTTTCAGATACGTGGTGAAGTCAAGGCCATCCTGGCCTACATGAGAGTCTGTGTCTATACAGAAGGAGAGGGAGGGAAGGATGGAGAGAGGAAGGAAAGGATGGAGGGTGGGAGGGAGAAA
>NC_034611.1:18780551-18803401 GCF_900095145.1 Mus pahari | reverse complement strand
GAGGAGAGGAGAGGAGAGGAGAGGAGAGGAGAGGAGAGGAGAGAGAAAAGCCAGCTGTGTTATGGAGTTTTGATATCCCACTAAAAATAGCTGAAGTTTACAAACCTAGAAGGTCCTGCTTAGCTGTGCCTGTATTCTGTCTTATCTGTACAGGTAAATTCACTAAAAACTTCAAGTAAGACATGTGAAATACAGCACTCTACTTGGAATGTTCTATAGGAAAGCATTTGAGCCTAACTTGCTTCTTTTTCTTGTCTTCCTCTTCTGTCCTTCCTGTTATGGTCGACTGGACATTTTGGGTTAGATATTCTTTAAAGCAGTGTTCTCTGTTCGTTGTGTATCTTATTTTCTTACAACTGCGGCTTTTATTTTAAGAAAGCCAATACACTTGAGATTGCAAACCTGCCCTTCTGCCATTCCTTCTAGGATGTCTGGATTTGCTCATGCATTCCTCCTTTCAGAAACAGTTCTTGAGGATTTCTCTATGGAGGGTCAAGTGCCAGAATGCTGGATATAAACTATGGTAAGGTGAGGTCTTCCCATGTTGAAACAAGCCTGCAAGGGGGGAAAAGGTCAGGAAGTAATGAAAATGTTGAGTGTTCTTCATACATCCACATTAACAGTATGAGGAGTGGTTTTCCTCCTCCTCCTCCTCCTCCTCCTCCTCCTCTTCTTCCTCTTCCTCCTCCTCCTCTTCTTTCTAGAAACAAAATATACAGGCACAGAAAAGGTATTCTTTTTTGATGAAGGATCATAAATGACTTTGCTTTAAAATAGGATCACAGGCAGTGAGATAGATGATTCTTCAACAGAAGTAGTGGAAGGACTTGCCAAATAGAGAAAACACCACAAGAGAGTCAAGTAGGCAGTTTTGCAGCATCCTTTGAAGGCTTCATACAGGAAATCTTGGCTTCACAGGTAAGTTTGGGGGGGGATGAAGATAGAGCTAGGGGCCATCTTGGAAAAGGCAGGACTGTTGGTCCACGAAGCACAGTAGCGGAGAAGCTCAAGGTAAATGCTGTTCCCTAGAATAAGTCCAGCGTTTCAGGTGGATTTGTGGAGACAGTCACTCAGTTAAATCAATGTCTATGTTTAATTAGCAATCAAAGTGTGTCAAAGTGGCAGCCCCAGACAGAAGCAGATTCTGTGTCTCTGTGTGGCTTCTATCTACATGTAGAATCCCTTACTAGGGTGCCAATGCCTAGGTCTCATCATTGCGCTGGTCTTTGTCAGGGTGGCAATGCCTAGGTCTCGTCATTGCGCTGGTCTTCTGTGCTATAGTTTGTCTTCTTCCTCTGCAAACCTTATGATCATTGAGCATGTGCAGGACTCTGTTGGCCCTTGTAGCAAGCTTGGCATCAGTAGGCTCCATCTTTGCACAGGCAGACGGCAGGTCAGTGCCTGTGGGTCCGGAGCAGCATCACACCTTCAGCCCACCAGAAGTCTAGAAAATTCACGTTTTGCTAATATAAGAACTGGTAAGTTGTGGTACCAGACCTTAGAATATGTGTGTCCTTTCGCTTATAATATAAACAGCTAACAACAGAGGTACCACTTACTGATTGCCTTAATTTCCTGTCCTGTAGTGGGGATAAAATGTTTTGACAAAAGCAGGCTAAGGGGGAAATGGGGTTGTTTCAGCTCACAGTTCAAGGCAGAAGTCCATCATTGTGGCGCGAGTCACAGCAGTAGGAGCGAGGTACACTGCATCTGTAGTAAATAAAGCGCACATGCAGCTAGCACACTTTCTCAACAGCCGTGCCTGAGTTACAGAGCAATTGCTTCTTCCACTGCCTAGATGGCTACCCTAGCCTGGGGATAACTATGATTTCCATTATTCCAGGACCATTCCACTTCTTCCCAGATATTACTCCTAATGGTAATGTACAATTATAGGCTGAACATCACTAATCTCAAAGTCAGAAATGCTGGAGAATCTAAAACATTTTTGTGTATTGATCGAATTCCATAAGCAGAAAATCCCATATCTGATGTGATGCATATTATTCAAAACACAGGAGCCCTAAATTAGTGTAGAGAATTTCCTTCAAGAGTGTATGTTTTGTGTGTGTGTGTGTGTGTGTGTGTTTGTATGTGTTTGTAATATATACATATATGTAGTAGATGAACTTCGTATGTAGACATAAGTTCAATCACAAAGATAATGTATTTTACATATGTATTTTACAAAGATTTCAAAAGGCAGCAGTTTTGAAATCAGAAAGATTTCTTATCCAAACTTTACATATACTCACTTTTCTCAAATCCAGTTTTTCTCTTTAATATCTTTTTCCCTCAGTAACACATTTTGTGGTTTGGATAAGTGTTTCCCAAAGGCTGTGTATTAAAGTCTTTGCCTCCAGCTCATGGTACTACTGGGAGATGACAGAGCCCTTAAGAGGTGGAGCCTAGTAGAAGTAGGTTAGTTCACTGTGGGTATGTCCTGGAAGGATACTGGGATCCCAGCCCCTGCTCATCCCCTTTTGCTTTCTGGTTGTCCACAGTGAACAACCTCCTCCCCTTTGTGTTCGGTGTCATGACACACTGCTTCAGCCCAGGACTGAAATCTACTGAGCATGGACTAAGGCTTCTGAAAACGTAGGCCAAAAGTAACCTCCCCATCATATAAGTTGATCATCTGGTGTAGTGGCTGGTTTTGTGTGTCAACTTGAAACAAGCTGGAGTTATCACAGAGAAAGGAGCCTCCCTTGAGAAAGTGCCTCCATGAGATCCAGCTGTAAGGCATTTTCTCATTAGTGATCAAGGGGGGGGGGGGAAGCCCATTGTGGGTGGTGCCATCCTTGGGCTGGTAGTCTTGAGTTCTATAAGAAAGCATTCTGAGCAAGCCAGGGGAAGCAAGCCAGTAAACATCATTCCTCTTTGGTTTCTGCATCAACTCCTGCCTCCAAGTTCCTACCCTGGGTGAGTTTCTGTCCTGACTTCCTTTGCTGATGAACAGCAGTGTAGAAGTGTAAGCTGAATAAACCCTTACCGTCCCAACTTGCTTCTTGGTCATATTGTTTGTTTGTTTGTTTGTTTGTTTGTTTTGGGTTTTTTCAGGAACAGAAACCCTAACTAAGACATCTGGTCCATTGTTCAGTAATGGAATACTAACTTTACAGAAGACTCTGGCTTCCCTGTGAAAAGTCCTGTTGAATTCCAGGCACACTTCCCATGGGCGGGATTGGCATAGGCTAACATTTGAAGGAATTGGGACTTTGATTTGGATATTCTGGGATCAACAAGATCACTCTGAATAATGCAGTAGCATGAACCACGCATGTTTCAGAAAGATCCTCAGAACAGTGTGACACTGTCGGCATAGGGAATGGGTAGAAAACTTAATTTTTAAAATTTGCTTTTGTTGGAGAAATTGTTTTGCTTGCTGTCTTGGGTGAAGCAGTTCATGTAAAATGTGAAGATTGTAGGTGGCCAGCTTCTGCCATGAAGCACATTCTGAAACATTTGCTATGACCTAAAGGGAAATGGGGGGGGGGGGAAATCATGATTAATTCTTTTGGTTTGTTTTATGTTTGTTTGTTTGTTTGTTTGAGATAATGTTTCTCATGTAACAGTCCTGATTGTCTTGTAACTCACTGTGTAGACCAGGTTGAATTTTTGAGACAGGGTTTCTCTGTGTAGTCTGGGCTGTCCTGAAAGTCATTCTGTAGACCAGGCTCACCTCAAACTCAGGGATCTACCTGCCTCCACCATTCCCGGGCCATGATTCATTTTTATGCAGCCTGAGTATTTAATGCTAGGGTGCTTCCCATGCCTTCTGCTGTTCTTTTTCATTCTATTTGTCTTGATACACCAACATAGCATAGTAGAGGAAGCAAAGATAAAGTTGAAGTGTAACGGTCTCATTTTCTTTGTACTTCTGGAAAGAGACCTGTGTTGACAGCAATAGGAAAATAGACGTCTCTGCTATAATATCGACAGAGTCCTCCCGAACCATCTTAAATGATCCAAATTCAACAAAAAAAGCCATCCTTCCCCCCAGTCCCTTATGTGACTACTTTGAAAGGCTCGGTGGCTTCGCATGGGGTGCAGGTCTATTATCTGAGCTACTCAGACAGCTGAGGGAGGAGGACTATAACTTCAAGACTTGCCTGGGATGTAGAATGAGTTCAAATCCCATCTTTGGTGGAATGTAATGACGTCAAAAGCAAGAAGAAAGGATACAGGTCAGTGATAGAGCATGTTTCTAGCGTGTGTTAGACTTGGGGTTCAATCCCTAGGCCATGGGGCCATGGGGGTTGGGGAACAAACTCAAGTAACATGAATAAATTGAGGAAAAAAAATCAGACCCAGGGGCTTTCTGGGACTGAAGAGGCCTTAGGAGAACCAGCAGGAGCTCTCATTTGTAGATGAGAATATTGAGGTACGGAGAGCAAGAGAAGGTTTGCTGAGTCTTGTCCTGACAGGAACCAGAATCATCATCCCTGCCGCTTGTTCATTTCCTCCAGAATAAGGATAGGGTGAGCTTCTACAACTGAGAAAACTTCCCCATGCTTATACACATTTAAAAGTCAAACTAACCGTGATAGGCTAAAACTTGAAATTCAGTATGGGAAATGGGGCAGAGGATAGTCTTGGTGGTAGGTGCCCTGAGATTTTAATATTTTCTCTGTGTTTGTGCTGTTATGAAAATATTGTGTGGCTAGGGTGCTTACATGTGATTCTTTAGCATTTTATCTTTCTGGGTGCCCCAGACTGCTAATAATTTTTTTCTTCTAAACAAAACTCATATGAACCTAAACTTCATGCCTGGTGACTCAGAGAACGCATTGGGGAAAGCTGCAGAGCCAGCTGTGAAGGCCTGTGTTCACCCATGTGGTAGGTGAGGAAGGCAAAGGACTGAGAGGGTAGCTGGTGAAGTGCCATCATGAGGGGCCTGGAAAGAGGAGCGTGAGCGGAAACGGATAGGCTGGGTTTGTATGATTGGTCTGTCTGCTGGAAAGTGACAGAGAGTTTAGAATCCTTAAATGCTGATGGAGCCCAAGACAAGCTAGCAAGTGATGCACAGAGAAGCTTGATTTCTCAGGCAGAGGATGAGGGTATGTGGGTGTATACATGGGCTTTTGGGAAACAGTCTCCCTTCTTTGTCCCAGAATAAGGTAAAGGTTAATAAGTTTCTAAGTTTAATGTAAAAAGAATAGAGTTTATCATTGTTCTTGTTTATCCTAGTGTGTGCCATTTCCAGATGTGAATCCCTTCTCTCTCTGGAAGATTCTGCTTTACCTGTCAAGCTCCTGCCTTTGGCAAACTGGGCTCTCAGGGAATTCCGTGTGCCTGAGTTTTCCAGGGGTGCAGGCAAGTGTGCGCCAACAGGCCTGCCCTCATGCTTGCAGAGTGCGGTGCCCTTAGGAGAAGGGCTTTCTTTGGTTTACACAGCACCCCCAAGCAATGTAGTAAATAGATGATAAACCTCAGCTTTGGCTTAAGACGTAGTGGGTCCCTGCAGGAGTCTATGATTCGGGCTTAGTAAGTACAGGGATGACTAGAATATTAGAAGTCATTTGGAGGAGAGAGCATCAAAGAAATATGCGTGGTGGAGGAGAGAAGGGCAGGGACGAAGACAGAAGCCTCAGGAAGAAGAAAGAGATGGGGAGAGAGCTCCCAAACTGAGCAGTATGGGATGCTTTATCAGTCACATGGCTTTGAATGAAAGCATAGCAGTATTTTCAGCTGAGACACATAATAAAAGACATTTTATGTAGAAATTGGCATGAGAAATAGTGCTAAGAATAAGAAGAATGAAGCCTGCGGTATTCTCATTTAGCAGAAACATAGAATCTGCGGGGTAGTTGTGGGTTCCTGTGATAGATTTTTCTGTCAGGTCTGAGTATGGCTCCTGTCATCCCAAGGCGAGGACAACAGAAGGGTGAAGATCGCTGGCTACAAATCACCAGAACGGGTCTGACAATGTTAAGGTTTTAGTCACCCCGCACTGACTTCTTCAAAATGGTGTCCACATTCTGTTTGTACAAAGGGAATTTCTGTGCCATGTAGTACAGGATAGCCAGAAAGAAGACGTTATCTTCCTAGGCGTTAACCACTCTGTGCTGACTGGTTGAAGGTGAATTGGGAGACTCTCACTCCCACACCTACATGATGGACGGCAAAACCCAGCTTCCCAGCCTTATCCTACGTAACTGCATTGACAAAAAGCAAATTAAATGGAAATCTCTCTCTCTCTCTCTCTCTCTCTCTCTCTCTCTCTCTCTCTCTCTCTCTNCTCTCTCTCTCTCTCTCTCTCTCTCTCTCTCTCTCTCTCTCTCTCTCTCTCTCTCTCTCTCCCCTTTCAGTTAAGAAGAAGAAACCTAAACTTCTGAACAAATTTGATAAGACAATTAAGGCTGAGCTGGATGCTGCAGAAAAGCTCCGGAAAAGGGTAGGTTGCTATTTTTGATTTGCACAAAAGTGTACAATGGTTTCCATGTTACAAACCTGGGAATGGCAGGACTGTGAGAAGTATAAATAACGATGGCAACAACAACAACGATAGTCAATGTGAAAGAAACCATCTGTGGCTCTCCCGGCACCTCAACACAGTTCTATGTGAACCGGGTCAAGTGGGACAGAACTGCACCCAGGGGCCACAGAGGAAGAGAATGAACCACAGGACCTCTGGCCTGGTGTCAACCCTCCCCCATCGAGTGCTAATTACATGGATTCCATAACCACTTGGTCACGGGAGGGGGGGGGCTTCAGTTTCCTTGTTTAGACAAATGAAATGATGGGAGTAGTCCTAAATCCCTCTTGCTTTTCGTAAAGCTCAAATTAGAAGAAATTTGTGTTGTGTTGTGTTCCTACAACCAGCTAATTCTGTAGCATGCCAGTGCAAACGCAGTCTTCTCCAGCACCTGTGGCTGTGAAATGTCACAGGCTTAGTATTGTCCTCACTTAGGCAAATAGAGCTCATGACAACTCAGCTCTGTCATCAAGTAATTGCAGTGTTCTGGTTTCTCACCAGATGGTCTGGCTTTTGAAAACAATGAATTGGCATAGTCATATAATATATTATAATAATAACCACAATATATTTACTATACTGCAGTTAGGATCTTTAATTATCTGCTTGGTTTTCTTAGAAATTTCTTTTGATTTTACCTCAGTTTAGAGTGTGTAGTTTCCTGACCTGTGCATTGCTATTGAGCAGCCATTAGCTACAAAGAGGTAGCCAGAAAGTTATGCAAGCCAGGAGACAGCAGTAAGAGGGCTACACAAGTCAGGGACGGAAGTGGGATACATTTTCACTTCTTACCTGTTTACTAGCAGGAGCAGGAGTGAAAGGCCTCTGTGACCAGCATTGGGCAGGACTTTGCAGATGAGCTTTGGCCAGCCTTGGTCACCAGCACATAGAAACAACTCCAGAGGGTGCTGTCAACAGTGAGGATTCACCGTACCTAGATTTTTGTCATCGAATGATTGCTGCATTTGTTTTGTTTCACTTATAAAGCAAGGCCATCTATGGCTTTTGTTGTTGTTGTTTGTTTTTGGGGTGTGTGTGTGTGTGTGTGTGTGTTTGGGGGAGGTGATGGGGGGGAGGATTCACACTTCTCTCAGTGTGTTTCCTTCACCGTCTCTGCTCCAGACAGATTACACATGCAAACATGCAGGAGGCATCTTTGGAGCTAAAACATCAGTAAAGGACTTTAAAGAAGGAGTTTTCTGTGGTTATAGTGAGTGAAAACCATGGGCTGAGTTACTGAGGAGCTCATGAATCAGAGGGATTTAAAGTGCTGGCGCGGTCCACAGGGTGTCCTCCAGTCCTGCTCATTTGGAGAAATGATGGTATTTTCCTGTAGGAGCTCTGTGAGCCTGTAACAGGGCACATTAAAGAGGCAGGAACAGCAGCCACATGTGACCTTCTCTCCAGACGTGTTGTGACAAAACCATCAGAGTAATTAAATCTTGTTTACGATTGTTTTTATAGCTAGCATTTTCAAAGGCTACAACTCGGTACACAAGAATCGTTGAGGGCTGAGCTAAGGTGCCCCAGACAGCTAGTTCAGCCTCATTTCTGTCACACACCCACATTCCTCCCAAGGGGAAGCATATGCTTGCTTTTTATGTTTCATCCAAAAATGTATAAAAAATCACATCACATTTGAATAATCAAGTTTAGAGCCTTAAAGGTACATTTAGTTAGTCATTGATTGTGTGCATATGCATGTGTGTGTGTGTGTGTGCACATGTGTACATGGGCCTACCCTGAAGGCACAAACGATGACGATCTGAGGACAATGTGCTAGCATCAGATTTGGATTGTCAGGCCTAGTGGCGAGTGCCTTAGCTTACTGAATCATCTTGTCCCCGAGTCATCGAACTGTTAAAAATAACGTGTTATTTAATCCTTCCTTTACTCCCACCCCTAACACACACAGGGGTTGATACAACCTAATAAAATGCATTCATTTATTTTTTTTGGAATTATTTTTTTATAATGGTAGTTTATTTTAATGAAATTATTATTACATGGTAATATAAATGAAGGTTTTTAAGGGAGGAGGTAGATTATTTACTCTCCTTTGTTTTTGTTGTTGTTGTCAGTGGTGTTTGTTTGTTTGTTTTATAGGAGGTGGGGGTAGTAAGAAAATATAACAAAACCATACTAAAATTTAAACAGGAAAGGTCACACACACCACAAGCTTTGAATCAGGCTGCCGACGAAGCCACCTCCACTTCCTCGCAGGCAGAACGAGAGAAACAGAAGCGACTAGAATATGTGTTCAGAGTAATGGCCATCTTCACCAAGCCCGTAATGCAATGCCCTGTTGTACGTCTGGATGCATAGTGAATGGTCTTTATCCCACAAATTCCCACATCTCTCCAGTGGAGTCTGCCATCCATCTGGCTTCATGCCAAAACAGCATGGCCCGTGTATGCATCACCTCAGTGAACTGTCTATGCATAAGTAAGCTACATTGAGGGACAGATCATTTTTAGGCAATTCATTATCAATAGTGTGTGCTTTTAAAATCAGAATACGTATTGAGTAGCCGTGTTAGTACCGATAAAAGATCTTGAAGGAAAAGAAGCTGACTGAAAACAGACACATTAACATTACAGCCAACCCATGTGTGAGCAGCTATGGTGATTCTCAATGGCAGCCACACAGCCCGTGGCTAGAGATGATCCAAAGGATGCCTAGGAGAGCCAAAATGGGATGCTACTTTGCCAAAGAGGAACAATATGCTGTAAAGTCTGTTGTGAATCTGGTACTTCTGTTTTGGGGTCTGTTAGTAACACAGTGGCCATGAAAGTGGCTTGGCAATTAATGCTGGCTACGGAATAAGCTGAAGAGGGTCCACCAAAAGATGACCAAACTGGATTCTGTACAGGTTTCATTACTCAGAGAAAAGGTCCTTCCAATGTGATCGACTTAAAGATCTAGAGGTCAAGATTATACTGGAGTCGCTATTTAGTCCCTAAGTATAGTCATGTTTGCTTAAGAAAACTTGTTACAGCACGAGACACACAGAGAGAATTTGATGGCAGTAGGAATGTTGGGGCCAATGAACACGGGCAAGTAGAAAGGACTGGACCTCCCCTGGGGCCTCTGGAGAACGCATTTTGATATCCACTTGCCCAGAATTGTGAGAGAACAAAGTTTTCTTGTTTTAAGGCGCCAGATTTATGCTGGTATGGTCCTGCATGCCTAAGCAACTAAGCCCGCACTGGTAGACTCAACAATGATCTCCTCAAAAGATAATCCTGTTTTCCTGGGACCTGTAAATGTCACCTTGGAAACATCTTAAAAAATGGGTCTTTCTAGGTGTGATTTTTCGTGGGCTATCTGGAAAGGGCGCTAATGTATCATTTCCTGAAAGGTAAACAGAGATTTGGTCCGGACAGAAGTAAGGACAAGTCAGCTACAAAGGAAGACCTTATGGGAACAGAAGAAGAGATTAGAGCAATGTAGCCCTGGGCCAAGGATTGCTGACAGCTTTGGGGGCTCGCTTGGCATGAGCAGGGTCTCCCTTGGAGACTTTCTTTCTGACACCTTGCTTCCAACATCACAAACCCATTTTCAGCCTCCATTTCTCCAGTCAGGAAATTAGCAGTAATTTGTTACATCCCCCGCCTATAGGAAATTGATGGTATTTATTTTTCAAGAACCATAGAGAAGACACTTAAGAGCTCATGCATGCCACAGGGGCAGCCATGTGTTCCACTCAGCCAAATCGACCCTGACTTCGACCAGGGTGCAGTGCCATGGCCAAGTGGCCTTCGCAGACTCCTTGTTTATTCCTCCTGCTTTCCAGACACTTCAACCTTAAGGTGATGCCTTGTTGCCTCTGACAGGAGGCCCAAGGGATCCCCCTGCTAGTCGTGTTCGCCCCCACATATAATGTAAACATCTTCATTAAAGAAATATGGGGACTCGGTAGATTAATCAAAATGTGGTCATCTTCAACAAAATTCATTTTTCATCATTCTCAGCACACATCGTTTTAAAAATTAAGGTTACAACACTCATTACTCATCTTGCAGTTTTATGTTTGTTACCTTACATAGCTTGGGGGGGTTTGTTTGTGGGCTACTCTGTTAGGCACTCAAAAAGAATTCTAAACAATTCTTTGGTGACTCATTAAATAAAAATCTAAATATCGTTATTCAGTGGCATTGTGTTCATGCTGTTGTGCCTCCCTAACAGGGTAAAATCGAGGAAGCAGTGAGCGCATTTGAAGAATTGGTTCGAAAGTACCCTCAGAGCCCACGAGCAAGATACGGCAAAGCGCAGGTACCCTAGGCCCATCTCCCCAGAACACGGTTCTGGCATTCACATGTTTTGTGTAATCAGATTTTTTTACTCCTTTGTATTTGCTTTTATTTTTTTCATCTGTTCCTCCTATAATTTCTTTATAGTCAGTTTCCCAAGTATACACATACACCCCTAGGGTTGGGAGTGCCATTTTATTTAAGGCTGTTTTCAATACCGTGTGCTCCTGAGTCCCGTAACATCCAGATGACTTACTTTGCCTTTGGTCCTGCATCAGTGCATCTCCCTTCTGTTTGAATTTCCTTATGGTTTTGATTTCAGGCTCTTTGGAGCTTTTAGACTCCATTGTGTGACTGAAGAGTGTAAATCTGCCTTGGGGAGACCTTTTGAAATGTGACATGGACAGCACTTTGTTTCTTGACAGTTTCTTTACTGTGACTCATGTCTTACCAGCCACCAGCCACCTCCCTCCTCCTTTCTTTCCCCAGCACCTCCTCGTCTGTGTTTTGTCATCTTCCAGCTCTTGTCACCAGGCTTGCCACACTTACCTGTAACTTCACGAACCCACCTGTGTGGCAATGTCTGGTTTGCATTTGTTTCATAGTCAGATGTGGTCACAAAAGAGGATATAGAAGTGGCTCGACATAAAATGGCTTATTCTATTCCTTACCTAAAGAGAGGTAGTGGGTTCCCTGGACACTGTCACGGGAAAGATGGCAGGAAGGAGGGCAGACCTGGAAGGAAGCTTTAATATGACTCTTTGGGGCTGGCCGTGAGGAAAGTGAGGAAGGGAGGTGCAGTGCCCAGAGTGGGGTTGCCTGGTTTGAACAACACTGGCAAGCCTGGGCCACGGGAATGGCTTCTAGTCGCTGAGCATCTGACCCTGGCAAAGGGTCAGGCCTCCTGTGCTGACAGGAAGGCAAAGGGTATGGCCTCCTGTGCTGTGGGGCCAGAGGGAGGAGGCCAGGCTCTGGGCTGCAGAGATTGCATATAAAGGCTTGTTTGCTGGTTTGCCAGCTCTCAGACAGCAAGCCCTAGAAATGTTCTGAGGTGCTGACTGTCATAAAACACAGTCAATTTTTAAAAGTTCCCAATATAGCAGAAGGAACACCGGAGGGCCACTTACACTGAGGAAATGTAGTGAGAGCCCATGGTGTGTCAGCCTCTGCTGGGTATTGGAGATACTACGTTCCTCAGCAAAAATGTACTCACAACGTTCCATTGTGAAGGAAAGAGGTTGGCCACGGCAAAGAAGTGCCATGCATACACTTGCAAGAGGTGACTGTAAGGAGAAGGAAAGGAAATGGGGAACAACCAGTGGATATGTGGGGGGATTACCATGATAAGAAAGGGTCATCAGGAAGGTAATGTTTGAGTAAAGCCTTGGAAAATTTTATAAATGAATATATTATCGAATCTTACAAAGTATTAAAAATGAATAAATATATTATGTCGTATTACCTAACAACGCATTCTGTAGGCAAAAGAAGAAGGCAGAGGGGTTCTAAGAGCACACTTATTAAGAGCTTTGGTTGCAGGTGATATGAGTGACAGTGACAAGAGATAGTAGCTAAGATGTGTCAGGGTTGTGGAAGGAGCTGTCCAGGTAGAGGGAGCTGATAGACAACTGACTTGGCATCAGAAAGTGGAACAGAAAGAGGTGCATTCTGGGAACGTGGGGCAGCCGGGGACACAGGCAGCACCTCACAGCTCTTGTTCTCTGTGCCTGAGGAAGCCTTTGCAGGCTATTACATGTGCAGGTGACTGACTGCCTGGTGGGCTTTTGGAAAGATTGCTTTGGTTGCCAGTTGGAAATGGATTGTGAGAGCAGAATCAGATGCACAGAAAGTCAGAGGCAGTGGCAATGTGGTGTGCATGGGAGCTGGAAGAAGGGTGTGGACTGTGGGCTGGCCATGGAGCGGGCAAGGGCGGAGATAGATTAAAAGGTCTCTAGATGGAAGGGTCACGGGAGAAGAGTTGACCAGTGACTGTTGTTGGGAACAGCTAAGGAGAAAATGATGTCAGCTCACGGACCAAGTGGAACAGCGGGTTTGAAGAGAGGCTGAAATCGGCAATCTGCTTTTGATCTGAAGTTTGCAGTTGCAGTGGCTGTTAGATATCTGTGTGGCTGCATCGAGGAGACCACTGGGTTTGTGGAATTTGGAATTCGAGTAAAGCCAGAGCTAGTGCATCAATCTGTCAAGGTGTGAAGCCCCTGCCGTCGTCCTTGGGGAAGAAGGAGATGACCAGTCACAGGGCAGCAATGGGAGAGAGCTACAGAAGTTAGCGGAGCAAGGAGAAGCAGGTGGTATTCCCTTGTGTGTGACCCTCGCATGTAGTAAAACATCTGCAGGGACGCAGTGGGCCTTGGTCTGAACTGAAGAAAGATGCTCAGGTTCTTTTTGTCCCGTTGGAGACAAATTCATTAAATTTTCATTAATTAAATATACATAAATTAAATTTGTAAGACAATTAATACAAATAAATTTCCCTTGTCCTTGATACCTACCGGGTTTTTTGCTTAGCAACTGTGTGGTTTTGATAAATGAATTGGGCCATACTCCTCTAACCTCTGGAAACTACACAGCTAAGATCCAGAATGTGCAGGCGAGTGATGTGCTTTGTCACTAACATCAAGTCGTTTGCTTACGGAAAGCCCACTAACAGGAGAGAATGGCTGTGCAGATGCTAACTGTGGCAAAAAATGTTCTGTACTTTCCAAGTTTTCTCCGTATGAGATTTTAGTCATCGTTCCAGAAACCTCTGGAGTGTGGTGATTTCTGTCTGTGAGCCTTCTTTCACAGGAGGAATTTGAGATATGGGCCTCAGGCAGTATTTTTTTTTTTTTTTAATCTCTAAGCTATTATGCTACAGATGTTATTGATGTTAACACTAATGTGGCATAAAACAAAAGTTGAGCTTGATAAATTAAGTTTTAATCGAGTCATTTAAAGGAAACTAAATTTATCGGAATTTTAAAAAATCAATGTAGGCAGATTTTCTTAGGGAAGACTACATTCTGACTTTCCCCATTCTCAGTTAGCAAATTAACCAATTTCTTTGCAGCTTCTCAACAGATACTAAATAGTCAGCCTCAAGTCAAATAAAACTATAATGTCTATATTCTTCAAGTAACACTGAGTACGTCATTATTAATGCATCTTTCTAAAAATCAGTTTTGTGCAAGTTCCCTAAATAGTGAACACAGAAGTCTTAAATTATAAGCTGAATTCACTTGATTATCTTTCACAAGCCATTCGTGGCTCTGATGTACAAATTTGACATGCCCTCTAGGAAGTTTGAGTGAGTTAGTCCATCTACAAAAGTTTGTGTGTCCTGGGCACATGGATTGCATGCCTCTGTCTTTCCAATCTGACTTTAAGAGGTTGGATGCCTGTCCCCAAGGATTACTGAGGCCAGCATTGTCCTTCCACTAATCTTGGAGAGTCTTCAGGTCTGTCGCTGTAGCTCTGCAGATCCCAAGCGGTAAGGGTTCACCTGGTGGTGTCCCTAGAACTCCCTAGCTCAGGGGCATTGTTTCTGTTCAGTCATCTATCAGTATTCGTGATCTTGGAAGTTAATTCACTATAGCCAAAAAAGCTGATAGTTAAGCAGAAAAGCTGGCTACGAATAGCTGGTGGACAGATGTGTAGACAAGATAGATTATTGACATGGGATTTCCTGTCCCAGGAGCTGAATCTGCTTGGAGAGCCTACTGTGGATTCAAAAAAAGTAGTCGAATGGTCTGATGTGCGTTTCCATCAAGCAAGGATGAATTTGTGTCATTAATTTTTCTTCCTAATGAACCCACCTCTCTTCACTGGTTCCACTGAGCCCTTGTCAGCCTGGGAACCTTATCCTAATGAATTCCTGTTAACACATTACATTATAGATGTGCTGTTTTCTGCGAGCTTTCTCACAAATGCCTTTATCAACAGGTGTTGGCTTTTACAAAGTTATTTGTTACTTGAGGGAAGAAATATGAGGATTTTTTTTCTTACCAAAGTCCTCAGACTTTATATATTAACCCAGCATACAGTTGATGTTAAATAGTGATTACATTTACATATCCTGATTAAAAATTTCATAGAGTACGTTCAGCATGGAACTGCTATTATTTTTCTTTAAATGAAAGTCTGTAAACTCTGGTGAGCTACTGAGGACCATCTTACACATTCCCCCTATTTTTCTGTCTCTGCTCGTTCCTTCCCAATTCTCAGTTTCAAGTTATGAATTTGGGGGTATTTTGTTAGGAAAATAAGAGCATCCAGAGATTCCACCCTCTCACACAGTTGCCCTGATACCTTGGCAGATGTAAACTGCCCTGATTACGTTGGCAGGTGTGAACTGTCCTGCCCCCCTCCCTTCTCACCTACTGGACCACTTCTTATGTTCGCATGTTCTCTTTGGTCTTCGGATATCCCCTTTCTGCTGGGTATTTTGCATCCACTAAGAAACCTGATGTGCTATCTCATCCTTATGATGCTGGGCTCTCACGCCCCTCTACCTGCTCACACGTGTTCTGGCTCCTGTTAAAGCTAGCCCTGCCACATCCCTCCCACGTTCTCTTGACACTGCTCCAGTTTGTTCAACAATCCCATGGAAACAGTGATGGCAGGGCTATTGAGGCTCTTCTCAATCCTCCTCTTGTCCGACTTGGTGGCCACTCGGAGCATACTTTTCTTTCTCTGTCAACCTTTGTATCCGGACTTGCCTCTGGGACATTGCTGTGTTGTTGTTTTCTTCCTATGTAACTCATTCCATATCCCATTTTCCTGTGTGAGAAAATATTCTCTTGCTAACCTCTAAGGAGCTTGAAACATTGGATAATTTTACCATTTAGTCCTTGGAACTCTCCCGAGTCTATACTCATGACTCTTCTAGCTTGCCAACTTTAAATACCACTTCCATCCTTGACAGCTCCCATGTGTGTGTCCTTAGCAACCAACTTTCTCCCAACTCCACACCCAGAAGTGCACCTTCTGAGTGTTTATCTCCCCTTGGCATTTGGTTTAGTGTACCAAAGACTGAACTCCTGATTCCATGCTTCCCCAGACCTGTCTGTCTCTGTCCTTTCTTTGCATTCTCAAGGGATGTCTGCTCAGTCAGGTAGGCACTCACACCACACCCTGAAGACCTCCTCTCTCTTTCTGTCTCTTACACTAAACATGCCCTGGCCCCTCTTCTGAAGTTCCCCAATTGTCTTGACTAGACTGGTTATTTCCCCATTCTGCACCCGCCGTGCATCAACCTGCTGTTTCTATGCACAGCACTTTTGTTTGTATTTGTCATTTTGTCCCTTACTAAATCAAAGCACAATGAGAAAAGATCTCACCCTGATCTATCGAATTAGGGTGACACATAAGTAGAATGGTCTGCCCCTCTGAAAAGAGCTGTTAAATGAATTAATTAATGCGTGAAATGAATGAGTCACTGGACACACAAATTGAAGCACAGACAGTAGATTAGAGTCCTGTATGTCTAATGTTCTCAAATGTTATTATGCCTGTCCCCATCAGCCCTATTGTTTTGATCGTATAGTCTTCTTCCTCATCTGTAACTTAGCAGCAGACTTTCCTTCTTGTTATTGAAACAGCAGTTGTCCTGCTTTCTTTTGTTTGTATCATTTGATAAAGAAAAGGTCAATGGTCTTTTTAAAAAGCATGTCTAAAACGTTCACTGTCATTGGATCTCTGGGGGAAACGACAAGCATTGAAGTAATGGAACATTGATCCATCTGGGGGCTGCCTCTAGTGTGAAGATGACTTGGCAGAGAAGCGGAGAAGCAATGAGGTTCTGCGCAAGGCCATCGAGACCTACCAGGAGGCAGCTGACCTGCCTGATGCCCCCACAGACCTGGTGAAGCTGAGCTTGAAGCGAAGGTCAGAAAGGCAGCAGTTTCTAGGTGAGAAGCTGAAGCACTAACTTGGTGAGGGGGGAACATGACCCCCTTCAGTGGCAGCCACATGGTGCCTTTTCAAAGTCAAGGTGCCTGGGAGGAAGCCTGCCTTTTGCTTTGTCTGACTTAAACACAACTTCTCTTCATTTAACCAACCTGAGCCTCAGTAGTTGTGTGCACCCTCATGTATGTGTATGTGGGGCGGTTGTGTATGGGTGTGTCTGTCTGTTCACACACAAGTGCACACATACATGTACAGAAGGAAACATCTATGAATGTCTAGGCCAGAGGAAAACATAGATGCCATTTCTCCTTTTTTTTTAAAGACAGGATCTTCACTGGCCTGGAGTGCCTCACATAGCCTACACTGGCTGGCTTGCTAGTCCCAAAGCTCTGAGTCGCTGCCTTGCAAGCACAGGGATTACACACCTGCGCCAGCATGTGTGGCCTTTATGCTTGGTTTCTGGGTATCACATGTCTTCATGCTCCAAAGGCTGGCCTGCCTTCCCGTCATTGAGCTTTTCCCAGACAAGCATAGAAGCTCACAGCTCCTGAGGAAGACACTCAGTGTTGTCCTCTAGCCTCTGTTCACACACCCGCACATGCATATAAACACATACAAAAATCACTGTGGATTTTTACATTAATTTTGGGAGGTTTTTTTTTCCTGAGAATTTGTTAAAATAATTGTTCAACTTATAGTTATGGATTGTCGTTGGTTCCCTCTTAATTTTTATACCAAAAGATTCTCTTGCCTCCCGGCCCAAGATCAAGGTCTCTTGATCTTGTGACGATGTCTCACCTTCCACAGAAATCCTTTAGTTTTTGGTATAGTCTCTTCCGCTGAGGTGAGAATGAGACAAGGTCACGTGAGAAGGCTCTGAGGCAACTGGCCAGAGATCCTGCAGAGTTATGGAGTTTCCTCACAGTACAGCAGGAGATCCACACAAGGTGTGGAGGAAGCAGCAGCAGGTGTCTGCAGGAGGTACCTGCACCATTGGCACCATTGCTGTCTGCACCAGAGAGGGAAGCAATGCCTGAGCTAACCACACGGAGTCCTGATTGGAATAGTATTGCCCAGCAATGGGACACAGGCCCTGGAGTGAACGGGCCAGATTTCCTTCTGTTAGCTAAGCAGTAGCTGCGTTCCCTGACTAAACCTGCTTCTGCCTCCTCATAGTCCCCTCTGCAGGCATTAATCCCTGCAAGGTAGGTTTTTTCCTTATTTATTTATTTATTTTACAAATGCTAGTCTTCCTTAGCACAGCCCCGCCCCCATTTGCAGTTTGTGTTTGTGTTGCCAATTTGCCATTGTGACAAAGAGCAGTGACAGTGGGCCCAGACTGCTCCTGTCTAAGCCTCCAAGTGAACGGCAGCTGCTCTTTCCTGAGCCAGGTAGTGCACCATAGCCTGTCGTCCACCAGAGGCTCCCATAGTACTAGGAAATGTCTCCTCTGCTCCATCTCTGCCTCCTCTGTTAGAGAAGGCATCCACAGTGAAGCTGGGGCCATGGTCCTGGGTGCCCATTGACGCTTCCTACTGACGGCTCAACCCAAACTCAGGCTTTCTACCATCTATACTCCCAGCTAAAATTTCAAAGCTAATAAAACAAAATTGTTTCACCCGAATTAGTTACAGACATTTTCTCAAGAAACAACCTAAGATTAAAAAATGTAAATGTGAATTGAGTCAGAAAATACTATGTCTTTACAATTTATGGTTGGTCTCGTATTGAGTCTCTACATAGGGCAATTCCAGAGAGCATTTGAGCTATGCTACTAAGGACTTACTGACCTGTTCATAGAGGATGTCAGATGTAAGTTGTTCTTCAGGATCTGCTAAATCCTCTCTTGTGGTCTGTATTCATGACACTTTTAATCCTAGTCATCATTTTCTAACACCAGGTCACATGAGAGGTTCTCTACTTACCCTCCAGAGACTAGTTCAGCTGTTCCCCAGTGAAACTACATTAAAGAACGACCTTGGCGTAGGATACCTCTTGCTGGGAGACAACGACAGTGCCAAGAAGGTTTACGAAGAGGTAAGCGCTGGTGTTTTATGAGCCACACTGAGTTATCCGTAGACAAGTCCAAGTGCTGATTGAATATGACATGTGATATGCTCTGTGTTCTGTCCTCTTTATCTGGAACGAAACAGCATATACGTGATTGTGGCTAACAATCCGGACTTAGCTCTCCCATTGCTTTCCCTGTCCTTCACATCCTGTTGGAGCCTGAAAATCACATCTAGCACAGGCTGGCTTCAAACTCATGGTGATCTTTCAGCTTCAGCCTTTCAACTGCCACCATAACCGATTTTTTTCTTACTTCGTTTTTCTTTAGTGGCATGCCTCCATTTTACAGAGTGATGGGACCCATAAAGACTATTCAAGTATATATATATATATATATATATATATATATATATATATATATATATTGACCGTATTCACCCCTATATCTTGACCGGAACAATTTAAATTTTAATTTATTTTTATTTGAGCTTCATTTTTATCAGTCTGTATTGACAACTTTTTAAGGGTTTTTGTTGTGATAGGAAAAGAAATGAAGTCAATGATGATTAACTGTAAATAATATACTATTTTTAAGTGTTGCAGTATGAGACGCCCAGGCAAAAGTAGTAGATTATATCATTGATGTCCCCGTCCTCTGGCCGAGATGGCTTTCAAAGGATCTCTGCATTATAGTGGACATTTTAATAGATAAGCTCTAAGTCACAAGTAACTATAAAACCTAGAAAATTGGTTCCTTTAGGCAACAAGGGAGTTTATTTGGTGTAAAGCAAGCAGTATGTCGAGTACACTTTGAAGCAGGAGAAAACTAACCCCTCTGTAAAACAAAGACAGACGAGGGTCCTTGTTCTTTAACTTGAGCCTCTGGATCAGTGGTTCCCAAGCTGCTGACTGTACATTAAATGCTACTCCAGTGAGCCAGGATGTCTCTCTTCTGTGTTGGGAACATCGTCAGGAGCAGCAGCCTCCCTCAGACTGCTCACCAAGAGGCACTTACCTCTGTGGCTCTTGGTGCTTAACTGTAAAGTCATTGGCTTTTGAAGCTATTGTCTTTCTACCTTTGTCATAATTTTGATTGTTTTGGGGAGATCAGACGTTTGGCCTTGGCTTTTTATGACACCATTAATACATGCACGGTGGACTGAGACTACAGCATTGCAAATGTGTGTTGTATAGAAAAGACCTGCACCAGGCTATCACGTAGTCCCTGTGGGACAGGGTGTCTGTTAACATACCCAGTGGCCCCTGTCCTGCAGAGCTTGGTTAAAAGAAGCATTATATGTCTCAGTGATTGAGGATCATGTGAATGTAAGAATGAACAAACCATCCAAGACACAAGATGGAAGTCCAGGGATCATTCCTACATGTATGCCCCCCCGCTTCCCACACTGCCCTCTTTCTTCTCCTTGTAAACTTCACTCTTGTTTTCCAACTCTCTCTTTTCCTTCCTTCCAGTGTCCTTCTCCCATCCCCTATTTCAGTCTAAAGAGCCCAGTGAGGTCCTTTCTGGGAGCCAAGCACAAGTGAGGTCGCAGCTCTAACTGACCAGCATCGAACTGCATTTCCATCTCCTACCTTCTAAAAAATCTTCCTTGAGTGCACTCATCGCCTCTGCCTGACACTAAGTCTCAGAAACATGGAACGTTTTTCTTCACCTTAAAAACCAAGATTATGTTGTCGTTTATTCACCTAGGACCGTATTCTCACTTGGGCGCGCATACTAGGATGCACAGAGCTCCAGATATTGCCCTATCACACATCTGATTGATTTTCTTTTAAAGGGAGCATTCATACATTGAAAGTAATGTGCGGCGCTCCTCTGTTTTTGCCTCTTACTTCTAAACTAATGAGCTGTGGCTAATGGATACTCTTTCCCTAACCAAAGTTTGGCCTGTTGTGTTTATTTCTTTTTTTCCAAGGTCATTTCAGAAACCAATACCAAGGCTGTATATTTTTCTTCGCATTGATTTTTGAGTACATATGTGAAATTCATTTCATGATGCTATTTTTAGTTTTAGGGCTTTGTTTGTTTGTTTTCTGTTCCTGTTTTCATCCCAGAGACTAGCTTTACAGAGGTTAGGTAGAAGTTGCTCACATCTGTAGTTTTTAAAGGCTCCTCCCACATCTCCTTCTCAAAGCTCTGCCACCAGTTTGGGATCCCGACCCAGCATCATCTTTGCAACAACGCCACACACCTTATGCAGATACCTCACTCAGCCAGTGCACATTTATTAAGTGCACACACAGCAAGAAACTCAGGACCTGAGCTTTTTGAAGGGACACAGAATGTATCTTCGTGTCTTCATGGAACAGTCCGGGGCCTAGTCACCAGCTGTTCATTTTGTTTTTCAAGTAGATCCACCTTCCCAGTGCTTTTACTACACACTGATCACCTTTTGCTTGAACTGACCCAGATCCCTCGATAGGATTGCTGCCCTCTGCCCTCCATGTACCCCAGGCACCATGTGACCATGACTCTCGGCTCTTGGCTCTCAGCGCCAAGCCCGCCAGGCTTCCTGCCGCCATGTTCTTTAAATATCCTTTATGCTGTACCCTTCCAGGCAAAAGTGTGCGATCTGATGTTTGTAGTTGTTTATAGATTTAAGTGTTGTCTATTTATATATGCGTGCTAGTGTGGTACATACTTGATTAAAAAGAAAAAGTACGCGCTCTCCAAATAGGATTTTCAGCTGAAATGAAATATTTAAGAGTGCTTCTCAAATTTTACTGAACTGACAAAAATTCTTTCACTCTTAGTAAAATGTTGCAATTTCAGCCTGATCACCGTGAAGTGCTACTCACGGCTTGGGAGTATCCTTGCATCTGTGATGGATACATTCTAAGACCCACATGGGCGCCTGAAGATGAAGGTAGCTCTGAACACTGCAGGTGTGTTATATCTCAGTGTTGCCTTGAGCCATTATTAAATGAGACGGGGATATTGGAACGTGAGCTCTGTAGTCCTTGGAGCAGTCAGTTTGGCGATAGAGACGAATATTGACAGCAAAGTCAGGTATCATTTACAGTCTGAGCCGGCTGAAAAGTCAGCGGCTAGCATCCCAGGCCAGATAGAGTGTCATTTAACATTCCCTCATGCTACTCACAGTGATAACACTTTAAGCCATGGATTCTTTTATTGTTGTTTGGCTGATTGGTTGGTTGTTTTACCAAAAAAAAAAAAAAAAAAAAAAAATTGAAAGTGGGAACCAGGGAAAGATTTTCTTTTTTTGACACAGGCTTTCTCTGTGGAGCCCTGGTAGCTTTTCCTGTCCTGGAACTCACAGAGCTCTGCCTGCCTCTGCCTCCCAAGTGCTAGGATTAAAGGTTTGCACCACTAAGCCTGGCCTACCTCCTGTGCTCTTATTATCCCCTGCAATCATGCAGGTAAAAGATCCCCTACAAGACAGAACACTTGATTTCTTTTTCCTGGCCTGAAAGTAGGTGTCTGATCTTATACAGTCATGGGACCTGTTTTGAGGACTCTTCTATTTCAGAGGACTCTTGAAATATCTGCCTACGATTAGAACTTTAGATTTTTGTCTTTTTGAGATGTTTTCTTTTTCTTTCCCTCTGAGAAGTTCACTTATGAATCGTAGTCAGAATATTCTAATTTAGTTGCCTATGGTTTAGCCTCTCCTGTAACAGTGATCTGTGCCTATCAGCATATATGTTCTTATCCATAGTGAATTATTTGAACTTTTTCTTTGAAATAATGAGTCACATCAGGAGGCTGAAAATAAATGTGTCAATTTTCTTTTTTTTTTTTTTTTTTTTTTTTTTTGTAGATAGGGCCTCTTGCTCAGGCTAGCTTCAAACTTGTCTTGTCTCTGCAGCTGACTTTGAACTTGTGCCCTTACTGTACCCACCTTCCCCAGAGAGCTGGGATTATAGGATTGTCCTACCATACCAGGCTTCAGGATGATTACCTTAAGAAATTCTTTGAAATATTCACACAATGTATTGTGATCATATTTCCTCCCAGCTCCTCCCATATCCACCTATCCCCCACCTTCCTGTCATTGTGGAGCTCCAACTTTAACACTTCCCCAAAACCTGTTCCCCAGATCATTAGGAATGTGGCTAGTAAAGAGCCTTTGTTCTCTTAGGGCAGCTGAGGGTCTTCTGTTCCTCCACCTGACAGCTAGCTAGGCAATTATCTCAGTTGCCCCAGCCAGGCAACCACCTTC
>NC_034611.1:18774888-18780286 GCF_900095145.1 Mus pahari | reverse complement strand
AATTCCGAACGCTCCGGCTGGCACGTACTGTCTTGCTGCATTGTAATCTCACTACTATGTTTAAATGAACCAATCACATGTAACCACGCCAATTCTCCCCACCCTCAGACCCTTACCCTATAAAGACCCCAAGCTTTTGGGCCTGGTGGTCGACTTCTCTGTCTCCTGCGTGAGATACGAGTCCACCCAGAGCTCTGCCATTTAAGTACCTCATGTGTTTACATCAAGAAGGCTTCTCTGTGTTTCTCTGGGACACCCTGACTCCTGTGACCTGAGGACCCGAGGGAGTTCCTCACAAGGGGGTCCTACATCATCTTTTTCTGGAATATAGTTTACTTTTGGTCACACGGCATTTATTGTTCAACAACGGTATTGTGTTTATCTTGTCTCACCCCCAGAGTGACTCTTCTAGATCCCTGCTCTCACTGTTAGAAATCTCACAAAAACACCAAGCTATACAACCATAACATATATGCAAATGACCTACCTTAGGCAGGCTTATACAGGCTCCCTGATCACTGTGAGCCCATTGGATGGAGTTCCAGTCAGTTGATTCTGTGTGCCTTGTTCTTGTGGTATTATTCTTGACCCCTCTGGCTCCTGCAGTCCTTCCTAACCTCCTCCACAGGACTCCCTGAGCTCTGTTGGACTCTGCATCTGCCCCCATCAGTTGCTAGATGCAGTCTCTCTGATGACTATGCTAGGCTCCTGTCTCAGCACATTATGCAGAAATGACAAGGTGTAGGTCAGAGGTTTTATGGTGGGTAGGTGTACCAATCCCTCCACTTGAGGCCTTGCCTGGTTACTGAGGATGGCCAGCTCAGACTTTGTCTCCCCCATTACTAGGACTCTTTAATAATGTCACTCCTATAGATTTCATGGAGTTTTTATTGTACAAGGTTTCTACCAAGCTCCCCAAATGCCTCCCAATTCCAGTCGTCTCTCCTAGTATTCCTTCCCTTCATGCCCACACCCACACCTGATTCTTCCTGTTCCCATCTCCATCAGCCCCAAGTTTACTCAAGGAAACAATTGTATTTCCCCTTCCCTGGAAGATCTTTGCATTACACCTTAAGATCTCATTATTTAGCTTCTCTGTGTCTGTAGATTGTCGCATGATTATCCTTTACAGCTACTATCCACTTATATGTGAGTACATGCTATGTTTACCTTTCTGAGTCTGGATTATCTCACTCAGGATTTCTTCTAGTTCCATTCATTTAGCTGTAAATATCATGGTGTCATTGTTTTAACAACTTAATAATACCCCATTGTGGAAATGTGCCACATTTTTTAAAAATCCACTCATTAATTGTGGGTCATATAGGTTGTTTCCAGTTTCTGGCTATTATGACTAAAGCTTCTATGAATAGAATTGAACAAGTGCCCTTGTAGTGAATGGAATACCCTCTGGGTATTCCAAGAATGGTTTGGCTGAGTCTGAAGGCAGATTAATTTCCAAGTTTTTGAGACACTGCCATATTGATTTCCAATTGGCTGTACAAGCCTGCACTCCCACCAACAATGGAGGAGTGTTCCCCTTGTTCAACATCCTTGCCAGCATGAGCTGTTAATTGTGTTTTTCATCTTTGTCATTTTGACAGGTGTAAGATGGAATCTCCAAGTTATTTGATTTGTTATTTTAAAGGTTTGGGTGTTTTGCGGATTCATTTTCATTGAATTCTAGGAAGTCTTTAATTTCCTTCATTTCTGCCTTGACACAGTAGTCATTCTGTATAGAATTTTTCAGTTTCCATGAGTTTAGATGCTTTCTGTTGTTTTTCTCATTGTTGAAATCCAGATTTAATCCATTGTGGTTTGATAGCATATAGGGGGTTGGTTAAATTTTCTTGTATGTGTTGAGACTTGCTTTGTGAGGGAGTATGTTGTCAATTTTGGAGAATGTTCTATGAGACGATGAGGAGAAGATAAAGTCTTTTGTGTTTGGGTGAAATGTTTTGTAGACTGGGTCCATTTGGTTCATAGCATCTGTTAGCTCCATTACTTCTCTGTTTAGCTTATACCTGGATGACCTATCTATTGGTGAGAGTAGGGTGTTGAAGTCTCCCATTATCAATGTGTGTAGGTTGATGCATAATTTAAGCTTTAGTAATGTTCTTTTACAGATGTGGTTGCCCTTGCATTTGGGTGTAGATGTTGAGAATTGAGATGTAATCCTGAAGGATTTTTCCTTTAATGCATGTAGAGTGTTCTTCCCCATCTCTTTTGATTAATTTTGGTTTGAAGTCTATTTTGCTAGATATGAGAATAACTATACCAGCTTTCCTCTTGGGTCCATTTGCTTGGAAAATTTCTTTCCAACTTTTTACTCTGAGGTAGTGTCTATCTTTGATGTTGAGATGTGGTTTTATTTGTATGCAGCAGAAGGATAAATCTTGTTTTCATATCCATTCTGTTAGCCTGTGTATTTTTAATAGAGAATTCAGTCCATTGATATTGAGCGATATCAATGAACAATGATAGTTAGTTCCTGTTATTTGTTGTAGTTGTTAGTTGTGTGTGTTTGTGTGTGTGTGTGTGTGTGTGTTTCTTTCTTTCTTTGGATTATGCTTGATTTTATGTAGTTAACCGCCTTATATTGGAGTTTTCCTTCTAGTACCTTCTGTAGGGCTGAATTGTTTAAATTGGACATTATCATGCAATGTCTTTTTTTCTCCACCTATGGTAATCATAATTGTTATTGGGTATACTGGCTAGCATCAATGGTCTCTTAGAGTCTGCAAGACATCTGCCCAGGCCCTTCTGACTTTTAGTGTCAGAGGTGAAAAACTGGGTGTATTCTAACTGGTCTGCTTTTATATGTTACTTGACCTTTTTCACTTGTAGCTTTTAATAGTCTTACTTTGATCTCTGTGTTTAGTGTTTCGACTATTATGTGGCTGGGGGCTTTCTTTTCTGGTCCAATCTATTTTCTGTAAGCTTCTTGTACCTTTATAGATATGTCCTTCCTTAGGTTTGGAAATTTTTTCTTGTATGAATTTGTCAAAAATAATGTCTGGGCCTTTGAACTGGGAATCTTCTTCTTCTATTTCTATTATTCTTAAATTTTGTCTTTTCATGGTGTCCCAGATTTCCTGTATGTTTTATGTTAGACACTTTTTAGATTTAACATTTTCTTTAACTGACCTATTTCTTCTATTGTATCTTCAACAGCTCAGAGACTCTCTTCCATATCTCATATTCTGTTAGTGATGCCTGTGTCAATAGTTCTTGTTCATGTACCTAGATTTTCCATCTCCAGAATCCCTCAGTTTGTGTTTTCTTTGTTGCTTCTATATCTATTTTCAAGTCTTGAACAGTTCTAGTCACTTTCTTCAACTGTTTGTATTTTTCTTGACTTTCTTGACATTCTCTAAGGGATTTATTGATTTCCTCCAATTTTTTATTGTCATTTTCTCAATTTCTTTTAAGGGTTTATTAATTTCCTCTTTAAGGAACTCTATCATCTTCATAAAGTTAGTTTTAACCTTTTCTCGTGCTTTAGTTCTATTAAAATATTCAGGGCTTGCTGTAGTGGGATGGGTGGGCTCTGGTGGTGACATACTGCCCTGTCTGTTGTTGGTTGTGTTCTTATACTGATGTTAAGACATCTGTATTTGGGGTCCTCATAGGTCTAGGTGCCGATTTCTGGGTTTGTCTTTTTTAGATAGATGTTTTCTTCCTGGCTTTCTGTTTCTTCTCTGATCTCACTGGAATGGCCTGTGGTTGAGTAGAAAGGCTTCGGCTCATGTTAAGAGCTAGACTTCTGATGGCATCAATGGCCTTGTTCCAACAGGGGGTTGCCTCCCAAGTTGGGGGCCGGAGTTCTGGTGATGTGTGGCCTCTGATCTGGTTGAAGGTCCTCTGGGTTTCAGGATGTTGGCCTGGCTTCTGGTAGGGTAGGAGGCTTATGCCAGAGGTATGGCCAGAGATAGAGTGACAGTCGGGAACAGTTGGGGTTATGCTGGGCAGGTGCTAGGAGGGTGCAGGGGCAGTCTTACCTGGGGTTCAGGATGTTGGCCTAACCTCTGATGGGGTAGGATGGTTCCACAGGACATGTGGGTTGTGACAAGGTGACTATAAAACATGGACTCTTTATTTCTGGAATTTTCCATTTAATATATTTGCATGGTAACTTACTGTAGAAAATGAAATTTTAGATAAAAGAAATAGGTGGTGTTTTAAAATTCTTAAAATGTATCTTAAATGAGTTTTTACTGTGGGTAAAAATGTATATGTAATAACTAGATAGATAAATAGAAAGATAGATCAATAGATAGATAGATAGATAGATAGATAGATAGATAGATAGAGATAGATGATGATAATGGTAATAGGTAAATACAAAAACTTTTAAATATCATTTTACTGTCATTCTGGGTTTCTTGTAAACCAGCCTCTGTCTTCATGTGTGGGTTTACTAAACCTGTAAATTTACTGCACATGTATCTACAAATTTCAAAGTGTGGTGCCTAAATTTAAAGAAACCGGTGGGGACAGCACTGTCAGCTACTCTGGGGCCTGAGCCCTGCCCATCATCCTAATCCTATGCACCAGACAGGATTCCTAACTGTCTACCTGCAAATGAGCTTGGTACTAGGAGCCTCTTAGTAAGTGTACTTCAGAGCAGAAGTGGTTTCAGTTTCGTCTCCCTAGGGGATTATTATTCTTGTGTCCCTAAACAGAATTGTTTTGTGATAATGCTTGTCCTCTTTTTCAATTTCATTACCTATTGTCGTGTTTGTATTTTACAGCATTCCCTTTTCCTATGGGTATGTGTACATGTGTGTTTGTATGAATATGTTGTGGAGTGCGGTGGGGGGAGAGGTTTGCTGTATTGTGGAGGCCAGAAGAAGGTATAGTATCCCTCAGAGCTGGAGTTACCTATAGACATTTTAGAGATTTCCAGTGTATTAGTTACTTTTCTCTTGGCTGTGATAAAATACCGTGATAAAAGCAACTTAAGTAACCCGTTGACTGTGGTGGAGTGAATGAGAGAACCCCAAAGTTCATGTAGTTTGGCTTGCAGTTCCAGATGGAGAGAGTCCACCATGATAGGATAGCATGCTATGGTCAGAGAAAGCACTGTGGCAAAAAGCTGCTTGTCATGATTTCATTGACACATAGGAAGCAGAACGAGAATAGGAAGTGAGACAAGGCTGTAACCTTCAAAGCCTGCGCTCAGAGCTATACTTATTCTATTCTGCTTGACACCTTGCTGAAGGATTGATAGCCACAATGAGATGAATTACACGAACCAGTAAGCCTTATAATATATATATATATATTTCTTATATATAAAATTTATTTATATATATATATATATATATATATATATATATATATTTATTTATTTGGTTTTTCGAGACAGGGTTTCTCTGTATAGCCCTGGCTGTCC
>NC_034611.1:18764833-18773755 GCF_900095145.1 Mus pahari | reverse complement strand
CAGTTGTGCCAGCACCATTTGTTTAAAATACTGTCATTTTTTCACTGGATGGTTTTAGCTCCTTTGTCAAAGATCAAGTGACCATAGGTGTGTGGATTCATTTTTGGGTTGTCAGTTCTATTCCATTGATCTACCTGTCTGTTGCTGTACCAGTACCATGCAGTTTTTATCACAATTGCTCTGTAGTACAACTTAAGGTCAGGCATGATGATTCCACCAGAGGTTCTTTTATTGTTGAGAATAGTTTTTGCTATCCTAGGTTTTTTTTTTTATTATTCCAGATGAATTTGCAAATTGTCCTTTCTAAATCAGTGAAGAATTGAGTTGGAATTTTGATGGGTATTGCATTGAATCTGTAGATTGCTTTCGGCAGGATAGCCACCTTGACTCTGTTAATCCTGCCAATCCATGAGCATGGGAGTTCTTTCTATCTTCTGAGTGAGATCTTCTTCAATTTCTTTCTTCCAAGACTTGAAGTTCTTATCATACAGATCTTTCACTTGTGGGCATTTCTTGTTCAGAGCACCATACTCAGGTTGTTACATGGACGCTAGGACCTGAACTCTGGCTGTCATGATTAATCAGTAAGTGTCCTTAACCACTGAGGTATCTTTGCATCCCTAGCCACACAAGCCTTTTTTATGTTTTCTCATTCTCTTTTGCCTTGAATGTCTTTGCCCCATTGGTCCCTGCTTTCCCTTTCACTGGTGATCTCCACACTCCCACGCGCCTCTAGAACCTTTCTTCTAATCACACTCATCATGAGTGTGTTGGGTGTTCCTCCTCTGGGATAACTGCATGCCTCTGCTTGTTTCTGGAAGTGCTTGTGTCAACAGTGTCTGCTGAACATGCATCTCCTGGACTGGATTGAGAGCCCTTTGAGAGAGACAAATACCTCATTCCTGTTTCATATCTGGGGACCTAGAGGAATTTGATGGGTTTTGAAATTCTAGAAAATGCTTACATTTGATAGCTACTTGAGATGATGTCTGTGTGACTGCAGTAGGCAGGGGTATTATCAGTGACGTGCAGTAATTATAATGACTTGTTTGTAGCAGTTCCGGCAGAACCATGATCAACACCGATTCTGTTCAGTCCTGGAGGTCCGTTCTCAGCCCATGGTCTGCTTTAGGGCCTTTCAGCTGAAGAAACAGATCCCAAGCTTACAAAGATTCTTCTAGGAAGGAGAGCCCAGCATGCACCCATCCATGCCTTTATCACAAGATACTGAGAGTTCCCCCATCACCGGGCTCAAGGGATGAGATGCGAGTGAAGCCAAGTCCCCGTAGAGCTTACATGTTAGAAAAGGAATAAAATATCCGAACAGGTCAGATGGAGATAGGTCCTGCGTAAACACAGTCTGGATAGATAACTTGGAGGGCACCTAGCGCTGGGGGGTGGCTGGCCTTGGTTTTCAGGTTGGGAGATAAGCAGGGGAGGAATGCACTGGAATAGTGTGCACACACTCCTTTCACACAATCCTTCTCCCACAAGTAAAGGGATGACCTACTTGGATGCCCTAGGGAAGAGTGAGCCAAAGGAGTATTGTGAGGATGCCATTTTTTTAGTAAGGGTGCCTTTAGCTTACTATAAATAACAAGGAGTCCAATGTGCCTCAGAGGGATGGCTGGGAGGGGCACGAGCAGAGCCGGATAGATGGAGGCTGCAGAAGTGGTTCCTCGAATGTAATCTTTAATGCTGAATGAAAACAAACTTGAGGAAGGATCAGGTCTGACCCCCCCCCCCGATTTAAATGGTTTACCTGGGGGTCCCATGTGGAGAATGAATAGCAGGGGTGCAAAGTATCAGCCACTGAGGGGTTTTGCAAGAGGGTATGAAAGAGGAGATTTGGTCCAGTGCAGTAGCAGGTAACATGTTGCGTGTTACCCCTTTAAATAGGCACCGAGTCCACTGCGGTCGTGGTAGCTTCTTGCTAGAGAGCTTGCTCTTCCTTTGTAAAACGCCCATGGTAGCTGTGGCTTCACTTTCCCTAACTGGCTCAGGGATAGAGAGGAGAGGCACTCAGGCATCATCTCCCTGAAAGTACCACTCACGTCTTCTCCATCTTCTTCTTTGTTCAGGAAATCCATTTCCTAAGCAGCGTCACGAGTCTAATGTTTTTGTGTTGATTTCTCGCTGTTCATATTTAATTTAGGGGGCATTTTGCATAATTCATCTTTAAATCATAATAAATGCATGTAGTGATGAACAATGGACCAGCTTATATGAACTAGCCACCTGGGTTTTTAATCACATAGAGTGGGATTATTTTCACCAGCTTTATATTCAGCACTTGAAATCATTGCACTTCCAGGAACTTATTTTCATTCATAATTTTTTTAAAGCCTGTTATTTTGAAATAACCTCAGACTTTCAAGAAATTACCCAAGTAGGACACAGGTTATATTCTCAGGTCCCTGGCCATTCTGCGTTCAGCCCCAGCACAGAGTTAAAGAATTAGCGTCTGGTCGCTCACTAGGCCAACACTCGGATTCTGATCATTTGAGACTCCCCAGGGTTACTCTTCAATACCCACAAGGCTAGTGTGTCAAGCCTGTAACAGTTCATCTGGTAGTTTTCACTTAAATACCTATGAAAACTGCAGGCAGCTGTTTGCTTACAGTTGCCAGGTACTTCTTTATCATTCCATATGGTAGCCTCTGGGGCAATGCTGTGTCCTCTGCAGTGATTCAGGATCTGTACTATGACAGATGTCCTTTCCATGGTGATGGCAATGCCCCTGTAATGCCCTTATAGTTGTCTTTATGGTCACCATGCATCTATAACAGTTTACTCAAGAGTGTTTTCATATCCCACTCTGCCACTAACTTTAGTGACCATAGACAGATGTTTTAGTGCATGAGTAGATCCTAATATGTAGAAGCATGTACGTAAAGCAATATGAAATAACCCTTCAGAGTCATCTTGAAGCACAAAAAAATTCAGAGTGATTTTCTCTAATGCCTAAACAACCTTGAAGTCCTATCAATGGTCAGGTGTTTGGCTACAGCCATGCTCCAGCAGTAACTACATTCTCATTCACAGCTTTACTCAGCGAGCAAGTGTGAAGAGCGTCTTGAGTTGATCGGCCATTGGGTTTGTTTCGTGTAATGATAGCGGTGAGACAAGACGCTCCCACAGTGTTTGAAGCTGTAACTTCCGGATCCATCCGGAGTACGGCAGAACTAACTAGGATTTGTTTTGACAGTCACTTGTACAGTCTCTCCTCTAGCACTGTCGCACTTTGCTTTCTTTGAATCCAGGTGCTGAATGTGACACCAAACGATGGCTTCGCCAAAGTGCATTACGGCTTCATCCTGAAGGCACAGAACAAGATAGCTGAGAGCATTCCCTACTTAAAGGTAGCTGCCATGGTCTCCTTCCCATGTACTCTCTTCCTGGAGTCCTTTGAGGTCCCCTTTGGTTGTGGCTTCTGGTATGGCTTCTAACTGATTGGCATGCATCGCTGAGTCTTCCTTGCCTCACAGTGCATGCGTCTCAGGCAGCTCATACCTCCACCTGACTGAACGTCATGGAGAGACACCAACTGCATGAGCTACTTTGGCATCATGGTTGCCAAAATTCTCAGCAGAAACCATGTAAGGGAAGGTCGGTTTGGGCTCTTAGTTTCCGGGAGGTACTGTGTTTCATCCTGGGGATGGCACAGCAGAGCTCGATGTGGCCGGAACATGTGACAATAGATTGTTCAGTTCTGGTCTATGAGCACTAATGAAAGACCGTGAGTGGACACTAGAAGCAGAGTCACCGTCAAGGCCCACCCCTGGTGACATACTTCTGCAAGCAACGTTCTACAAACTCCCAAAACAGTACCTCATGCTGGAGACCAAAGCACAGGGGCCTGCAGGAGACACTTCAGCCTACAGCAATAACAGCATGAGCAGACACTATTTGAAAAACACCTTAGGGCGAATGACTCAAAAATCTTAAAATATATTATTGCTTTTTCTACCATATTAAACTGCAGTGTGGACAGTTCACCAAGATAGCACTGGGGCTTGGGTCAGGTCTAGCAAGTGAAATTCTTGCTGTAATAGAAATCGCATTTGCTGGGGGAGGGGGGGTGTGCACACCTTTAAACTCTCAGCACTCAGGAGGCAGAGGCAGGTAGATCTCTGTGAGTTCAAGGCCAGCCTGGTCTGTAGAGTTAGTTTCAGAACAGCCAGGGCTACACAGAGAAACCCTGTTTCAGAAATATAATAATAGTAATTAATATAATACTTAATATTATATAATATTTAATATAATAATATAATTAATATAATATAATATTACATCTCAGAAATATAATAATAGCAATTTTCTCTTTCCAGAAAAGGAAAGAGAGATAGAGAGAGAGAGAGCGCGAGCGAGAGAGCACGAGGGAGGGAGGGAGGGAGGGAGGGAGGGAGGGAGGGAGGAAGGGAGGAAGGTGGGAGGGAAGGAAGGAAGGAAGGAAGGAAGGAAGGAAGGAAGGAAGATCACTTATATGTATTGTTCACACACTGAAAATCTAAACCATGGCTACAGTAACTGCGGAAGGGAATTAAAGTTTATTTTAAGTTTAGTTTGTTTTTGTTTGTATAGTAACAATATAGTGGTTAAGAGTTTGGCCCATTGTAAAGAAGAGCTACTGTATACATAGCTCATGTATACATGAGAGCTTTGAACCCCCTTTATGGTAGCAGTATGGCTAGCTTCTGTGACTTCTTCAAACACTGCTTATTGTTGCAATTGCTGCCTATCTTGAGAATTCCCACACTGTGCCTGGCCAAATACACTTCTAGCTTCCTATCTGGCCCACACCCCTGGGGCATAGCACTGAGTATGGTGCCCCTCTAGATGGCTTATATTCCCATCTGCCCTGGCGGTCATCGGACACTGCTGACCTTTCCATTTTACCAGGGCTGTGTGGGCATATGCATTGGTCTGGCTTAAAGTGCGCTCACATCCTCTTCAACTCTGGAGGCCTGATAGTACTCTTCTAGGTACAGCAGTGGGGAAGCAAGCAAGAGCTAGGGCAGACATTTAACAAACAAGGATGCTCTACATAGTCAGTCTGTTACGTTAGAGGATATTTTCCAAGACTGCAAAAATGTCAGTTCTTCTGAGAGAAGATAATGACCATATATGTTTCCTATTCTTTCATTCATATATATATATATATATATATATATATATATATATATATATACACACACACACATATATATGAACATTATATATTATATATTGCATTTTATATATACACTATTGTATTATTAATCTTAATATTATAATATGGGTATAATACAATATTATTTTATTAATACTAACAATATGACAATATTAACAATATTAATTAATGTTAATTAAATAAACAATATTAATGATATATTATATATAATATTATAAAGTACAACATTATACTAGTAATATCAATGCTATTGCAATATTAATGATTTTATTAATATTAATTAAATAATAATGATACAACATTATATATATGTGCAATCTTATATATAATATATAATGTTCACAGATTTATATGAAAGAATAGAAAACATATATGGTCATTATCTTCTCTCAGAAGAAATGTCATTTGTGAGATAGATATATATACACACATACACACACGTACATATATATAAAACCATGGGTATGTATGTGTGTGTATATATATAAAACCATGAGTATGTGTATATATGTATACATATACATATATATAACCATGGGTATGTGAACCGTGTATGTGCATCCACATCATGTATTTGGAGGTCAGAGAACGACTTGCAGGAACTGGCTCTCTCCTTGCAATATTTGGGACCTGGAGATGAAAATCAGGTCATCATGTTGGCAGCAAGTGCCCTCACCTACTGAGCCATCTTGCCAGCCCTCAGGTAAAGGTCCTTTCCTAGGGAGACCTCAAAGATGTAGCTTTATGAAAAGTCCTTTCCATTAAACTATTTCACAGTTTTGTCTATTTTTTTCCATATTCAGTCTCAGTATTTTCTCTTCCCATTTTATAATAAAAATCTCATTTCCAGTGCTTTTATGGAGAGAGGGAAGAACAGAGCAATTCACAATAGAAACTGTTCAGTAAAAATTACCTGTGTCAAAATTCCAGTTGGTGCCAGCTTGAAACCTGTAAATGTTAGTAAGAAGTTTCATTAGCTGCCTGTGGCACATTTGTTTAGGGTAGAAAGAACTGTCACTTACACTCACACTGCCATCCCTTGAAACATGAGCAAAACTGTTTGGGTTCAAGAATAAAAGACTGTAGGTGGCATATGGTCAGACTTGGAGAGCAAAATCAATGTGAAAATACCCAGCCAGGGAAGCCATCTGCAGCACTGGAATATGATAGCTCCCACTGTGGAAGTACAGCGTGCTTGCTAATTCCTGGGCTAGTCCACTATTGGTTAATGATAACCTTGTCGTTAAAATTAGATTCTCATTTTATGTTTACATGTAAAATGTAGAGCAACCTCATCATGTACTTTTAATAATGAGACAAAAATTTTAAGGTCTTTTGTTTTCCTATGAGATATTTTTGTTCATATATAAGGAGAATCTATAGAAGTCAAGGAATGAGACCCCCAAATGTCACCCTTCACAGATGGTAACACTGTCCTTTTCCAGGAAGGAATCGAATCTGGGGACCCTGGCACGGATGATGGCCGGTTTTACTTCCACTTGGGGGATGCCATGCAGAGGGTCGGGAACAAAGAGGTACGACTGACTGGGTTTGTGACTTTATTCCAATAGATGATCAACTCGGGGGTGGGGACTTTTACTGCTAGGAATCAGTTAGAACTTTACGAATGTTCTAAGCATAACTTAAGAAGCCAATGTTCTTACAAGATCTTTGGGATTTGGATTTTACAGTTTATTCTTTTCCAAAGTATCAGATGTGTAATCTGAAAAGTGCCTCTTTTGGTGTGTGTGTGTGTGTGTGTGTGTGTGTCTGTGTGTGTGTGTGTCTCTGTGTGTGTGTGTCTGTGTGTGTGTCTGAGTATATCTATGTGTTTAGCGAAAGATAATTGCCATTGAAAAGTATCATTGAAATTAAGAAATATAGAGTTCTCTAAAATTGTTTTCATTTTTAAAAAATTTACATATTTAATGTTTTACTTTGGAATTTCTGCAGTAGTCATTTTTAGAACCAGCTATTTGACTAATCCTTCCTTAGCTTGTGGTCTTAATGTTTAACCCTGTACTTTTCATTTTTCAACTTAAGCTGAACATTTATAGCTAGGGCAGTGGCGGGTACCAACGCAAGCATGCATGCACGCATGCACAAATTTCTAGCCCCTTTAGGATCCCTGTGATTTGCATGCCGATAAACGAGGCCTACTTCTTCTACCCAATACCACTGTAGATTCTACCCCAGCTGTCTGCAGAGTCTGAAGATAAAAGCACCAATGCAACAGTGACCCTTTACAACCACTGCCCTTCATATGTGACATCTCAGGACAACGCAGCTTCAAATTTCTAGGTTTCATAAGAATGTAAGACCCTCTGGGCTGGGCCGCTAGAGGCTCAGAGAAGCTGTGTGACTGCGCAGTCTCCTGCAGGGAACACGATTGACTCTGAGCCGCAGAGCTCTGGATGATTGACACTGTTTTCTTTCTACCTGTCTGTTCGCGTGTACCCTCCCCCTTTAACCTACCAATCATCTGACTAAAATAGAACACGACACTAGAAGTGAAGAGGAGGGGAGGCGTTGCTGACGGGGTAGTCATTATTTTGTTCCTTCCTCCTGTAAAAAAGACCCCTCCTTCGGATGAGGAGGACAAGAAAATGTCTGCCACGGTACCCAACCGTAGGTGAAAGTCTGTATTCAGTTTCTGTAAATATAATTGTCACTAATTAATTTGTCTTTGAACATCCCGTGGTACGGGGCAAAGACAGATAAAAGAAATCGACTTTATCTCATATCTTAGATGAAAACAGCTCTTACTTCAAGGACAATGAATTCACTACTGAACACTTGTTATGAGCCTGGTGTTTAAGCCTAGGGGGCCGTTATACCAGCATAATTATCGTTAATATGCAAAGAGCGGCACAGTTCCTGAATTTGGAAAGTTCATAAGGATTCATGCTTACACGGAACAGGAACAAGCCCATAGATGCCCCACGCGAGAGTAACCCAATACTAAGTGTGGCGTCTGTGTCAGAGCTTACCCACTGGGAAGCAGCCGCCCTCTGCGTTTGCCTCGGTGGAGCTCACTGCTGGTCTGAGAGAGGACACACACTCCTGGGAGGCGAACGCACAGCCTCTGCCACAAAGGCTGCTGAGAAAATGGATCTCAGTGACTATTTCTGGTAGAGTGGAGGAGAAAGAGGGGAAGACAGCCCACGGCAGCCCCAGAGCAGCCAGGCTTCAGAGGCTCCATACCGAGTCCACATTCTGTCTTCAGCTCTGGTCTCACTCTCCACATGTATGTTCACACATCTCCAGTCAGTCCCAGGGCACTGCATACTGCTCGCACAGCGAGCTCCCTTCTCCTCTCCGCCATTTTTCTTTTAGATTGTCTCGGGTTCCTTTATTGCCAACTTCTGAATCAAAATTGGGGTCAACCTTAGCTCCTCCCTGTTTTACTCCCTTCCTGAGGGCCACATGGCCCTGTCTCAAAAGGAAAAAAAAATTGAAAAAAAATATACATCATTTACACAAGTTTCTTATTTGACAGAACTTTTTAGAAGTTTTTGTTGTCATTTTATGTGTGTGGTTTTGTTTTTTTAAATAATCTAGCCTAATTTGTTGAATCTATTCTATATTGTACCAGTAGAAGCAATTTTTAAGTTTCTGATCTATCATTGTGAGGATTCTATTTCTGATAAACATGACGGGGTGAGTGCCGATTCAAGGTGGTGTTGAGTGCATAGTGCTTACTGTGAACAGGCTGCACAGGCAGTGTGACCAGGTACTGAGCATCGGTA
>NC_034611.1:18757838-18763264 GCF_900095145.1 Mus pahari | reverse complement strand
TGTGAGCAGGCTGCACAGGCAGTGTGACCAGGTACTGAGCATCGGTACGCACAGTACTGTGTGAGTAGGCTGCACATGCACTGTGACCAGGTACTGTAAGGACCCACCTTGCCCCAGCACTCAGCACAGCGCAGCCCAGATCTAAGACCCTGAAGGCTGCAGCAGAAGCCACACCGCCTGATGGTTGGGTTGTCCTATAATTCCTATTTTGCACTCTATTCCATCAATATGGCTAGTCTTTCCAATGAATTACTAATGATTCAAAAGTTAATGAACTACCAGACTTTAAAAAGACAAAAAGAATCATATGTTATAATTAATGGTGTTCAGCTGAACAGCAGAAGGTTCAGGAAATAAAGTCTTAAATTTAAATTGGCTGACACCATAATGATCAAATTATTTCAAAGATGAGTCTTTTCTTCTCTTTTTCTTTCTTTTTTTTTCCCCCGACATCAATTAGCCATTTTAACTTTCTGAGCTTTAAAGAAACTCTGGACCCAACTTACATGTTTTTCAAGGAAAATATATAAGAAGTATTAGTGTGTATGCTGTTTGAGATTTTAATGAGAAAGATAATTAAGAATGTTTTTTAATGGTTTCAAAAGGTGTTACAAAGAGAGGAAGAGTGTCTAGCTGGTTTTGAGGGGCCTTGAATTCTACTTCCAAGAAGGGAGGCATTATAACTCTCAGTTTCAGCAGTTACAGGAGGGAGAGATTCGGGGCTCCTAGAAAGCTCTGGTGAGGTCATTTATGTCAAAGGCCAATTGTGGAGTGCTGTGGAAAATAAGAGGGCCATCTGTACACCCTTTACTGTCCTGAGGAAGAAAAGTTTGCAACATGATTGTTAAACACTTTCAAAAGTTAATAATTTCGTACACTAAACTATGAGTTTATTTACTGCCAGGTTTTTTTTTATAATAAAATTTAAAGAAGCTGGTATTTTCTATGTTTAAATTATTATATCTGGGGTCTTGCAAAGAAGGTATTTAAGTTAACATTAAATTCTTTTTATTGATCAAGACATATACATTCAATCAGGTGTGATAGCACATGCCTATAATCTCCCCAAACAGGAAGCCAAGGCAGGAGAATTACACATTGGAGGTGACCCTGACCTATAGAAGGAGACACTGTATCTGACATGGGAAGGGCTGCACATTTTTTCAAAATCAGTTCTCAAAAGAGCAAGTGGTAGATTCTATTCTCGCAGTGGAAGAGATGGGACTCAGTATGCTACTAAAAAACCCTTCTATCCAAAGACAATGGGCGTGTAGGACAGGCAGCATGAGAGCAGGGCCACTTATGGGCATATGGTGGATCCTCATTTGGACCAGCCATATGGAAGAAGTACTGCAGCCAGATAGGCCCCATCCCCCAAAAGCTAGTCTTAATGCCAGTTGTATCATGAGAGCCAACGTGAAGCCATGCGTGTTGTCCCTTATTGCAGAAAATGTACACAGTCCATGAACAAAAGTTTTCTATTAAAAAGCCTGATATACTGTACGATGTATATCATAGCTATAACTGCCATACTATTTATTGCCAGCTCAGAATAATATTTCCTTTTTATCTGTTCTGTCACTGTGGGAAATCAAAGAAAGTTACTAGGAAAATAAATTTACTCTTGGTTGGTTTTAGCAGCCCGTTTCAGTAAATAGTGAATGTATTTGAAATTGTTTAAATCATAATCCACTCCTTTTAGAGAAAATATAAAAATGGAACTCACACAATGAAAGCTAAGTACAAGTATGGCCTCCTTTGGTGTCTTACACTGTGTGTATACACAACAGATTACGTTTTAAAGTGGCTTAGATGTGTGGAAACCCAACTAGGTGAGGCATGAGTCCAGAATCCACAGAGCTGACGGCCTGAGAGTGAAGATAAATGCTAGCGTTCACTTATCCCAACAGCTTACAGAAGCTCAGTTAAAAAACAGAAGTTTCACCAGCTATCATCAGGGAAGAGCTTGATTTAATTATCTCAAGGTACAGAGAGTCCCTGAATTAAGAAAGGTCGTAGCTGTTTGATTGCTTTTCAGCTCTGTGGGGCGTGAACTCAGTCTGCATTCAATAGGAACTGCACTTCAAATTTTGACTTCTGAGCTCTTCTCAGCAGAGTCCCATACTCTGTGCTGCTGAGCAGTGATGCTGATCAGTGGCCCTGTCAGTCATACATCACGTCACGGGAGAAACCTGAGGGCCCTCTGCAAGAGTGCCAATGCTGAAGAAAGATGTGCTGTGCCTTGGGAGGAAGTCGATTTTCACTGTAAGAGTCTTTACAATGGGTCTGCATGGTGGCCAGACTACATCTCCAGGAACACCTGTACTAGCTTATGTGATGTCCTTCAATTTTGAAACAAAAATGTTTTCTGGAAAAGAGGAATATGAAGCAGCCTTTCTATTCTTCCAGGCATATAAGTGGTATGAACTTGGGCACAAGAGAGGGCATTTTGCCTCTGTCTGGCAGCGTTCCCTCTACAACGTGAATGGTCTGAAGGCTCAGCCGTGGTGGACGCCCAGGGAGACTGGCTACACAGAGCTAGTGAAGGTGAGTGCTAACTTCCGCAGCAGCCCATCCAACCTACTGAAACCACAGGGAAGGAAGGAATGTTAGAGAAAAGGTATTTTATTTCTAGTAAGAAAATCTCACTGAAACCTTCTGACCCAAGCTACCCTCATCTGTCCGTTTCTGTCTTTCCAATGCCTCTCATGATGCTTGGAGCCCTCACAGACCTTTCCTAACTCCAGACTCCAAAATCCTGCCCCAGTCCTTCCCAGTACAGCACAGTCATCTCCATCATGGCTAGCCCGTTTCTGGTACCAATTTCCGGCCTATTTTGCCTTCGCTGGCTGTGATAAAACACTGACCAAAACCAACTTGGGGAGGAAGGAGTTATTTCAGTTATAGGTTGTAGTTCATCATCAAGGGAAGCCAGGGCAGGAGCTCAAGGCAGGAACCTGGAGGCAGGAACTGAAGCAGAGATAACAGACAGTGCTGCTGGCTGCATGGCTCCTCGTGGCTTGATTGACCTCCTTTATTTTACATCCTAGGACTGCCTGTCCATGGGTGGGACTGTCCATAATCATAGGCCCCCTTCATAACTCAATAATCAAAAATAAATAAATAAAAACACCTATCAATGCTCATGGGCCAATCTGAAGAAGGCAAATCTTCAATTATGGGTTCCTCTTTCCAAGTGACTCTAGCTCAAAGCGTTGACAAAAAAATAACCCTTGGGATATTAGATGACAAGGAAGGAAATTTGTGTGGAATAACAGTTCTCCGACGTCTCAGTCTTAGTACGCTTTGTGTTCCTAAAAATTATTGAGCTTTATGGGGATTTTTCTTTGGGTGGGAGGGGGAGGCTATTCCTTTCTATAGAATAATCACAAAGTAAAATTGAAATATCATTTCAGTTCTATGTATTAATTCTTTAAAAATAACCTCATTATAAGACAATACAAATAATTATATTTTAATATGGAATGATCTTCATTTAGATGTAGAATCATTTTCATATAAAAATCAAAATAGAAAATGTAATGAGATTGAAATTATGACATATTTTTATAAGCCTCTTCAGTGCTAGAGTGGTGTTGTTAAAGATCACACAGCCCTTGGAAACTCCTCTATGCACCTGAGCCCAAGTGAACATGCAAAAAAGCTACATGTTCCTCTGTATTATCTAGAAGATCGTTTGTACCCTTCAAATTCCTGAAGGGTTCAGCATCTCAGGTATTGCTGGACTGGACTTTGAGAACTTCTAGCCTGGAGGCCACAGAACAAGAAAGCAGTTATAAATATTTTATAAAAGATCATAACAAATAGATAACCAAAAGCAATGTTCTTCTAACAACTTAACAGCTAATAAAACATGGGAACGTTTCACATCGGTAGATTAAATCTAAATACAAAGATTCTGTGTGGTTTTGCTAGCAGTTGGTGTGCTTACGTTTGCTTAAAGTAAATGTGTTCTTAGGTTCATTAATAAAATGGGACTGGGTAGTGATTTACTAACAATTCGTTTTATATTTCTAATGGGGAAAATGTGTGTCATTGGTCAGATGGCCTTTGTCAGTTTGTAGATGATACATTCTGGTTTTCCAATAACTATGGATCTTATGTAGGAGGAAACAGACAAGGGTGACAAACGTTGCTAATTCTAGAACCTGGATGATGGGCGTGGAGCTTCTCCACGCCCCTTCCCTGTATTGTTGCATGCACGTTTTCAATTAATCGCTGGCTTTTTGTTTTGTTTTGCTTTGCTTTGCTTTGTTTTCTGTTGTTTTTTCAAGAAAGGGTTTCTCTGTCTATCCCTGGAGCTTGCGCTGTAGACCATGTGGTCCTTGAACTCAGAGATCTGACTGCTAGTCCCATGTCTGTATGAAAAAACACCTGCTAGACTTTATTGATGTCTCTGGTGTGCCTAGGAGGAAGAGCTACAATACACTTCCAGTGTACTTAGGAAACAGGCCTTATTTGATGGGTTGTTCTTATTTCATATGACTGCATAGCTTATCATCATGCACTCCAGTGTTAAAGCCAGCTTCCCTTCCTCATGCTTTAAGCACTTGGTCAGTCAGGAAACAGTCTGGCCATGCCACAGAGGGCTTTAAGAGGTCCCACCCCTGAGCAGGAATAGCATAGGAACATCTCTGTGAATCCTCCGCTCTTGGCGCTGTCCCCCATTTGTTTCCTCATTAGACTCCATCTTCCCTCGGAGCACTCACTGAGCTCTGCAGATCTCCTGTATCGTTCACACGTCCTGGACTCTGAAAGTTGGGGGACCTGCTGGAGCTTTCAAGTGACAGAAATAAAACTCAAAGATTGCTTTAACAACAGGGAGCCTGGTTGATTGCAGAAGGCCTGGCATTAGACCAGATGTCGGGGGAGAGCAGTAAGGAAGATGGTTTCTTGGCCCTTAGCCTTCCTCCTTGCTCAGCTCTGTCCTCAGTGTGCGCTAGTTGTCAGCAGCACTTGGACTGGAGTTGAGAAGAGTGAAAGCACCATTGGGTCACCACACAAACACTAGAGGCTTCTGGGAAGAGCCTTTCCTGTTGGTAACAACATGGCAGATGAGTTCTCCCGGTACAAGGCAGCGTGAGACATAGTTCCAGGAACTGACCCAGAACACTGGTCTGTCCTTCCAGTCTGACTGAGCCTCCAGAGGGCTTCCTCTGAACTGAGTGGCTCATCTGGGGGAGGTGGGCACCCTAACAGAGCCAGGGTATATCTAGGAAGGTAGCCTACAGTGTTGGATATCCTTGTTGTCGGTTGGCGCACACTTGCACCCAAATATTTTTTCTCTGTTATTTTTTTCTTTTTGCCATTAATTTTTAAAGCTATTTTCTTTTTTTTTTTTTTTTTTTTTTGGTTTATTTTTTATGTAAAAGTTGACTAGAGCTATACTACCAAATAGACTTCCC
>NC_034611.1:18706471-18757812 GCF_900095145.1 Mus pahari | reverse complement strand
CAGAGCCAGGGTATATCTAGGAAGGTAGCCTACAGTGTTGGATATCCTTGTTGTCGGTTGGCGCACACTTGCACCCAAATATTTTTTCTCTGTTACTTTTTTCTTTTTGCTATTACTTTTTAAATTTTTTTTTTTTTTTTTTTTTTTTTTTTGGTTCATATTCTATGAAAACGTTGACTAGAGCTATACTACCAAATAGACTTCCCACTCTGAACGTTATCATTCCCTGTGAAGACTCGCGTACCATGTAAACCCCTGTTTCCTGTGCCTTTCTAACTTGATGGTTTTAGCCAGGGTCTTGGTTCATTTGTGATGTTATAACAAAATCCCACAAACAGGATGTCTTAGAGGCAACACAGATCTAGTTTTCAAGATTCTGTAGATAAGCATATGAGATCTAAGATGAGCATAACAATACACGGTGTCTGGAAAGAGCTTGCTTCCTGGTTCACTGATGGCGTCTTCTCTCTCTCGGTCTTCATATAGTGGAAGAGAAGAGGCAACATTGTATCAGTACATTACTAAAACTAGTATTAAACTGTATTAATATAATTAATTAAATTAGTATTAAAATTGTATTAAGCTAAACTAGATTATTTTAAATAAAGTGCTAATATCCACTAAGCTTTTTAAAAAGAAAAGACAGGCATTAACAAGTGTTGGTATGCAGATGGAGAAACATAAACCTTTGAATATTTCGGATGGGTACAGGACATGGTGTAACCACTTTGGAAAATACTATTGTTGCTCCTCAAATAGTTGAATATAGAATGAGGGTATGACCCAGCAGTTCTGTTCTAGTAAAATCAAGATCCTTCAAAATGAGGAATATATAGATAAATATGTGGGCATATCTCCTCTACCACAGTTAGAAGTGATGAAGTCCTGACACCTAGTCCAATGCAGATGAACCTTATAAAATCATGCTAAGTAAAACAGGCTAGTCACAAGAAGATCACATTACAGGATTGTGTTCACATGAACTATCTTCTCTAGGCAAATCAACTGACAAAGGAAATAGGTGTTTTCGAGAGTCCGAATGAATGAATGGGATACTGGGGGGTGGCCTCTAATGAGAAAGGGCTTGCGTTTTGAAGTGAAATTCTTTTAAAATTAAAATGTTAATGATTCTTCAACTCTGAGTCTAGTAAACCCGACTGCCTGCTTGGGTTTTCTGTCATTCCACTAGCTGTCTACACAGACACTGGCCATGTTTTCTATGTTTCAGTTTCATTACCTGCAAGATGCGCGTGGCATTCACCCCACCTGTGTACTGAAGGTTTCATAAGTGGGAATGCTCAATAAACATTAGTTATTGTTATTATGGTGGTTGTAATTTTAATTATGTGATTCCGTGCATCTCTAAAAGCAATTATAAAGTTAATTTTGAAGTATCCTCTATTATTGGAATAATAATGTAATAATTAACATCCATTAAATGCGACCTACCAGCCATCAATGTGCTGAGCACTTTTATGTAATATTTCTAATCTAATCTTTATGGCGGCTCTAAAAGATTATTACTGACATGTATATGAATGACATGAGGCTGAGAGAAGTTAAGACACTTGCCTAAGCTCTCATCTCTAATGATGTCGGAACTGAGACTTTAATCCACGTGGCCTTACCCTTAAGTCCACGTCCTCCCTTTTGCCCGACAATGGCCTTCCTTCCGTACTGCTGACATTCGCTCTTAGGTCGTACGATCTTCTTTGGCTAGTTCAGTACTTATTTCATAATCACATGTAACTGAGCTTCTGAGTTTTACCACCTGATCTGTTTCAAGCTCGGCTTTTTTATTTTTTATTTTTTTTAAGAAGGAATGCAGAACCTGGGTGTTAGCCCGAGAGTCCGGCCGCGTAGAATCTCAGCGTATGTGACGTCTCGCAGCTCAGTTCAAAGTGAGACTACTTCACCTTGCTACCTTAACTTGCAGAAATACTAATATCATACATGGACTGACTTTTTTTTAAATGAAAACCATTTTAAAATACGGCCAGTGATGACCGAATCCAAGGAATAACACAGCTCATCGCTGTTCAGTTGCCAAACACACATCAAGATAATCTTCCATTTCAAAATTCCAAATTTGACTATCCTGAGTCACCCAGCCATTGATATCTTGAAATAGAAATCTTCCAGATATGGTGGCTGTCACATTTGACCAAAATGCTTTCAAAATAATTTCTTAGAATGTCTCTAAGTCCCTCGAGTGACTTATTCTTTTAACTACCAATCTGTCGTCTTCAGTCAGGCTACTAAGTGCTCAGAGATAGAGGAACGTTTCCTTGCTGGTTGCGATGAAGCTAAAGAAAATGCAGCCCTGCCTTAGAGCCCCACTTTGTTGACTCATCAACCCTTACTGTGGAACTTATAATTCAGGAGCTCTGACACGGGGTTTATAAGTCTAGATGGAAGAAGCAAAGAAAGTGTTAACAGTATTTTCTCTTTGGGGTATATTTCCATTAGAGTTGGCAGGTTGTTGCGTATCGTTCAGAAATATCAGAGTGCCAAATTCCTGAGAGACATTCAACTTAAAAATTTATATAAAAATGGATTAAAAACCCTTGGTAGGTTGAAAGTAGAAAACATTACTTGTACAAGGAGAAGAGCCATCAGACACTGAGAACCCCACTCTCTATTTGTGATTAGCAGCTTGTTGAGATTAGCCAACATGGCCAGTTTAGATGTAAACACCCATGCATAGAAGTTATAGTAGCACATTCCAAACCCAGCAGCCAAGAGCAGCAGAAACTGTAGGTTAAAATAACCCTCTGGCACCCCCCCCCAACACACACATACACACACACACACATACACACACACACACACACACACACACACACACACACTCACACACACACTCTCACCTCCTTACATTCAGCACTAGGAAAAAAAACAAAAACAAAGAAAACCTCTTGCATTCCTCTCTAAGCTTCAGCAAACAGCACTTGGAGGACATTTGCCTTTCTTCCCAGTGTAGCTTTATCTTAGTTGGAGAAGTTCCCGAGAGCACTGTGCCATTCCCCGGGAGCACTGGGCTGTTCCCAGGAGCACTGTGCCAGTGGTGTGATCCAGCACACAAGAATGGTTAGAGTGGAACTCAGTCCTGCTCCCTTCCATGCTGCTCTTTTTCAGAACTCCATCGTGAATGAATGACCTCACCTGGGCCGGAACAAGGAATTACCCAGTAATTATTATGTTAGGGCTCCCACATTTCTCTCTCTCTCTCTCTGTGATTAAATATTTGAATGGTTTCAAGGAGCTTGAACTTGCTTTGAAATGAGATGGATTGAGGAAGGAAAAAAGAATGTCAGATTTAGTGTGGAATTAAGGCACAAATGAAGAGGATTAGCGGTTTTACATATGAGTGAGGGCTGCGCTGTGGAGGAGCAACAAAAGCATATCCTTAAGCTTTGCATAAGTAGTGTAATCTTACTGTTTTAAGGCACACTTCTAACTTTTTGGACCACGGTGATACCTTTACTAAAAATGGCAGTAGAACAAAGATGAGGTGAATGACTGAGAGCCGTGTGCTTAAAGGTGAACCTTGTAGGAGGAGGCCCCCTGTTAGAAACAGAGAAATGTTTGGTCTCTGGCACTCAGGAGAAGTAACTGCATTCAGCCAAGATTGTTTCATCTCCAAATTCAAAATAACTCCTCCTTTCTTGCAAGGTTTTGTTGAGGCTCAAAACATAAAACAAGGAAACCCACCACCTAGGATGTCCCTGGTGCAGTTTAGATTCGCCCTCTGTCCTGAGACTGTAACTGGAGCTGTACGCCAAAAGGCCAGCCTGCAAAGGTCACAGAGGGCTAGGCTCAACCACAGCTTCTAACACCCCAACTAAAGAGCCGACTAAGAATGAGATACGGAGAGATTTAATCTACACGCACTGGGAAGAAGAGCAGAAAAAGGCTCTGGGGTCTCCAGGTTTTATCCTTGGAGTTCTGACATGAGCTTAGATAGACACTATTGAGTGACTTACATACCTGTTCGTAGAGGTAAACTGTGGCCCAGTATAAAGCAAACTCCCTGCCTTTTATCCCGCCTTCAGTTGCCTTGTAGGCCGAAGTGAGTAATCTTTGCTTTTCAGCTAAAGCTACTTCTAATGGCCCCTTTAAGATCATCCTATTTAAACCAACTCTGGCAAAGGAAAAAAAAAAGTGATTGCATCACCTTTGAGTTATTTTAAACCAAAAGGCAACATTTCTTTCACAAAGTAAAGTGAATTTTCAATATTTGTCAACATGGGAAAAATAGCTTTATGAGAGGAAAAAACACTTTTGAGGAACACTGCAGTGTTTGATGTTTCAGAATGATTGTCTATAGTTCATATTCCATTTTAGGTTTAAAAATGCTTAAGCTAGAAGTTCATGCTCTATGGCTTGATATACATATGTAAAGATCAATATCTTGAATGTACATATGGCCATGTATATGTTCGGCTGTCTCATTTATCCTCGACGTCCCTGAAGCCCTCAAATGGGGATAATGTGTCAGATACAAAGGCCCAAAGACTAAACTCCACACCAGTCTAGCTGTGACCCTGAGGCCTACAAGAGCCTGCGTGGCAAACCAGCGTCACTAAAATAACCAGGCAAAGAAAACAGCTCAGTATAAATTAGGCTTGCAGAAGACCACACTTCTGTGTTGCACAACAATCTAGGAAACTTGGCAGTGACTTCTGTAACATTAGCCCAAATGGCAGTGATCTGATTCACAAATAATACCTTTCTTGGGTTTTCTCTATAGTTCTAACAACCAGGAAAAGCCAAGAAGGCACTTCTAATTTAGTCCCAGCAGACACCCTCCTTGTCAGATATTGCACAGTTGTCCTCCCTTGCCTCCCCACACCACCCCCACCTGGCGGGCTAAGCCTGACTCCCTCCAAGCTCAGAGTAAATGGCTTCTGCTGTTCTTATTTGACTGGTCTTGTTTTTATTTTCACAATAAGAAATGATAGCTATTTTTCTTTCATCTTTATATTCAAGCTTAGAAAAACAGAGCTGGTCAGAATGCATCAGGGCTAGCAAGAAATTGTTCCTTTGATCTGCAGAGGTTTTATTAAAATTACTGCCCAGAGAGTTTGCTCTGAGACTCTGTACTTGCTGTGTGGCCTGTGCGCTGTTCTACTCCCTCAGCTGTGCCCCACCCCAACTGAGAGGGGGCCAGCACCTCCGTGTTGCTGCTGTTTCTAAAGCCTGGCACAGGTGCCCAAGAGTAGCAGTAAAAGAGCTTAAGGCAGGGATGCTCTTAAAGTTATAATAAGACGTTTGTCTTAGCGACAATTTCCTGGTATGACTTAAAAATTGCAAACCCCCAAAAGCAAAAAATAGACCAGTGGAGTTGATTTAACTTCTACACCTGGACGCAATCAATAAAGCGAAAAGGTGACCTACAGAATTTGCGAACATATATGCAAAGTAAACATAAAATTAAGATTTCATATCTAAAATATATGAGGACGTATGTACCTCAAAGGCAGATATTCTTTTTTTTTTAATTAGATATTTTCTTTATTTACATTTCAAATGTTATCCCCTTTTCCTAGTCTCCCCTCCAAAAATCCCCTATCCCCTCCCCCCTCCCCCTGCTCCCCAGCCCACCCACTCCCATTCCTGGTCCTGGTATTCCCCTATACTGAGGCATAGAGCCTTCAAATATTCTGACTTAAAATGGCTAGGACATTCTTCTCAATGACCAATGGATATGTGAAAAATGGCCAAAAAAATAAAAGTCAAAACCATGGTGAGATGTCACATCACGATAAAAATGAGGAACTAGGTATTGACAAGGATGTGGAGGAAAGACCTCCCAGGCATGGACAGTGGGAATATAAATTATACATTCATTATGCAAAATAGCGGGGGACTTCTTCACTAAACAATTAGCAGTACTATAATTTGGTCCAGCAATCATGTTTATATATATATATATATATATATATATATATATATATATATATATATATATATATATATATATATCTTTACAAAGGCAGGTAAATAAAAATATAAAATATCATATATAACATAATATATGATATATATATAATTCTATAATATATAATATATATATATATATATGGAAAATGATATCAAATTGTGAGCCCCCCCAACCCCTACCCCAATCCATTGTAACATTGTTCATAATATTCCAATACATGACAATGCTCTGTGTACCCACTAGCAGGTACATGGATAAAGAATATAGTACATATGGCCTTATAGATACTATATGGCCTTTAGAAAAGGAGCCATTTTCATTTGCAACAACATCTGGTCCTGAAGGATAGATGTCAGACATAGAAAAATAGATTCTGTGTGATATTACTTGTATGTGAAATCTGACAGAGTCAAAGTTGTAGTAGCCAAGAGTGAGCACAGTGGTTGTCATGAGCTAAAGTATGGAGAGAATGGGGGATGTTGGCCCGGATGGCGTAAACTCTGATTTACTAGAGGAAAAACTCATGGCTATAGCCTGCAGCATGGGGATGATGGATGTGGTCATGAATCTGAGCGTGGACATCATGAACCTCACAAAATACCCAAATAAAAGCTGTCGTGTGGCACACACTGATGTGCTTAGGCTTTGTCCATTGAGTATGGCAAGGTAAAGGTGAGATTCTAATCATGTTGGAAAAGGAGACAAACTGTAGAAAGAAGTGATTAGTTGCCTTTAAGAAGTCCTAAAGAAGCACTTATTGTATATAGTCTAAGCTTCGATCAAGGGTAGGCACACCCTCAGTATCGTTAGACATGTAGTTTTGCTGGTGGCATGTTCTCTCAAGAGCACTGGGAATAATGGGCTGCCCAGTAGTAGGCCCAGGTCAAGCAAGGTCACGGAGCCTGAACAGCAGTTGGTGTGAAAAGCTCCATACGGGCGGCTTGTATGATGATTACCTTGGAAAAGGAGAAACTAATTATATGAGGATTTTTTTTTTTTTTTTTTTTTTTTTTATGAAACGTAGAATTCTGCACCCAAAATGCCTGAGGAGAGAAGTGTTTCAGAGTCGCCTTTTAGGGGTTTTTATAAAAATTTTCTTGGGGATAGGAGGTGCTAGGAGCACAAAGTTCATTTCCGTTTCAGATGCACTTGGGAGCCATAGGCTGAATGTAACTTTATACACTATTTTGCAAAATTTTGCACGTGAAATAAGGTTTTGTGGTATGTTATTTTCTATCACTGCTCATAAAGTTCCTGGATTTGAAGGGTTCAGGTTTTCAGGTGTTTGGAGTAGGTACATTCAACCTGTGACATCAAGGGATCATATTGTAATGTTTTTTTTTTTTTCCAAATACAATAAAGATATGTGTTAGAAAACTAAGTCTCCAACAGGGGCAGAATGTCTACCAGCTACACAGGAAACGAAGTGTGATCTTTCAGCTCAAGGATGAGTGATACTTCATTGTCATAATATTGTAAAATCTGAATGTGAATTTACTCAGATATGTGATAGATTTGGGAAGTCAACGATCACCAAGATGAAAAAGAGAAAGCCATCTAATTTTAAGTTGCTACCCATCCCTCCTAGATTAGTGATAGTGTCTATGATTCATAGTTAAGAATGGTAATATATACATCTTATGTATATAAAAACAGGCAAAGAAACATTTAAAAGAATGAGCTGTGAGTGGGGTTAGGGTTAGAGAAGAGCAGGTAGAGAGGCCACTGTGTTCATCGTACATAATGGTTAGCTATTAAACAAACACGGACTTCTTTTTCATTAAGAGAAAAGTTAGTAAAGAGACTGGTGAAAGTGAGTTTGGCTTTAGTTCGTCCTCAAAAGAATGATATTTTTGAGGTGGGGGGGGGGAGTCCAAGGTATATAACCCATGGTTCCTGCCACTGAGCTTAAAAATAAAATAAAAAAGCCTTCGCAGAAGCCAGTCTTGAAGGGCTATCAGGAAAAAAGACTTGAAAACAGTTGGATGTTGGAAAGACCTGTCAGGTTGGTGGAGCAGGCAGAGGGGCGGATGAGGAAGCCATGGTGACAGACCAGGGCTTCGGTGGAGGCAAAGCTGGTACACTCTATCACAAGTACCTGCTTGTAGATAATGAGAGCGGTGAATACAGCTGAGCTTTACAGGCAAGTGTAGGCAGCCATTGATGAGGCCATGTAGCTCTGGAATGGCAGTCCTCTGGGTTCAGAAATCCATGTAGCCACCAGAACAGAAGCAACATGCTCCTAAAGGCACCGACTTCCTAGAAACCGGCCCAGATAGAGCGACAGCTTAATCTCTCTTTCTGATCTTACCAAATGAATGCATTAAGGACCAAAGAGGTCATATTTCAAATGAAGCTTTGAAAAAAATGTGTAGGCATTGCTCACTCTTGTGTCCAGGTTAATGCATTCAACGCATCTCAGATACCTGTGGAGAACGTGCATATTGTTTCTGTTACTCTCTTACTTTGCATTCCTACCCACCCACCCAGACAGACAGACAATCAGACAGACACATTCAGCTGGAGTCTGGATGCCTGCCGTGTCTCTGCCATGTCCTTGTGTTGAGTCCCTGACTCCCATGCTGAAGGCATTCAAGCGTGGGACTTTTGAGAGGAGACTGGCTCATTAAGCTGGGCACTTACGCCTCTCATGCTTTGCCCCATGCAAGGCTTGTGAGTTGTTAGGGGAAAGCAACAAAATAAAACAGCTCTTCGACAGACACCAGAGCTTCCCAATTGCTTGATCTGGAACATGAGTGGCTAGAAATAAAATGCTAGATTTCTGTTGTTCAAAACCACCCAGTCAGTGCCATGGGCCATACTAGCTAAGCACACACACACACACACACACACACACACACACACACACACACACTCACTGTAATTAAGTTTGAATTTTGTATAATTTATTTATTTTTTAACCATATAGTTCAAAAAAGTATCCCCAGGCCCTTCCCATAGTTCTTCCTACTGCCCCATGATATCATTCCAAAGATGAGACCTCCCAGAGTCATTAGTGTGGTTAAAAGATGTTTCCATCAAAACTTACATGGTTGTGCTTGGTGTATACCTGAGTTTCCCTTTGTGTGTACCAGGCTTACCTGTGTCATCTAATGGTTCACTCAGTTCTGACACTTGTCATGGGTAGAAGCTGACCTGAGCATGCCTGCGTGAACTACTGTAAATGGGAGACTGTGAGAACCCCAATTTGTGAGAACTCTGGGGGGAAAACACGCTAATGCCCACCACAGTGTAGTCTCTAGGCCAAGGTGTGACCCTCTTTCTTTCCATGGGTACCTTAGGAATGGTTGAGGAGGGGACAGAAGAGTGGCTTTCTGTTGGCCACAGGTCTGTGAGCTATGGGCTTCAAAGTCATTTTGTGTCTCCTGAGGAGAAATGCTACCCCCTAGAACAACAGTAGAGATCTTCCAGCCCTCAATTTCTATGACAGAGTATTGAACTCAAAAGAGAAAAATACCAAGTTGATGGTTTACTATGAACATAAATAGAAATCTCTGTAGCTCTTGGTTAGTCATGGTAGTCTACAAAGGAACACAACCAAAAGAATATGCATAATTGATTAGAAGACCAGAGCCTGGTTAGTTTCAAAGTGGCTGTCTGTGGGCTGGAGGGCTGAGAAAAGCAATAGGCCTGCTCAGTGCTAGAAACTGGAAAACCAGAAAGATGCAGCTGTTGTGGGAGGCTGTGGGTCTCAGTCCTGTGTCAAATTGCTAGGGAAATAAAATCAAAGGCTGGAGTTTGATGTCCTCTGACAGTGGTGGCAGCAGAAAGTACTAAAGGGGGGTTAGTTTCAGAAAGAAAGAAAGACAGGAAGGAAGGATGGAGTGTGGAAAGAAGGAAAGGAGGGAGGCAGGGAGGGAGAGAGACAGAGAAAGAGAAAGAGATCCATCATTTACCAGCCTCCTCCCTGAGCTGCTTCTAGTTCCATCCAGGCTCCCAGATGATGAGCTGATACCACGCATGGTCAGAGTGCATCTTCTCTCATCACTTCTCCACACCCCCCCCCATGTCATGATGTCATGTGTCTGACATCATCTACACAGATGCCCCTAGGACTGTGCTATGCTGACATCATCTACACAGATGCCCCTAGGACCGTGCTATACTGACATCATCTACACAGATGCAACTAGGACTGTGCTATATTGACATCATCTACACAGATGCCCCCAGGACTGTGCTACGCTAGTTTTTTAGGCATCTCACAGTCCACTAAGGTTGATAACCAAGATCAACCATGGCAAGTAAAGATGGGAACCATGCGTGGCATTTTAGCCCATGTGTTTAGAGTCAGGCACTGGGACCCCTCAGCACTGATGTGTGATGTCTGGGCTTCAGCTGTCACCCAGCTCAACTAACACATACAGGGGAACAAAGGGCTTTAAAACAAAATCCTACATGGTCCAGCACATAAAGGAGGTTGCTGCCAAGCCTGTGACTTGAATTTGATTTCCAATGCCTACATGGAAGGAGAGAAATGACTCCTTTGAATCATCTTCTAAGCTTCTAATGCATACTGTGACACATATGCGCCCCTACATCAGTGAAAGTCACTAATTAATTACATACACACACATGGGGGTGGGGAGGTGGGGGGTAGGGGAGTGATTACTACCATGGAAAACTACCTTGGCAACACTTCCAGAAAGGCTGAGGGTGAAGGGTGCAGGACTAACATTTCATATAAAAAGACAGCCTGTTCTTAAGTAGAAATTTAAATTATATTGAGTGATGCAATCACTTTAACATTTTCTCCTAGGACTTTGTGCCCTATTTTAGTAACAAAAAGATCAGCTGTTCCCAGCTATGCCCTTAAAATCAGCTTTCAAAAGAAATAAAAGGGATTTCTAAAAGGGGGGGGGTGGGATGGGGAAAGGCAAAGCTTGCCCTTATAAGGCTCCGATAACCTCATTTGGAAAGTAATTTCATGTGTTAGAGAGGTAATTCTCTCCTTGTCTGTGTGACAGACTCACAAGAATCTAACAGGTTTATCTAGCAACTTGACCAAGCTACAGTAACACTGAGTACTGAGGCAAACACTGAGTACTGAGGCAATTTAGAAGCGTTAGTGACAAGCACACTGCGAGATTCTGAGAAGCACTTTTCCCTCTTTCTCATACATAGTCTTGAAACCTTAACAAAATCATCCTGTTCGTTCCCTCACTCCCGGGACCTTGAGCAGAAAGGACTTTTGAGCGTCCCTTTATTGCCATGTGCCCTTGCTCTTCTTAGCTATAACCTGCGACTTGGGATGAGTGAAGAGGGAGGGACCGGGGTTGGATGGTGTTGAACAAGGATCAGTGATTGGCAGGCCTCCACACGGGAGGAGGGGACACAGGGGTTGCAAGAAAGGCACTGATGGGCTTCACAGGAGCAGAATTACCAAAGCATTCTCTAACCAAAACCCCGTGCCCTGTGGTATTCTAAGAGCTCCCGTGTTTTCACATGATACAAAAATGTCCCCTGAAAACAAGAATGACAAATCTAGCCTTCTAAGACCTTAATTGGCCTTATATGTGATTCCAGAATTGGGGAGCAGTCTGCATCTATTGTCTCAGGAGTCTGTACCCTAGGAGCAGATTGTATTTATAACCAGAGAAAAGGAAGGGAATTTAAAACAAAACAAAATGTAAGCAAGGCAGAGAAGCTGAGTTGGTGGCTGCTTGGGTCTGTCCTATTTGACCTTGGTTTAACAGTTGGTGTCTGGCAATTGGCTGCGATTCGCCTACTTGCTCCCAGGGTAGGGTAAAACCTGGATACATATCAAGTTTCAGTGTACACTGTATGGGGAAATGCTTGAGGAAGTTTGAAATTACGTTTAGGTAGCAGATTCACGCTGGGTGGGTGTCGTCCCCACACAAATCTGAAACTGTCTGATTTTGGGAGCCTGCTGCCTGTGCAGTCCTTCTGATTTAACCAGGTTTTCTTTTCCTACATTCAATCACAAGTCCATGGAACATAGGTTGGTCAAAACAAAACGACACCAAAACCAATTTTCATTCTGTAGCGGGCCTCTGTTTACCCCCAAGGTAGAATGCTGTTCACTGGCATCTCACTCTCAGAAAGCTCTTACTGTTTCCATGCTGTGCATTGAAATGCTGCTATTTATTTTTATTTTTATCTTTATTTTTAAAGATTTATTTATTTATTATATGTAAGTACACTGTAGCTATCTTCAGACACTCCAGAAGAGGGCGTCAGATCTCGTTACGGATGGTTATGAGCCACCATGTGGTTGCTGGGATTTGAACTCCAGACCTTCAGAAGAGCAGTCGGGTGCTCTTACCCACTGAAATGCTGCTATTGTGCAGTTACTTCCGGTGTTCCCACCACCCGAAGCATACTGTACCTGATCCCTGATATATGTTGGAATCCGGGTAGTTTTCTGTTTTGTTTTGGTTTTGTTTTTTGGTTTTTTGTTTTTTTTGGGGGGGGTGGTTTTTGGTTTTTCAAGACAGGGTTTCTCTGTGGAGCCCTGGCTGTCCTGGAACTCACTCTGTAGACCAGGTTGGCCTCGAACTCAGAAATCCGCCTGCCTCTGCCTCCCAAGTGCTGGGATTAAAGGCCTGCGCCACCACGCCCGGAAATCCAGGAAGTGCGGTCGTGCTCTGATCCCTTGCCCTCTGTTATTCCAGACACGTTTTTTGCTGGAGCATGGGAACAACGGGGTTTCCATTCCCAAACCCCCGTTTCACTCTGTGCCTCCTTAAAGTTCTGTAGACTCACCTCTGTCTGCTTATACCCATCGCTCCCACCAGCCTTCCTGCTCCTGAGGGACACCGCGGTGCAATGGGACAAGAACCAGCATCATCAGTCACTAAATATGCCCACATGAAGCCCCGGCTGAGGCTAAAGCAATTTTTACATAATAAGTCAAGGGCATGTTTGTTTGACTGAACTCTAAACATTTTTTTTCCTTTTGTTATTAACTTTATAATGTATCCTGCCCCAGTGGATGATTTCCCCAATCCTTTGAAAGCCTAACCACTGTCTATCTTGTTGGAATGGTGTCACTGTAAGGAACACTATTGAAATTAAATCTGTGATCTGAGTTCCAGTGTGGATGCTGGAGTCACATGGAACTTGGTCGTTGCACCGTTAGCAAAACGGTGTCTTCGTTAGATTGGAGGGGGAAAGAGGACCAAGAGGGGAGACAGGGAAAGAGGGAGAGAGGGGGAGAGAGACAGAGAGATAGAGGGACATACAGAGAGACAAACAGAGACAAAGAAAGGAAGGGGTGAGAATAAAGGGAGAAACTTTAAACATGTTGTAATACAAATAATTATAGCAAGAAAGCTTTTCATAGTTTATAAGTTTATTTTTTTCATTTTTATTTTATGTGTATATATTCCCTACCTGACTGCATGTGTACCACATATATGCCTGATGCCCACAGAGGGCATGGAAAATCCTGGAACTGGAGTTAAAGAGCCACCTTATGGGTTCACAGAGCCAAACCCTGGTTGTCTACAAGAGTAGCTAGCTAAAACTCTTAACCAATAGTAAGCTGCCTTCTGGTCTGAATTTTCTCTTTCCCTCCTTTCCTCCTGCCCTCCTTCCCTCTCCCTCCCTTCCCCCCTTCTTCCCTCCCCAGCCCCTTCTCTCAATATACTTGAGTTTCTTTAGGTTCCAAAGAAGCTAAAATAAACATCTAAATGAAAGCAAGAATTTTTATTTCGTTCTTTCTTATTTTTGCTTTTAGTCAAGATGTTTTTTGTTTGTTTGTTTATTGGTTATTTTATTTATTTACATTTCAAATGTTGTCCCCCTTCCTGCTCTCCCCTCCACAAAACATCCATCCTCCACCACCTTTGTCTCTAAGAGGGTACTCCTCCACCTACCCACTCCTGCCTCACCTCTCTAGCATCTCGCTACACTGGGACATCAAGCCTCCACAGGACCAAGGGTCTCTCCTCCCATTGATACCAGATAAGGGCATCCTCTGCTACATATGCAGCTGGAGCCATGAACCCATGCGTGTGTACTCTTCGGTTAGTGGTTTGGTTTTCTTTCTTTCTTAAACAAACAAAGCAACTGAGTCACTATGAGATGTTTTGCACGACATATTTTTCATCTCGGTGAAACTAAAATCTCCTTTGAAGTCTTTAGAGAGAAACTGGAAGTTAATCCGTGATGAAGGCCTCATGGTGATGGATAGAGCCAAGGGTCTCTTCCTGCCTGAGGATGAAAACCTTCGGGAGAAGGGCGACTGGAGCCAGTTCACACTGTGGCAGCAAGGTGAGCTCTGGTCTTCTAGATTATCTTCCTCATGCACAGGCCGGATGGTACATGAGTAGTCTTCTGACAGCTTCCTGTGGCACATGATCTGCCCGCACTGGCTTTAAACCTGTGCATCTGCTTGTTTGTATACATGTGTGTATGTGGCTAAATACGCAAGTGCTTTCAATTAAAGAGTGCGCTATTCTCTGTACCTCTGCAGTGTATGAGTAGCTGGAGAGCCCAGCACCTCTGTCACTGTCTCAGAAGGGAGTATCTCTGAACTGTGTTCACTGCTGTAAAGTGCAGCTTAGGCTGGGGGGACAAAAGGGCGCCAGCACGGTGGGAGCCACTGCAGATGCTGAAGGTGGTGGCGGCGGTGGCATTGGTGTGCTTTGTTATGACTGTTTTCTCCTTCCTCATTCATATGTTTCTTCTTGTTGTTCTTTCTGTGGATATTCAGTTGTTCTGGGAAACATTTTGGTTGAAATGCCTTAGCAAATTTGTTACATTCTTTATTAATAAAAGCATTGAAGTGTGATGAATATGTGACTTCAGATGCTTAACCTATACTGAGTTTTAAAAGAGAGTAAATTTATGTCTTGATTTCCATTTTGAATCAAAATAATTGTGTGTGTGTGTGTCTGTGTGTGTGTGTGTGTGTGTGTGTAAGAGAGAGAGAGTATGTGTGTTGCAGGATTTAAATGGAGAACTTGATATGTATTAGGCAAATGACGAAATACCAAGTTCTATCCCCAGCTCTTGTATTCCTTTTTGAATAATCAACTTTTTTCTTTTTATTACATTGTTATTATTTAAAACAAATTTTAAATGTAAAGTACGTTGGCGCTTTCCCACTCCTACCCACCCAACTTTAAGTTCTTTCTCAAAAACCAAGCATAAACAAAATAAACCAACAGCTCTCCTTCAACAACAAATTGTAACCACATAAAAACACATGAGAGCACACATACACATACACACACACACAGAGAGAGAGAGAGAGAGAGAGAGAGAGAGAGAGAGAGAGAGAGAGAGAGAGAGAGAGAGAGAGAGAAACAACAACAACAAAAAACTGCAGTCTATTATGGGTTGGTCAGCTACTCCTGAACATGAGCACTGCCCTGGACTGACTGATATACCCAGTGTCATTTTATTGGGAAAAACTGAGTTTCCCTCTCCCCATAGGTATAAATGACAGTTCAGGTGTTAACTTTTACCCTAGTGGCTAGGTTTTTATTCTTTCATTTATTCACTACACTTTTAAAAAAAATACAACAAATTAAATATAATAAGATAAAAGAGAAACGATCACATCGAAGTTGAACAAGACAACCAATGGGGATTTAAAAGAGAACCCAAGAGAAGGCACAAGAATCAGAGACTCACTCATTTGCACATTCAGGTTTCTCCTAAAAAAACAAAAAACAAAAAAAAACCCACTAAATTATGGAAACCATAATGTAAACACAGAGGACCTGGTGCAGGCCTATGCTGGCCCCATGCATGCTGCTTCTGTATATGTGAGTTCGTTTAAGTTTTGCTCATATTGATTTAGGGGGCCTTGTTTTCTTTCAACCATCCACTCTGTCTCTTACATCCTCTCTGCTTCCTCTCTCATGGGGTTCCCTGAGTTCTGAGAAAAGGGATTTGATGGAGACATCCCATTTAGTGCTGAGCGTTCCAAGGTCTCTCACTCTGCAGTGTCTTGGGTCTCTGCGTTTGTTCCTGTTTGGTGCAGAATGAAGCTTATCTGATGATGACTGAACAAGGCGCCGATCTACGATAATAGCAGAGTATCATTAGGAATCATTTCATTGCCACATTTGTTTTTTTCTTTAGACCAGTATTGCTTGGCTTCTACCCTAGGTCCCTGGGGTATCTAGTCTCAGGTTCTTTGTCACCCAGGAAGTATCGAGTGTGGATTTAATCTTGTAGAGTTGGCCTTGTGTCAACTCAGAGATTGGTTGGTCATTTCCATATGCTTTGTGCCACCACTGCACTAACCTATCTTGCAAGCAGTACATTGTTGCAGATAAAGGCTTCATGGTTGATGTGGTGTTGACATTTTTATTTCCATAATGTGGAGAGTACCTTCCTGTTCCAAAGATACTAGCAAGTAGGGGTAAAGGCTCTATATGGGCACCAGTTCAATATCTCCATGTTCAATGAATTATATAGGTGTTTCAGCCATGGGGTCTTGCTGTCAGTTTGTGGAGAGCAATCTGTAGTCTTGGTAACATCCTGGGTTGTTTGAAGATTCCTGTGGGAACCCTTTGGCCAGTAACTCTAATAGATGTAACCTAATTATGGTTCATTTGGTGACAAGAGATGACCAGTTGGGACTCAATCTCTCCATTATTTGTATATATTTTAGGAGGCTTCTACTATACTAGATTTCCATACTACCTCTCAAATGCCCTTCAGTTTTAGCAGTTGCTTTATGTATCTCCTCCCACACATCTCTCCATATGTATTTATTCCTTTTCCCTTTCCTTATCAGATCTATCTGTTCCATCTTGTCCCTTATGCTATACCTACCCTCTGTGGGTCTATGGCTTGTCGTTTGGTAATCATTGACTTAACACTAGATGTGCTCTTATAATCCAATTATCAAGTAATACTTTGTCTTTCTTAGTCTGGGATACTTCACTCAGGATGCATTTGTGTATTTATTTCTTTATTTGTTTGGCTTGGTTTGGTTCCATTAATTTATCTGAAAATTTCATGAGATCTTTTTTTAAACAGCTGAATAATTCTCCATTCTGTAAATGTACCATATTTTCTTTATCCATTCTTCAGTTGCGGGGCATGTTGGTTGTTTCCATGTGAATAGCTCAGTAATGAACATGGATGAGCAATTTTCTCTGTGGTAGGATACTTTGTATATGTGCCCAAGAGTGGTATAGCTGAATCTTGAGGTAACTTGACTCCCATCTTCCTGTGGGACTGCCACACTGATTTCCATTGTGGCTGTACGAACCTGAACTCCCACCAGCAATGTATGAGTGTTCCCTTTATTCCACATCCTCTACAGCATGGGCTGTCACTTCTTTTGTTGATTGTAGCCATTCTGACATTAGTTATATGGAATATCAAAGTAGTTTTGATTTGCATTTCCCTGATGGCTAAGGATGCTGAACATTTCTTCTCAGCCATTGGAGGTTTCTCTGTTGAGAATTCTCTATTTAGATATGTAACCCGTTTTATAATTGGGTTGTTTTCTTGATACTAATTGCTTGACTTCTTTAAATATTCTGGATATTAGCCCTCTACCAGATATGCAGATGGTTAAAATCTTTCCCTATTATTTAGGCTGCCACTTTGTCCAAATTATGATGTGGCTTAGCAGTTAAAGGCTAGACTCAAGGCCAAAAATATAAGAATAATCAACTTTGTAGCACTGAAGGATGGTAGAACTGACAGATATCCTATATTTTCTTCACCAGTAAGTTTGTAAATGGATCCGTACAGTGCTAGGGGCCTGAGTCAGTGTTAGAGCTCTTGCCTGAGTTGTACGAGACCCTGGGCTTGCTCACTAGAAATCTAACAAATTACTACGTGACTACTGTTAAATGTGTGTCTGGCTCACAAATTAAACAACTATTGCCAACCATGACTAAAGTACAAAGGACACGCAAACCACACATCTTTATTGTAGAGCCTAGGGCAAATGGTGCTAACAATTCTCATCACTTCAGGATGACTGAAGCTTTAAGTTCTCCTCTGCAGTCTGCTTGCGGCCAGGATAGAATGTGATTGGAAACTGTATTTTAATGCACAGGGCTCGGAAACAACAAGCTCAGTTTACACTGTTATGCTGAGCAGCCACTAACATTGATCAGAGTTGTCATGTAAGATGAAATTTCTCTTCTCTGAATATTAAGAAGAATATACCCAGGTCTCCAGCTTCATGAATATACCTGATAAAGTCGCATGCAAGTGGTACATTATTCTTTTATATCTGTATTGACTGTTAGATCTCTTGCCAGAGCCATTTTTTTTTCCCAAAAAAAGCCAAGTTTGCTGCTTGTTGAGAATTAACTTTGGTGACAAATAATATAACTGCAAGCAAATTCACTGTGTTACCAACACTGGGCACTCCTTATTCAATTACAGACTGAACTGAATGCCTCCTGCCTTGTAACCTGTGATGTAACACAATGAGGATGCATAGGATTTGGAAATCGTGGTCCTTGTTTACAGTTCTGAATGTATTCTCTCTTGGTCTCTCATGTGGGCATGCCCTGAATCTCCTTGAAAAGAGTAAAGAAAGTAGTTGCGTTGAGTATGGAGTAGTTCCCACTGTCAGTGGATCCTGCGAAGAAGAGTATCAAATATATGCCAGTGATTCTGCAGTATTGCAGTGTAATGAGAACTCATTAGTAAAGGGCAACCAAGAGGCAGTGCTGAGGCCTGGACTAGGCCTGGACTAGTCAGGGTTCTCCAGAATAAAATAATGACATATATATATATATATATATATATATATATATATATATATATATATATAGAGAGAGAGAGAGAGAGAGAGAGAGAGAGAGAGAGAGAGATTGATTTTGATTAAGAGGATTTATTAGAATGGTTTACAGGCTGTAGTCCTGTTAATCCAACAATAGCTGCCTATAAAAAAAGAAGAGGCAAGAATGCAATAGTTGTTCAGTCCATGAGGCTGGATGTCTCAGCGGGTCTCCAGTATAAGCAGGAATCCTGAGGAAGTAGGCTCTAATGCCAGTGAAGAAATGGACTTGCTAGTGAGGGCAAGAGCCAGAAGATAAAGAGAGAAGCTGCCTTCTTCCAAGTCCTTTAAGTAGGCTTCCAGCAGAAGTGTGGCCCAGATTAGAGATGTGTCTTCCCACCTCAAAAAAAACTGGATTAAAGAGGTGACTCCCCACTTCAGAGATCCAGATTAGAAGTAGATCCTTCCTATTTCACATGATTTAATTAAGCAAAAATTCCCTCACAGATGTGCCCATCACAAGGCCTATCTAAAAGCCCAGATGTTGGATCTATGACAGGTGCACTGTAATTGCTAACTCTCTGCTCTCCCATTCAGCGTGGTACCCCTCTGTGTGTTGGTTTGTCCTCTAGATAACAAGACCTGAGTGACTTCCTTCCTGGGTACAGCGTACATTATACATCACTCTGAATGTCTGACCATAGTGAGCAATACAGGAACTTTGTGTCTAGTGCGCCCTTCCAATCACATGTGAATAATTAAAACAATGGGTTGCAAGCCACGGATGTTGAACCACTACTGCCAACTTTCTCCTGAAAGAGAATCTTTACCTTATGCCTACACGAGATATACAAGCTGTATCCCTGATGCTTGAGATCAACTCTATCTGGTCAGAAATAGTTCGGGATTCCAAGTTTTTCTGACCTGGGAATAAGGGCATGGACTTTGTCAGTTGAGTGTTCCTGATCAAAGCATGGTCTAGACCTGAGGTCACTTGAACACTATACTAGAAAGCTCGGTTAGTTTCAGCTTGTGGATATGTCGATTAAGGATCCTCACTTTTTATGTACCTAGAGGTTAAAACCCAGACCTCACCAGAGGAAGTCCTGGTGACAGGATCGATTTGGTGGTCTTGGCACAACTGACCAGTCAGGTGTCACACAAGCTCAGGCCTTACCAATGGTTGCAGCTGCTCTGGTGGCTTCAAGCTACCAGACCTCACCCAGCTTCAACTTGAGCCACCCAATCCCTGCTAGCCCTCCTAAAGCCTTGCTCATGGATGCCCTAGAAAACCAGGGCTAAAAGGTCCGTTAGGATGGCCTATACATCTATTTGCTATTCTTTCAAGCTGGCTTAAATTGTTTGGCTCATCGGGGCACAGCATTACTAACTAAAAAGAGCACATAGCAATGTACTTGATTAAGAAGCAAAAAGTTCATGTGCAAAGAGCTAATAAAATGGCAGAAACTGCTTCCTAGGTTTAGAGGTCCACTTGACCGAGGCAGAAGTCATAACGCTGTATCTCTTAGAACTCATTTTGTTCTCAGCATAAGATTATCTTAGTGAACATGAACATTAAAGTCAAACTCATCTTTAGATGTAATTTCTTTTATGGGAATTTTTAATAGGAAAACAAAATGTTCTTTCTTTAAAAGACAAAACAAAACAAAAATCCTGTTGATTTTTTTCCTCCTTTCATGAAAGCTAGTGATATTGTATACATTCTGAGCACATCTTCCCAAGAAGAGTGTGGAGAAATTTTACAGTGTCCAAGATGCTGAAGATGAAGTCCTAGAATCTGTTATTGATATAATTACTCATAAAAAGTACTTTCTCCTTAAAGATCCTGATGTTCTTCATTTCAATGTCATTTTAGCAACATATAACAATTCTTAATACATTGAAAAATACACTAGATGCCAATGGAAAATGTTTTGCTATCTCTTAGAAATGCATTTTAGGTTAGGCACAGAGCATAAAGTATTCTCCTTTCTTAGAGACTGTATTAATTTCCAGTGTGTACTACAACAATTTGACACAAACTAGTGACTTGAAGGCATGGTTCAGAGGTCTTCGGTGAGTGTCACTTGCTAAAACCACGTCATTATCCTTCAATAAGCTTCAGATTCTAGTATTTGCCCATGGCCTTTGTGTCCCTTGTCCATCCTAAAACAAGAAAAGGCTGGTCTGTCTTCTTATAATCTGAATTATACACTCATCTCTCTCACTTTTACACATATAAGGGCCCTGCAGTGACATTGGCCTTTAACTGTCTCTCTCTTGGCCTTCACATTCCTACAGCAAAGGTGATCATACAAGTACACATGGCTCAAATGAGATGAGATAAAGTTTTACTGCCGTTTGGTTGTGTGTGTGTGTGTGTGTGTGTGTGTGTGTGTGTGTGTGTGTGTGTGTTTCAGTAGGGTCTCATGTGATCAGGTTGGTCTTGAACTCCTAGGCTCCTAGTTAACTTCCAGAGTAGCTGAAAGCGCAGATGCACCATGACAACTGTGATTCACTTCTCTCAGCAGTTCTATCACGTTTTGTTCTAGGAAGGAAGAATGAGAACGCCTGTAAAGGAGCTCCTAAGACCTGTGCTTTACTGGAAAAGTTTTCCGAGACAACAGGGTGCAGAAGAGGACAGGTACCAAGGGTGTTTGCAGAGATGGGAAGAAGACGGTTTGTTGTCAGGCAGAGCCGACCTTTACAAAAATCACAATTATTTCCCTTGGCACAATGGATGTCTCTTTTCCCATTCACTTTTTAATAAAACATAATTTCATGTAGTTGATGTCAAAATTTGAAGGTCGGAAATGTTGAGTATTATGTCAACATTTGTGGGAAATGAGACTACTTGTTTTTTGACTCCTTCACAAAGAAATAAGACATGAATATAAGTCCCAAAGGTTACAAAGACTCTCGTATGAATTGATCCTGATTCTGCTGCCTCTCCACACCTTGTTAAATCGATGATTGGGTGTCATACTTTCGATACAGATCAAATATTCCATCATGCACCCTGGAACTCACGTGTGGCCACATACAGGACCCACGAACTGCAGGCTCCGAATGCATCTGGGGTTGGTGATCCCTAAGGAAGGCTGCAAGATCCGGTGTGCCAATGAGACCAGGTATGTTTCCTTTATCACTTTCTTTATTACCCATCCATCCCTCAGCAACAGATGTTCCCTGCAGAAAGTCTGTGGTCGATGGGATCGTGTCCCTTTCCTGGTAGCTGCAGTTTACAGGAATGAAGTCATTTGCATCCAGCCTTTAGTGTGTGACCTTTTTTTGTGCTTCCTCAGAGCTGGTCTGCCATTGATCCCCCAGAGCGCTCCTCTGCCTGCCCAGCTGCCTTGGTTATTCAAGGTGGACAGCCTTGCATTCAGAGTCAATTCACTTGCCTTAAGCTCCCCACATTCTGCGTTGTGCTTTAGATTCCACAGCTTGAGTGATGCATATGTAGAGGAAGTCTTTCTCCTCAAAGACATCACCCAGTGGGCATTTGCATTTTGCTCCAGAGGCAACACCATGGTTCTGTGAGTGACTACCACTGTGTAACTTTGACTAGTCAGTTAATCTTCGTAAATCTCAGCTTCCTGCTTATAAAACGTGGCAACAATACTGACTCTTCAGGGTTGTATAATGGTAAAGTGAACAATCCTAAGAATCACTTGACCCTCCTCCTGACATCACCAAGGCCATGGTAAATGGTAGGGCTCACCTTACATCATGCGTTCTCCTCTTCTAACCACAGCAGCTGATTTCACCGTCTTGAGAACAAGGCACACTTGGCTCAAGACACACTGCACAAACCTCACAAGCTCTGGCCTTTTTTGAGGAATTATCTAGATGGTTGTTTTAACTATTCAAAGTATACCAATTACTAGGATCCAATTTCAGTTCATAAAAATAAGACCTGCCCTTTGCCATCTTGAGCTATGTGCTCAGTGGTGTGTGTCTCAGTGGTTCTTCTGCCCAGCTATCTTTGCTGTTAATGTCTGTTAGCCTGCTGAGCATGCTGAAATGGAAGCTCCTAGACATGGGAAATCAGGAAGTTACCTTCTACAGCCTTTATTGTCTATGAGAGCGGACAGAATAGAGAGCAGGACAAATGTCATGGGACACACAGTGTTGGACCACATGGGGCCCTCCTCACCTAGACATACATGATCAGGAAGATTGTAAGAGAACTGGTACTCCATGAGCCCAAGGGGAGCACAGGTCAAAGGTTACAAATGGGTCACTTGCTCCTAAGGTTTGGGAATCTGAGGTAGTGTTTTATTTCGTCCTTTCAGTTTTCTTGCTTATTTGTTTTTATACAAAAGGGTTATGGGTATCGAAAACTGAGAGGAAAACACTCTGAAATATCTACAAAAATAAGAATGCTAAATCTGAGAAACACTTTGTGGTTCAGCAGCCAAGAGTAGAGAGTACACGAGGAGGAGGGTAAGGAAGTGAGTATGGCAACAGCCAGTTCCTAGGAAGGAAGCTTCTGACGCCAAACTTAGGGGCTCAGTTCCTCGTCAGGGGCTGTTGTCTGAAGGGGAGAGATGAGAGCATCCTCAGTAACTGACACAGTGAAATGTTCCAACGTGAAGCAGAGTTAAAACCTGGGCACTGGAAAGAGATGGGGAATAAAGAAGCAGGAGATAGAGAGGGTGGGCTCGGTGGAAATCTCAGAGTATGGTAACAGAAGAAGTCCAAGATGGCTCTCCTCGTTGAGTCTTCAGCAGGAAGAGGCTGGTGCCTGGACACGATGACAACTGGAAATATATGAGGCAAGTTCATGGACAGGAAAATGAATTTAGTGTTTAGACCTATTTTATTTACATTGCTGTGGGAGCAGAGAGGAACTGTCAAAGATCTGGCTAGAACGAGGGTAAAGTCGCATCTGGAGACGGAGATTTGTGAGTGGAACTTGGCAGGAGCTCTGAGGGGCAGCCTGACTGATAAACTGAGGTATGACAGTTACGGAGAGGGGGCGTTATGGGAAGCAGAGATGGATGACAGCACAAGAAAGTGGATAGAACCTTCCAGTTCTTCTTCCTGAACACTGGACAGTGTGTAGAGCTTGTCTGGTGGCTTTCAACCATTTCCATGCATTTTTGTCTCTGACTCCCTCTTTTCCTTCCTTCCTTCCCCCCCTCCTTCCTTCTTAGATACTTATAACCAAATTACTCAGTTAAGCATCCCTTTAGGCATAGATAGGAAAGTACAGAACTGACCCTTGACTTCAGAGACCTGAGGATGAAGAAGAAAGCTCAGCTACAAGGATGGTCATGGCAGACAGGCAGGCAGGAAGGCAGGCAGGCAGGCAGGAAGGCAGGCAGGCAGGCAGGAAGGCAGGTAGGCAGGAAGGCAGGAAGGCAGGAAGGCAGGAAGGCAGGAAGGCAGGAAGGCAGGTAGGCAGGCAGGAGAGTGGTGAGTAGAGCCAGAGCTGTAACCACAAAGGCTCTGAGAGCTCAGAATAGTAGGTGACTGTCTTAGTTAGGATTTTATTGCTGTGAAGAGACGCCATGACCACAGCCACTCTTATAGTGGAAAACATTCCATTAGGGTTGGCTTACAGTCTCAGAGGTTCAGCCCATTATCATCATGGTTCTGGAAGAGCTAAGAGTTCTACATCTTGATCCAAAGGCATCTAGGAGGAGGGTCTCTTCCACACTGGCTGGAGCCTGAGCACTGGGAGACCCCAAAGCCCACCTACACAGTGACACACTTCCTTGAACAAGTCCACTCCTATTCCAACAAGGTCATACTTCCTATTAGTGCCACTTCCTTTGGGCCAATCATATTCAAACCACCATTGACCTTACCTGGAACTGGCCATTTGGATGTTCCTTTGCATCAGTGTGTCTCATGGCCACACTTGAGCATGCAAGCCACTGCCATCGCCTCCATGAATTTTAACTCACCCACCCCTAGGTTAACGGTTCTCACCAGAGGTTACACGGCTCACCTAGAGGACTCTCAAGGGGATATTAACTTGCAGACTATCAGTGTCTGCTGAGCTAAAATACACTCTAGTTCATGTGACACTAAAGAGCTACTAACAACATTAATTTGCAGGTGGTCTATTTTGCAAATTCACAGTCATTTAAAAAAAAAAAAAGTGCTCTCCACCCATTTGCCTGTTACCAGGTGCTGAGTTGATTCTACAGTGGAGCTGGGATCATAAAGAATATTGCTTCTCACCGTGGCTGCCTGTCAGCCGTCCTTCTCCATCTCTGCTGTCAGGGGTACATTCTCATCCTTAATCCTTAACTCTGTGGTTTAGTATTTCATTGACAGAATAGTGCTTTTCATGAGAGAAATGGGTTGAGTTGGCTAAGTTCTATATACTGCTTAAAGTGCGTATACCAGGGAAAGTGAATAGCCTATAGTCTGTAAAGTTTTAGAATATAAAGGCTTTCAAACCAAATATGGAAGCTTTGTTCTGCGATCCGTTGTACAAGGACCAAGTGTCAAAAACAAGCATGACAGGAAAGAAGTCAGGCTTCCTTGTGCTGGGTGCCAGGCAGTGATTTTTTTTTTTTCTGGAGCCTGACACTTGGCCTGCTGAAAGAATAGGTTACCCACGGCAGTTTGTTTGCTGTAGTTCTCAGATCTTGATAATCAAATATCTGCTTCCCTGGAACCATGGGATTCCTGCCAGGGTATGAGTCCTTTATATACTCCATCACTGCAACACAAAACACAACTTTGTTTTTTCTCTGACATTGAGCTTGCAAGACGTGTTGTAGCCTTACACCTAAAAATATCGTCTCACATTTACAAATGCCTTCTGATTGCAAGATGAGATGGCGTGTCCCTTGGAAATAATTTATAAGACAACAGAGAAAAACGACATGAAGGATTGTCTTTGATCCTGTCACTCAGAGGTACTATCCAGATGCCTCTCGGTGCTGCCATTAGCCTGTTATTAATGCCAGCGACACAGCTGCGGCACAGCCAGTTCTAAGCACATTAGGTACAACATCATTCTTAACAGTAATCCCAGGTAATCAGGCTTATTAAAATCCCTGCGTTACAACTCAGAAGACTAAGCTATAAAAACAAACTGCCTATTTGTATTCGTTTCTTCGGAAATTTATAAATGGCCACGTGCTAGATGATATAAGACAACAGAAGTTCATTCTGTCAGAGTGTGAGATCCAGGCGTTTGCAGGGCTGGCTCCTTCGGAGGGCTCAACGAGGCCATTTGTACCTCTCTAACCATCCTGGGGCTGCTGCTTCTTAGCCTCGGTGTTCCTTGGCTAGTAGATACTTAATTCCAAGCTCTTCCTCTTCCTCCTCCTCCTCCTCCTCCTCCTCCTCCTCCTATCTTCTTGTTTATTCTTTGACACTGACACTGTTGGACTTACAGACCCTAATATTGTTTAGGGCTGATATCATTTCAGAAGCATACACTTGGCACCTGCGTAGATCTCTATTTCAGAATAACTTTCCAGCTGATAATGGTTTTCTTTTTTTTTGTTAACAGGTAGTCAGAAGTAGGCTCAATCCTAGGTATTGTGGCTCAAACTATATTCCTAGGCCCAACCTCACAGCCTTCATGAGACACATGGGGGTGGGGGGTGAGGGACATTTCCTCCTGTGTCACTGGGCAAGCATTAAGCACCAGCAAAGCACTGTTAAAATCTGTTAAAATTCCTATCAATATTAATGACACATTCACTAAGTTGTTACTATAAGTGCTCCTAGTATCCACTTACCTGTAAATAAGCAAAGATGGTAGGGATGGATCATATGACTCCCTACATGACATTTATTGGACAGTTGTCCTGCCATAGCTGTCTTCAGCAAAAGGTGTGTCATATAACCAGCAGGGAGCACTTTTACCAACACCATCTGTCTGCAACCCCATTTATGTATCTTCGCAAAGCTAAGTGCTGATCACGGCTGATTAGCTCAGCCCCTGAAAGCTAAACTTTGTACTAGACTTTGCTATCTCAAGCTTAAATGAGCTCTGGATGTCCCTGCAACCATATGCATTCAGATCACTGAGGGGAGCTCTTCCCTGGCTGTGTAGCAGCAAGACAGCACTGACTGGTGCTCAGAGGCAAGGGTGTGATTGGTCCAAACCTTAGCAAGGCTCTTTGGTTAATGAAGCTAACTGGAATACACTTCTCTGCTTCACCTAGTATTGTAACATCAAGTCCATTAAATATATATATATATATTTATAATATATATTATTTATTATTATATATTATATATATATTATATATAATATATTATATTATATTATTATTTATTATTATTATAATATATATATATATATATATATATATATATATATATATATATATATCCTTTCCTTGACTACACTTAGTAATGTATGCTGAGCTGGTAACACAACTAGAAACAACAGAAGACAGCAGACACAGGACAGGCCAGGTCGAGGAAGCTCAAGCTCACCAAATCTCAGGCCTCTGAAGCTGACAGACTGTTCAGATTTAGCCAGGATAGCAAAGAGAGAAAGGCGGAGTAGTAGAGAGACAACAAGAAAGGGTGGGGCGCTGACGGTGAAGAAGAACCAGATGCTTCAAGGATCTGGGACAGAGAACCTGCAGACCTTTGTCACCAGAGAGCTAAGTGTGTAAGGCCAAGAGTCTCAGATCCGGGCTATGACACTGGCAGTGTTAAGGGCTAAGGTACCTACTTTCTGGGCCTGGGCAGAGCTGTGACACTAGCTACTGTCAAGGCCCGAAGAATGGAGATATACTGGATCAGCCTAGAGGCTGCAGGAGCCGCTGCAAGCCAGGACTCGGGGATCCTGGCTTCTTAGATCTGCCTAAAAGCCTCATCAGGTCCAGGGCCAGGAGTCCTAATCCTGGAGGCCTGTAGCAGAAGGAGGTAGGTAACACCTCCTTGTTCCCTCCTGCTTACTGCTGCTTCTTACCACTGCCAACAGTGGAGGGCAATGAGCCGCCAAAGGCCGACACTCGGAGAACTCCTCTGTCTGCTTACACTGTGTATCCGGACAGCCAAGCAGACCCTCAGTCCGTTGATGGGCAGTACAGCTAAGTGTAGCCACATCAAGTATGTTTTTCAAGAAAATGCCCAACAGACTTGTTTCCAGGTAATCCGATGGAGGCATTTTCTCAAAGTTCTTCCCAGAAAACTAGCTCACTGACTCTCAGTCTTTGTAATGATGTGACCTTTGATGCAGCTCTTCTTGGTGTGGTAACCCACAACCACAAAAAAAAAAAAAAAAAAAATTTTTTTTCTTGCTACCTCATAACTGTAATTTTGATAGTGTTAGGAACCATAATTCACATATTTTCTGATCACTTTAGGTGACCCCGGTGACCATTTCAAGGTCATAATTTCAAATGGCAGAAGGTAGGAAGTCAGAGACCATCTGTGGCAGGCCCCATTCTAGGGTTGTAAGTTAGCTCAGTAGCAACTTTGGCCCAAAGCTGAATAGGCTTGAACTGGTAGATAAGCAGGCTACCAGCAAGTGGAAATTGGTTACAACTCCAGGGAGTGGCTGCATTGTATGGGGCTTTGGGAATTATTCCACACTTCCTAGAAGCCATTTTAAACCACACTGGAACTATGCTAATAGAGCCCGTGACCTCATAACTGTCTTGCAGACCAGCATCACTGCCTGAAACCTGCCACAGCACTGGCCTTAGTCAGGAAAGCACACGCTGGCATTAGTGACCAGCGGGAGGCGAACAGGCATGTAGCCGTCTACTTTGTCAATATACTGCTGCACAAATGAACAGTATGTTTTATAAGATGTGTCCTTCTGAATCTACCAAGGCTCCAAGGCTATGTAGAAAAGTTAATTAGGAGAAAATTAATTTTTAATCTGCCACAAGTTCATAGTACTTTGGATTTTGCTTTTTTTTAAAAAAAAAAAAAAAAAAAGCAGGTGTCTTAGAAGGTGTATTAAGTCTTACGATGTTTCCATTGGAAGAGCTGTGAATTTTAAACCACTTGCAGCTAAATTTTTTGCCCACTTTCTTTTCTCTCCACCAGAATCATAGATCTGTTTCACAGAATTAGTCTCTGTTCCATTTGCATTACAGTAAGACACTATTCAGAGAGCCGCCAGAGCCTGTGCCTCTGGGGCCATACAAGAAGAACACTTTTAACCAGTAGGATGTTTTTCCTGAGGTCTGCTTGCTGTTAAATAATAGCATTTTGCAACTAAGCAGCTTGGTGAGTTGAAGGCATTAGTATACTGTGTGTGACCCTGTCGGTTCGGCACAGGCTAGATCTACAGTTCTTCCCTACACTCAGCTAGATAGAATGCACACATGTGCGTAGCTCCTCACCACAGGAAACTGCAGTACCTGTGGAGAAAATGGATTGTGTAAGCGTTTGATTGTTGAAAGAATTGTTGAGAAGTTAGAAATCATTTCCCCGTGGTAGTAAATGATGTGGAAGCTGCTGGGGTCAGCCTCCAAAACCTTCACAAACCACAGTCTTTCTAATGGGATTTGAGAAGTGACTGTGGGGGGGAGAGATATCCTGGGATCTTTAGATTTTAGCATTATGTGTTTTCATGGAAGCAGGTCTCAAACACTGAAGTAACATGACCCAAGTTCAAATCCTTGCTTCCGTCGTTGGTGTGACTGTAGACAACTTGGCACCCTTAGTCACTTTTATCCTGCTGTGAAGACACCATGACCAAGGCAACTCTTATAAGAATATTTAAACCCAACTTTCCTCATCTGTAAAATGGGGATAATGAAGATGGCTCCGTGGGTGAGAGCACCCGACTGCTCTTCCGAAGGTCCGGAGTTCAAATCCCAGCAACCATATGGTGGCTCATAACCATCCGTAACAAGATCTGACTCCCTCTTCTGGAGTGTCTGAAGACAGCTACAGTGTACTTACATATAATAAATAAATAAATCTTTAAAAAAAGAATATCTAATTGGGGTTTTGCTTACAGACTCAGAGGTTAGTTCATTGTCACCACAGTGAAGAATATGGCAACTGCAGACAGACCCTGGAGCAGTTGCAGGTCAAGAGGGTGGGGGGAGAGGGAGAGAGAGAGCGAGGGAGAGAGACTGAGAGACTAAGACTAGGCTAGCATGAGCTTTTGAAACCTCAGACTCCACCCCCCAGTGACATAATTTTGTAGCAAGGCCACACTGTACTCTAACAAGGCCACACCTCCTAATCCTTCTCAAATAGTGTTGTTCCCTGATGATTAAACATTCAAAGATGTGAGCCTATAGGGACCATTCTTATTCAAATCATCACATTTATTAAACCCAACTTTCCTCATCTGTAAAATGGGGATAATGAATGCCTATGTATTCATAATCTGAGTATTAAACACATCAGTAGGAATAAATGCACTCACAATGCACTGAGAGTTCTATGTGGTACTCCATATATTTGAGTCGTTACCCTTGTGTCTAGCTGCTGCAGAAGGGGTTCATGTGTCCTGTAGGTTCGACAGAGTGAGCCCAGCACTCCTGTAACATCAGTGATGGTTCTTGTCACCTAGAGTACAAACTCGGGGGGGGGGGGGCTTTATGGAGGCAGGAAATGATGAGAGAGTGTCTGGAAGGTGTGTTGACCCATGGCACCCATGGGAAGTGGGATTCAAGGGAGTAAGCAAGAGTGGTTTTCCCAAGGTTTGCCTGTTGCAGAAGAGTAACAGTTTATATCTGAGTCAATGTCCAAGTTAAAGACATCAGTGTAGTATGTGTTGTGTGGCCCTGCTGCTTTAGCACAACGCTCTCCCCAGCATGTGTTTCTCACCCTTCTACTGGACCAGCCCTGATTCCAGAGATTGGGTTCAGGGCTGTCATATTATCTAGTGTCTCTGTTCTATTTCTAGATGTAATAAAACATTGATCATAATCAACTCAGAAGCAAAGGGTTTACTTCATCCCACACTTTGCAGTCTGTCATCTAGAGAAGTCAGGGCAGGAACTGAAGAAGAGGCCGTGGAGGAACGCCTCTTACGTGCGTCTTTGCTCGCCATGGCTTGCTCAGCTTGCCTTCATATACAACCCAGGTATTAGCTCAGGGTTAACACCACCAACCATGGGCTGGGCCTTTCCACATCAACCATTAATCAAGAAAATGTCCCAGAGACCTGCTCACAGGCCGAACTGATAGGGACAGTGGCTCAACTGGCGCTCCTTCTTCCTGGGTAACTCTTGTTTGTGTCATTGACATACACTAACCAGCACAGGCTGGTGAGCTTTACTCTCCCATGCCATACCTCCTCTTACAGTGTTCTTGTCTGTTTATCTGTGTCACGGCCCCTTCTGATATTGATACCTAGAACTAAGGGAAGGGAGGTAGAAATGGCAAGAGGAGGCACTGAGAAGGACACAGGACTAGTTTGATGTGACCAGGTAAGGAATTCCTCTGGTAGGCCAGTTGGAGGGTTCTCCCCACAAGGGAAGAGGCGACAAGGCCAACTGTGCCAGGGAGTGCATGGTCTAATCCTAATTGGAAGAGGTTCTCTGTGAAGTCAGGCCATTTTTAGTGAACCCATGTTTAAGCAAACTAGCAAACACCGCCCATGTCTGAGATGAAAGTCTGCTTACTGTACCTTGCCATTGAAATACTAAACTCATCATAATCGAGAATTTCACTCAAAGAATTAAGAGACTTTTAGGGCCGAAAGGAGACAGTGAGTCCATCTTACCCATTTTCAGACATTACGCAAATGGATACGTGAAACGCCTCGTTGTCGTCAAAGCTGGTTAGCAGCCATCACACAAGAGCACAAGCACCCTGGCTTTCAAAACAATGAGGTGCGTGGGGAGGAGAGGTGTCTGTCAGTGTGTATTTTGAGGAAAAGGGGACAGAGGAGCGTGATAATGTGATTTCACATCATTCGGAGCCTGTGCCAGAATCTCCAAGCTAGGAGACTGCCGTAGATATGTATAAGGGTTGGTTTGGGTTTTATTGTTTCTGGGCTTTGGACCCCCCCTTTTCCTGTGTTCCACTCAGCCAGATTAAATGTCTTACAGGTCACCTCAGCATGACATCCTCTGATACCAAGGCATGATCTTGAGTAAAGGCTGTAACAGCAAACCTGAGGGGTTTCCACAGCTTCTCCACAGTCAGCCTGTCTTGAGCGAGCTGAACTTGTCTTTGTGAAGTTCCTTTGGATAAAAAATTATAACCGTGCCACCATGACTTTTCACCCATTGGAAAACATTCTCGCCTATCTATATGACATTTTTTTATCTGTAGTTTTAGGTGGAAGTCTGTAAGCATGTAGAGTCACCACTGGCCTTATTAATCTTGGTGGCAATTGTATGATGAAATTATAGATATTAAGTATGCCTTGCCACCATTATAGCATTATCATTAGTTATAATTATAATAATTTGAGAAGTTGAGGGATTATGCAATATTGATTTATCTTGTCACTGGATATTCTTACATCTTTTGGCATATGGGGCTTAAGGCCTTCCTCTCTCAATGGTCAGATATTCAGACAGTAAGCAGCATATTTACCCAGCCCCTACCACCTCTAACCCTCTATCATGAGCCCTCACAGGAGGGCTTTGGGACCAGCTCCAAGAGGCTGCCTCCCAAGGCCACCCAGAAAGCTTTGCTGCCTGTATCATAATTTGCTCATAACTTAGTCACAATTGTTGGAGCTTTTCTCAAGAAGCAAGTGTTCTGGAAACTACCCTTGTGCCACTGATGCTCTGTCTTTCGTTCCGAAGGGATTCTCAGTCCCTTGACAACTGCATGCCCCATCTCTTGGTAATGGGAAACACTTGCTCTTTCCCAGGCTGGTGATATCTGTCGAGGTTAAACCTGTGTCAGTTTGGGTGGAGACGTGGCTTGGTGCTATCCTTTGCCTCTTTGGGATAATTGAAACTGAAGTTTTACTTCTCCTGTCTCTGAAAACAAGTGAAAAGACAGAGGACTGCGTTTTTAAGGAAAGGATCTAAACTAAGTAATTACTACTGCAGTGTTCTGTGGAAACAGAAAATTCAAGGATGTACTTACTTATTGATACAGGGTCTAATTGCATAGCCCAGGCTGGCCTCATGTTCACCATATGGACCATTTGAACTCATGATCATACTTCCTCGAGCTCTGCATAGTCTTTTAAAGACTTAGTAAACTCCATCAGGTGCTGATGAGATGGATCAGCGAGTAAAGGTGCCTGCTGCCTCCAAGTCCGATAACCTTAGCTCAGCCCCAGAGGTGCGCATGGTGAGAGACAACCATCTCCTCCATCTCCACCACCCCACATGCAGCCGAGAGATGCACACAAGCACATGCGCACATGCACACACACATGTCATATGTCAATAAAATATTTTAAAATGAATTTTGTTGAAGAAAAATTCAGTGCACAATCCATGGAAATGCCCCCGAACTTTTAGGTTTATTTTTTTAAAAAAAAAATGGTTAAGGAATGGTTGATCCTGGCATATCTAGACTTTCCACATTGCAAGACCATATCATTACCTACAGAGTTTATGTTCAAGAACTATGTGTTCCAGTCATAAAAGAAAGAAAGAAAGAAAGAAAGAAAGAAAGAAAGAAAGAAAGAAAGAAAGAAAGAAAGAAAAAGAAAAACCCACAATGTTTTAAGTACGTTGAAGATTTTGTGTTAGTCTATATTCATAACTATCCCGGGACATATGTGACACACAGGTTGCAAGAAGGACACACCTGATACACATTGGACTTAGAATTACTAGAAAATCCCTAAACAGTGGCTCTGAGATCCTATGTAGAAGTCAGTATGCTCCCTGGGAATCACTCTTCCTAGTTCACAGGAAATGTAAGTTAATGAATGGAATGATTATGTTTTTTTTAAATATGCCAAAATCTTTGGTTTCATTACACCAATCAAAATATCCTGGAAAATGTCACTTTGTGCAGTGGAGATTTTTGTATTTAATTTGAATTACATGTAGACTTTTAAATAGCTTCCAGATTCTCTGGTGCTCAAATATCTTCAAGAGCCATTTGTCATTGGTATCCAAGATATATTTTCAGTCTTCACAATTTAAATCAGATTTCATAAGGAGCGACATCAAGTATATTCTTGGTAATCTATTGTCTTCTCCATATTTCTTGTTTTCTTCCCATGTCTGTTTCATAATTTTCACTATGAAGTTGAATGTCTACCATATCTTTATATCAGGTCTGCAGGTGGAAACAAGTGTAAATGTGCTAAGTTCAGACGTACCCCAGTGCTTATAATAATAATAGCTCTACCTGCAGTATTTCAACTTTATGATTGTGAAGAATGAAACCCATTTACTAGAAACTGAACTTGTAATTTTTACTTTTTTCTTGGGTCAGCAGTATGTGTTAACACCTTCTAGTGATGCTGGAACTCAGCAGCACAGCTTCTGTCAGCCAAGTTGCTACTGGGTGCTATGTCGCTAGAATTTGTTGGATATTGGTTTCTGATAAGTAATGTTAGCAGTTCCACACATTAGTGTTCAGTACGCTTTGCATTAGATGACCTTGCCCAACTATAGGCTAATGCCAACATTCAGAACATGTATCCTGTAGGCTAGGCTGGCATATTCAGTCTAGATAGTGTATTGTATACATCAGCAATGCATGGGACTTTTGATTCATGATGGATTTATCAGGGCATAAATCATCCTTAATAAAGAATCATCAGGAACTTGCCCCAGATCACACAAGTGTCAAATGCCAGAACTGAAATGTTATATTCTGCTCCCTTTAAAGGACATAGTGTCCTGCTGTGGTCTGATGCTTTTTCACTCTTTTCTCTCATGTGTCCCTGTTGTCACTCTTTTCTCTCATGTGTCCCTGTTGACTTTCCTCTTTTTCCTTCTTTATTTAATCATGGTTAAACATATCATAAAGTAAAATATGTTAACCATTTAAAAACACGTAGTTGGTTAGCATTCACTCACACTGTACAGCCGTTGCCACCACCAACGTCCAACATAGTCTAGTCTGGACGGTTGAGTACCAAGTCTATACAGCTTCCACTTCTCTTAGTCTCTGATCTTGACTACTCCAGGACCTTACACAAGCAGAATCACACAAAATCTGGTCTTTAGTGGCTACCTTAATTCACTTAGCATAATGCCCTTTAGAGACACGTTGGGTCGGAAGTTGGCTCCCTGGATAAAAGTCCTTTCTGTCACATCATTTAGGACACCCAACAGTGACCAGAAAACCGGACTAGGTGTTTCCTAAGTTGTATTCTATCTTAGGAAAGCAGACAGATTGGAAAGTAATCTTGTTTATATTCTTAGCTTCATCTGCTATGTAAGTGGGTTATACATGGAATATCTTAAATCAGTACTGCAAAGGACCCTACGGGGCCTCCAGCAGAACCTTAGGAGAGAGCTGTTTGAGAACCAAACTCTAGAATGGTAGTCTAAATGGAGTAACAGGAGGGAAACATGTAGGTGGTGGCTGTGTAGTACTTTTTTAACCCACCAAAGGTTGTGGTTGGGGCCAGTGCTCCTGTCTGTACATAGACATATTAACATGAAGATACATATTAAGTGATACTAATGTGCTAAATGCTGTTAACTTTTAAAGGAAATTTTCACTAGGACATTCTTTAAAAATATTAAAATCCCACTAAGCATTTAAAGTTTTGTATTGTAACTTAGCAAAGACTTACAGTGTAGCAGGAGCGGTGCTAGCTGGTTACCATATTACCACCAGGACACTTTCCTTGAGAACATGATTGATGCCATTTTACATACTACGCGCTGCGGGGGCCCTGGCACTGTGACCATCTGGCTCAGACCATCTTGTGCCTTAACCTTCAGCTGGATCCCTGGCCTCTAGCCACTAGAGGGCAGTGCTATGCTCCGCACCTTCTGTGACAATGAGAAATATTTATAGGAGTTTCCAAATATAGGGTTGGATTTAGGGGAGGCAAAGTCACTCCAGAGAAGAATAACTGGCATACTGGAGCGATCTAACCATAACGTGTCTAAGTTAATAAACTGATAAAACTAACTAATATTTTTAAAAAGATCAATCTCTCTTCTCTGTTACCCATCTACCGGCCCCTCCCCTCTACTGCGTGCCTCTATCTTGCATTCAGCAAATGTGTTGCTTACTGGTGTTATACAATTCCTCTGAATATAGGGAAGAGAGTGTTCACTCTAAGGTTTACAAAGGACAGAAACTTAGACTGGGCACCAAATGACAAAATAGGCGCTTATTACCATGCAAAATCAAACATGAAAAGAAAACTAAGAAAATAACAAACCAAAAAGAAAGAAAAAGGAGGAATCAACTAACTCCCCTCTGTTCAAATACCTTAAACAGAGAGAGAGAGTCATTTTCTTGATCTTAGAGTTATCGGAGAACTTGAACAATGTCAGTGGCTGTAAGGAACAAACTACAGGATAGATAGAAGGAAAAGATGGCAAGTGCCTGAAAAGAGACAATGCCCCCACTCACAGCAGCAAAGTCACAAGGGACAAAAGGTGGGAACAACCCAAGTGTCTGGGTGAATGAGGATACACTGAACTGGAGGAAGCACACAGCAGCACACAGCAGCGAACTCGGCCTTAAAACAGGGAGACGCTCTAGTAGTGCTGGAACTCACTTGCCTGCCACTTTATTTTGTGTGGGAATGGCATGCGGATGGGGAAGTAGGGTCCTGGGTGTGCGTGTGCACACACATTTGTGTGAGGGTAAATGTAGGCACATTGTGTATACCACTGCAGATGTGCGAAACTCAGAGACAGCCACGCGTGTGGCTCCCTACCCTCTGCCTTGTTTGAGACAGGGTCTCACGTGTTCTTCAGCAGGGCATACACCAAGACAACCAGCCAGCAAGCTTTCAGAGATTCTTCTGTCTATCTCACATCTTCCCATTTCCCCATAGGAACACTAGAATTATAGGTGCTCATGCTATGTGTCTGCCTTTTGTATGGGTTCTGGGGGAGGAAACTTTGTTTTTCACCACCCAGAAGCCTCTGAAACGACAAATGGGACAGCTGTGGAGTTGTTGCCCTGGAACTTGTCCCATACATGAGCTACCAGGGCATGCATCTATGTCAACGGTTCTCAACCCTGTCATCTACAACCCTTTGGGGATCCAACAACGTTTTCATGGGGGACACCTTTCAGATATCCTGCATACCATAAATGCATTATGATTCCTACCAGTAGCGAAATTTCAGTTAAAAAGTAGCAATTAAATAATTTCATGGTTGGCGGTCACCACAACATGAGGAATTGTACTAAAAGGTCGGGTTGTAGCCTTAGGAGGGTTGAAAACCGCTATTCTAGATACTGACTCGACTAAACAACCGTTTTAAGGCTGGAGGCAGACTAAATGGAGAGTATGAGTACTGTCAGTATGTCCTCATCAAAAGTTCATGTCCTTTGCATATCTTTAGTGCAGAATGAGAACATTGCTGTCCTGAATAAGAAAGAAGCCTGGAGTTCTTAATTATTAATGGAAGACTATTTTAAGGCTTGATGTTACAGTCATATCCCAAAGGAGGTCACAAAAGGGGCCTCCTGCCCATGGACAGAAACTGGTCCTCGGAACTGGAAACTCCCAAGGCCGTTCTGACAAATGCACGTCTTTCTCTTCCAGGACGTGGGAAGAAGGCAAGGTGCTCATCTTTGATGACTCCTTTGAGCACGAGGTTTGGCAGGATGCCTCGTCTTTCCGGCTGATATTCATCGTGGATGTGTGGCACCCCGAGCTGACCCCTCAGCAGAGGCGCAGCCTTCCTGCAATTTGAAAGGCACTGACGCAGACTTGGTTGCTCTCCAGGGAGGCTGCCTTTCTGGTTCCTTTTGGGTGTGGAGATAGACGTTCAAGTGCCCTGACTCTTCATCCTTGTTCCATGCCACTGGAGACCTCTAAGGTCCCTTCTGGATTAGAACTCACTGGAGGGAGCATTTGCCTTCCTGCAACTCATTTAGGGGGCCTCTTGCTTTATGTCACCCATGACAGCACAGAACTGGTGCCTGGATTTAAGGGACAGAAAACTTGGTTGTGTTGTCTACATGGCTGACCAAAGATATTTTTCTACATAGAATAGTGTCTACATCAGTGTACACAGAGGATATACTATATATATAGAAACTGTGAATGAATCACTTTAGTTTGTAATTTTTCTATGCAGTTATATTTTTCTAAGCAGCTAAACTGTTCTGTCACAATCTACCCCCATGTTTTTCATTGACGTTGACTTTAATGACAAGAAGTATAAATTCTTTACTTCTAACTGTTAAATAGTAATTTTCCTGGTAAATTCAGACATCTCTTTTTTAGAAAGAAAAAGTCACGAGTGAAAGAAAAGAACTTTTGTTTTCCGAACATAAATTGGAGGTTATGCCAGGATGCATGAACTGTGCCAACGCCTGCCTTTGGGTCTACCTGAGTATCCTCATTTAGACTCAGTGTCTCCCCCCTTTCTCTGTGCTAATAATAGAAAGTTCTTATTTCTAAGAGCAACACTTGTTTTTTTAATTACACTGAGCAAAGCCATAGAAACATTTTATATTGTGATAGGAAAATACCACAGATAATGGAGCTTGGAGAGAAAAATATCACATGGGAGTGAAACTTCCTGTCCAGGATCAGGGACCCAGGTAGCCTGGCCTCTTTGCCTTCTATACACAAGGCCTGGAATCTGCAGTGCCTGCCTGCTGTGGATCCACTTGAGTGTCAAGAAGAAGGCCTCTTGGTCTCTGAGAGTCTCTTCACTATTTTATCCATGTAGGAATAGCAGCATAGGAAGTGCCCAGGGATGCTAGCATCCTAGGTGGTCAAGCATCCTTGATTATGAATTGGCAGTGCTTTTCCATCTTCCTCCCCTCAAAATAATGTCAGCCACCTCATTTTATGTTGAAACAGTGTTCACAGGCATGTTTGCTTTGAGTGCTCCCCATGGCTGAGAAAGGACAGTAGAAAGCCATCTTGCTCCTCGAGATGATCATTAATAAAGCATTGCTGCATTTTATTTTCTGTGTTATAATTAAAGATAACTCAAGCCCTAGAATGTAATGACATTCATGCACTGATCTCTAAGCCAGTCGAACAACATTGCTGCAGAAATGGCTGGTATTCCAGCCACACAGGTAGAAAAGACAGAGACGTGTGCTTTTTAAGCAATGTCCAAAAAAAAAAAGCAGCTTTCTGTACCTCATTTAAAGAGCAATTCATTGAGATTGATCCTTTCCCTTTTAGCTTAAGGACATTAATTAGCTCTTAGAAGGAAAGTTTACAAAATATGTGTCCATTCTTAAAATAGGTTCTTGTCCCTTCCTTTGCCAGTGTTCAAAAATTCCTCTAAAACAGATGGCAAAGGCATGGGGGGGGGGGAATATCAAGTCCTTACCCAAATTCCAGAAAAGAATACAAAACTCTCAGACAACAGAATGTTATTTGTGTTCTTCAGTATTTATTAAACAGAGGAACTTACTGACAAAGGCAATACAATCCAGTGTTCATGTAGTAACCCTCGGTTACCTGCTGGGTTTAGTTCTCCTCTATACTACATACACATAGCGAAATGCAAACCATGTGTTCTCATTGTTAAACTATCACCTTACATCCATGGAATAAAACGGTGGAAATGAGTGAAAATTAGCTGTTAACTTAGTGAATATGACATGTTTTTTTTAAGTATCATCATCACAGTAGGATTCTAAATCTTGCCGTGTGAAAAGCCAGAGGTACCATTACTTTTACAAGTGTTGGCAGTGGCTCACTCCAACAGCGCTTTAAGTACTTGGATCCCACGCTGATCTTATAAACACAAGCAATAAAAGATTTTCTAGTTCACTTTAATTTTTCCTTGCTCTTACTTGTGTCATAAGAAAAGAATTTCCATCCATGTCTTGGTAGACATTTTTCAAGGTTATTATTTTACGATTCTAAAGGTCTAAACAAAATGAATTGGTAGGTTTTGGTTTTTGTTTTTTAATATATTATGATGCAACTGTTTGGGAAATATTTTAAATCCGGTTTCAATTTTGCTTCTTCAAGGTTGGAACATAAAAATAGCTTCTGTTACTATTCTCTGCCAGTAGAAAAAAAAAAAAATAAAACAGTAGATCAACTGAGGAGTATACATCTATACCGTCTGTAGCTCAGGGCTCAGGGGTAGAACACTTGCCTAACATGACAAGGCCCTGGGTTTGATCTTCAGCATTGGAGGGAGACAGAGAAGAAAGAGGAACAGGAAGACAGAGAAAGAAAGACAAAGGAAAAAGAGAGGGGTATAAAGAGGAGAAAAGTGGGAAGGAATAGGGAAAGAAAGAGATGGAGAGAGGGAAGTGGCCACAGTTAGTAATGTTGTTTGGGTGGAAGTAAGTTGAATTGGTTTCCTCTTTTCTTTAGGATGTTCCACTAGTAAATCACCCTACCAAGTGCTTAAAATGTAAAGTATTTTAATAAGTGTTATCAATTAAATTTTTTGACATTATCACTCTGGTCATATTAGTAAGAGTCTGTGTCATAGAGATGGCTAGGGAATAAGATATCTACATATACTCAACTGGTCTCCGGGAACATGGCACAGACAAAATATCCTACCCTTTGCTGCTTTCCGTCTGACTTCCTATGCATGGGAACTGCGATCCATTTCTAAGGAGAATGGATAAGGAAGTAGGTTGGTCTTTGGCATTTCATCTTGCATTCTTGGTCCTCTTTAGCTTGCTATTTACCTGCTGATCAGTCCTTAAGGGTCTTTCTGTGAGATCTGACTGCCTGCTCCCTCGGGGCCTTTCTCCACAGGTAATAGGAGCGTGGGGACAAAGGGACTTATTTGATAGCACTTTTTTTGCTATAGTAACCCAAGAATTAACTTAAATGGGCTCATCAGTCACTAGTGTGTTTTTTGTTTGTTTGTTTGTTTGTTTGCTTTTCCCAATGAGTCGCCCCCCTCTCTGTAGGCATTCACCTACAGGAAATCACTTTGCTATGATGAAGCAATCATTTTTTTTTTTTCAAACTGCCTCTCTGTCTTCTTCAAAAAGCAATTTATGAAAGTCAGCTTATGGTCTGACAAGCAACGTGATGTCAAAATCATTCTTGTAGGAGAGAGATTTAAATTAAAAACTTTGCAAATAGCCAGACCGTGTGAGATCACACTGTTAGGCTGAACTCTTAGATGCTGGTGATGAGGAAATAAGTCAATACAACTGGAAATAACTGTTGCTGGGGTTCAGCACTACATCAAACTTGCTGATGTGTCTGCACATTTTAACTCTGTTGTATTTATTTGGGAATGCATTGCATCTTAATTTGAAAAACCTGGAGAGGCTTCCTGTGTGAGTCTTTAGAGTGATGTATATGAGACTAATTTAGGGGGTTTTGTCCCTTTTAAAGTATATTTGCTGCCAAAAATATGAGGGAAGGGAGAATCCCTTTTATATAAATGCCTTTCTTCATCCCCCTCACCATCTCTCACTAAAACATAAATTAATTAGTTAAATTTTAAAAGCGTCTCTCAGATCTTTGTCTGGTGTGGGCTGCCCAGACCAATGGTTGCTGACAGTCATGGCCGGGCTTGGAATGGAGGACCTCATGTCAAGCAGAGCACGAGTGTCTGTAGGTCAGGTGGCACAGGCTTGCTGGACGGTTGCTCCACTAGAGACGTCCCATGATGCTGGCTGGCTCAGTCCAGAGCCAGCAGGGGCTGGGTGTTCTCATTTTCTCCTTTGTCTTCATGTTTCAAGGTCCCAGCTTCTACCACAGACTGAGATCTAACAAGAGAGGAAGGAGACACACACAGTCACAGGCAGTCCATACCGGTGATGCTTGCTATTCACCTGGAGAATCAAATCATGTAAAGTAGCTACTTAGTGCTTCCTTTCTGGTGTCTGTTTTCCACACACCACTTTATTTCTTTATTTCGTCTATTTGTTTTTCTGAAGATTGAACCTGGTCATTCTGAGATTCTTTTTTTTTTTCCTGCTGAATTTGATCCATATCTTTTTGCTGTAATAAATCCTAACTATGAGTGTAACATTTTGTTCATGTTTCAAATAAAAATTAAAGGTAATTTGAAAGACGCAAAAAACACAAAGTGTTTTGTGTATGCTTGGTGGTCGTCTAAGGGTTCTTCACATATATGAGCTTACCCCATTTGCAACTCTGAGAAATGGAGCTCCAGTCTCCATTTTTAAGTGCCGAAAACAATTTAAGGGTTCAACAGAGAAATAACTTAGGACAAAAGCAACACAAGGTGGAGAGCAGGATCTTCTCTCCAAGCAGCTTTTCCCCAGAAGCTCTGGGGCTGCAGAGCCACCTTCCCTTGCTGATCCTAACACTTTATTAGGAGAATGACTTGCAACCTAAGGTTCTTAGCCTCTTTCATAACACGTACGTAGCCCAGAAAGCACAAGACTTAAGAAGTAAATCAGTGATGAGCATGGAGAATGCATTCGAGTAATACCAGCTCCGGGGAGAAAGAAGCAGGAGAGTCAATGTCAGGGCCTGCCTGGGCAGTATAGTGAGCACCAGACCAGCCTGAATTGCGTAATGGGATCCTATGGCGGGGGTGGGGATGGGGTGGGGATCACTACATTTCCATCTAATATGAAATAGCTAGTTTCTACTACAAACATCAATCAACTCAGACAACAGAATGAGGAGCTGTGTTCAGCGCTTGCAAGTAAAATGGATTCATCAACACCTGGGATGGCATTTCTCAGTTTGACTTAAGAGCCCAGCATGAATGTTGGCAAAGGAGGAAGGAATACTTGTTTACATAAGTACAGAAAAATCAGAAACTTCAGAAGATAACAAGGCAAACTGATAAAACCAGTGTTTGGGAAGCTGAGGCTAGAGGCATGTGGGTTCAAGCCAGGCCGAGCTATATTTTGAGGTTCTATATAAAAACTGAAAGAAAGCAAAGAGACCAGACCACAGCTGTATGGCTACCCACACGCATCGACGCCCTCCAGATTCTAAAACCACTGCATAATTGCTTTGCGCTAAGGAGTCTGTGGAAATAAAAGAGCCTGGTAGCAATCAACTATTGAAAGTTTAAACTACACTTCTTTCTGACAGATAAACCAACTTTATTACACAAAAGAGCCCTTGGCCTGGAGTTAAGGTGAGGTCTAGTGGCTCACTGCCATTGTCCATACACCTCTTGAGGACAGCCAACTTGAAAAGCTTACTCCTCCGTGACCCAAAAGATCAACCTTTCAAGTTATCTTTTTTTTTTTCACATTGAACTCAAACCTGGTTTTGAAGACACATGTGTCCTGTCTTTGGTTCCTTCTCCCAGAGCTTCAGCATTCTGCCCTTTCCCTCACTGCCTGTGGGGTTGGGTTCCAGAGCCCTTCTTGATAGCAGAATCAACAGAAGTTCAAGTTCCTTATATTAGGGTGCCATGGCGGCATAGAATCAGTGCTCACTCTCCTTTAAACTATAATCCCTGATATAATATAAAGTACATATTATATTATTTAGGGAACTACTGCGAGAAGTGAAGTGTGCCCATTCATTGGTTAGATCTACAGTGTACAACCTCTGTCTGTGGAGGGCTGAGCAGACACAGTCCCTTCAGGCGTCTGCTTTGAAGCCTTGTTTTAGTGCGAGGTCCCCCTCCCTAACTACTCCAGTTGGGCCAAGATTTTTAGATTTTTTCCACCATCGGCCAGGTGGTTATTCACCATATTCATGGTGTGACCTTGAGTGAAATGATTATCTGTCGGTTGGGGTTATCAAGAACCATATTCTCCTTCCTGGCATCAGTGTACAGCAGGCTGGTCTTAAAAATGAGGCTGTTTACCCAGCTCCCTCCTGTCTTGAAAGTTCTATTCAAAAACCTCTAGGATGAGAAACAAATTTCATCTTTTTAAACTTGCTTCATGGATCCAACTTGTCCCTGTTCTTTTAGATCTTAAAATATGTAGGCAGTCCAGGTTATTATCTCCTATTTTAATGACTATTAGATTTATTTTTAAACTTTCCCATCTCACATTATGATTCGTGAAAACCAGGTAGCTCTCAGTGTTTTCAAACCTGCTGACTGAGGCTAATTGATGTTTGTGAAGCTTTGCTCTGCGCCAATCTCTGTGAGCAAATGTGCAGAAACCTTCATTGTTAAGTCACCCAGGCACACAGATCCAAAGTGGAATGTAGACCTGTGCAGATGCCCCACTGTCCAGCCAGAGAGGACGGATGATTGAGAAGAGAACATGGAAAGAAGGGAACACAGAAGTGTAAATCTATTGTTCATACTCTAGTCTCATTTGTCCTTCTTATTCAGGTGGACGCTGTTCACTCTCCCCTCCTGGGATGCAATTAGGACCTGTGTTATTTCTTTCAGTAGATACACTGACAGCAGTGACCTGAAATGTCTTACCCAATAGAATGTGTCTTGGTTGACTGATAAGTGACAACAGGCCTGTTCCAAGATATTGAGAATAAGAAAGCAAGCAGCATCTTGCCCCAGGTTTATATGTCCCCTAACTGAGAACATGGCTTCTTAACTTTTGACATGATAGAATTCTATTTACCTAGTCACACAATAGACATTTAATGTTAAAACTCGATGTCAGTGACTGGCTATGTCATGAAATATTTGAAATTCACTGAAAAAGAGTAGCAAACTCTGATATTTTTTTTTGTAATGGAAAGGATTAGAATGAGATTTATTCGATTCGAGCACACTGGGAAGAGGGACAAAGGCAGCCACAAATACCTCAAGTGGTCAAGGCATAGTCTCAAGTACCCTTGATCCATCCTTATTGGGATTTCAGTCTCATCCTGTCAAACAACCTGTTAGAACTGATTGATACCTCCTTTCGGGAGACATGCTCCCTCTCTGGGCACCCTTCCCTTTTCCTAGGATGAGATTCCTGGGGGAAAATCCCATTTCTTTGGGATCCTTCTTGAATCTTGCTCTTAGTAGGTTAGCTAAATAAAGATTGCCTCTGAAATTCAAATAGATTGCTCACTGATGAAAATGTCTCCCTCTGGTCAGCATGCTCAGGCCCTGCTCAGTTCAGCACAGTAAGTAAGACCGTTTAGTGGCTCCGTCTACTCCTGAGAAGCCAAGTTCTTGTGCTAAAATAAACACCGGCATGTCTCCTCTTTTTTAATGCAGAATACCATCTAACCTCATGCAGAGGGTGATGGGTAATTTCCGTGGTGGAGAAGGCAATCCCTACAAGTCCTTATACCCAGGGGATGTTTTCCTGATGTTCTCTGCTTGGTCTGTGTTCTTATTAGTTGTCCTCCATTGCCTATCTGAGCTACGGAGGAGCTCTATCAGGACCTGACCGCTCTGTCCTTTACATGGAGTAGATACCAGGAATCACAATGCCAGGGCTAAAAGGTGCTACAGAGGTGGTTTGGTTAGGCCCTCCCTTGAGTCAAGTGTGAACCATGTGTTTTCTGTGAATCAACCTCTGCCTTTCATCAGGGAGAACCCCACAAAAGTCATTTCGAGTTTCCAAGTTAACAGGAGGTTTGGTTTTGTGGAAGAACTCAGAACTCTGTCTGACACCTTAGCTTGTAGCACTTCCCTCCCAGAAGAGAAATTTCTGCTGGAGGTAGAGTGTGGATTTGACCAAAGCACATTGTATCCCTGTTTGAAATTCTCCAAGAAAAAAATATATTTGGGTCTGAGGAAATAGCTCAGTCAGTAAAGTGCTTGAGGCACAATCATCAAGACCAGGCTTGAAGTCCCGGAACTCACATAAAAAAAAAAAAAAAAAAAAAAAAAAAAAAAAAAACAAAAAGGAATTAAACAAAGACATGCTTGCAATCCCAGTGTTGGAGAAGAGAGATAGAGAGAGCCTTGGGAACTTCCTGTCAGTCCACTCAAAGCTGGTGGGAAAAACTGTTTCATTAAAAAGAAAAAAAAAAAAATCAAGGTAAACAGCACTTGAGAAATGAGGTCTGAAACTATCCTCTGACCCACACATGAATGTGCACACGTGTGTATGCACCCCACATAAACATTCACCCATCCAAAAAAACGTGCATATGCAAAACACACACACACACACACACACACACACACACACATACATGTGCACACACATGCGTGCACTGCATATATTTAAAGGATCCTAAGCAATCTGCATGGCTTTTGGCTTCTCCAATAACCTCAAGTACAGATGAAATTCCCCCCCACGGGGCTCCCTGCTAGATTAGAATGCCAACAGGAACTTTATGTCCTCAGGTTAATTCGGCCTTCTCCTTTGTAAATTGGAGATAAAAATAATGCCTATATTATGAGGAATAGCAGATGTTGAAGTGAGGCCTAGGGGGGTTTCTGTGTTTGAAAGAAGCCTCATCTCTGCAGTCATTCAACATTTGGTGGGTGGTAGTTTTGTGAGCGTTGAGGTGTGAGCATTGAGCGTTTATAGTGCTTTTGCTAACACCACCATGAAAGCAAGCTCAGGTGTGGGAGGTGGTTCTAAGAAGCACAAGACATGTGGATTTTTTGAGCACGTAGATATTTGTGGACGTTCTTATCAGCTATCAGATCAGAACTTAAAATAACAGTGCAGAACATGACTGCGGGCATTCACACTGCCTCCTCTGAGCAGTCAGGTTTCTGCAGGACCAGACCAGCTCGGAGAGCGGTGAGTCAGCCTCTCCGTCCACACTCCTCTCCCTCCCTCCAGAATCAGTGGTGTGAGCCCGGTGACGTCACCATGGCGAGGCTGGGATGTGATGTTCTGAAGAGGCAGAAGAATGGTGGAGGCTGCCAACAGCTGAGGCAATCAATGCTGGTGACTCATTCCACCCCTGGGACAGCTTGGAGAAGAATGGCTAGTGCTCTTCATAACAGCCCTTTCATAGCTCTGGTTTTTAATCAAATGAGAGTACATTGATGGGACTTGCCTGGTGTTATTAGATCAGTGTGAATAACAGGCCTCCAACTCAGAATGTATCTTGCAGAGTGGATGGCTGTCTGTACGACTGTCTGTGGAGACTCGGGGCTGGCATGGCGGTGACACACAACTGTGACAGCAACAGATGCTATGTGAAATTCCAGTGAATAGACCTGAAGAATGAGTGGGCAAAGGGGTGAAGGATGGATGGATGGATGGATGGATGGGCAAAGAGTGGAGAATGAAATGGTAAAGGATTTGAAATTTGGTAAAGGAGATAACATTTTATTTGGAATGGAGAAAATGAAACACAATATTTTGCTCCCTGTGGTCTTGATAAATTTATAGCCTAGCATACTGGTACAGAGCAAGCTGAGGCAGGAAGACTGTGAGTTCGGAGCAAGTCTGGACTATTTAGAACATTTCAGCCCAGCCCCAGCTACATATTAACTGAGACTCTGCTTATAAATATATAAATAAGTAAATAAATAGCAAGAAAGACTGCTCAGTTGGGACAGTTTCCCAGGCAACAACAAGGATGGAGATGGCATCAAATGCCTGGTGCTTAGGAGGACCAAGCTGGTCCTATGGCAATGTCCTGGCAGTGAGAGGGCATGGTTCATCATGTTAAATGGAAGACCAAGTTAGTTCCATGGCCGTGTCCTGTCAGTGACTGGGCATGGATCATCGTGTTAAATGCCATGCAAATAGGATTTCCTGTACAACTGCAATGTCTTACATTCAGTCAATTACTGGTTTTCCCCTTTTAAGTTATAAAGTTGCAGATCAGTATACAAGGAGAAGAATGTCTGGGTATGTATTCCAGAGACTTCAGACACAGCGAATGGGGCATAACCATATGCCCCAGTACAGGGGAATGCCAGGGCCAGAGTGGGTGGGTTGGGGAGCAGGGCGGGGGGAGGGTATAGGGGACTTTGGGGATAACATTTGAAATATAAATGAAGAAAATATCTAATAAAAAAAATAAGTTTGCTGAACTTTGTCTGGGGTCAATGGAAACGTGAATCAATGCTTTAAGTGGAGGAAAGAGAAATGAAATAAAATGGGTTTTTTCCTTGTGTGTATGTGTGTGTGTATGTGTACGTGTGTGTGTACATAGGGAATATGAAGGCTAGAGGACATACAACCTTGGAGGCCTATGTGATAGTGGAAGACCAACCTCTTCAAAGCACATTTCTCTGTGAGACTGAGTTAGGAGCCCCTATGCAACCTCCTGGTACATCGGCAAGACTTGTCCAGCAACATCTGTCTTCTACATAGGCCACAGATTTCTGTACATGCAGGAACATCTTGAAGCTCCTTATAGGGCAGCCTTCAGCATCCAATTCTAATATTTACCCTTCATTTAATCTACACAGCATAGTAATAAGGTAACTAATTGCTGTTCATCTCAGGCAGAGGAAAACCAACTCATAGATTGCTAGCTACTCAGGCACACAGCTATTCTGAGCTCATAGGACTGGGATCCACATCCCATTCTCTTAATAGCCCTTTAGCCTGTTCTGTAAGCTGACACTTAGTAGAAATTTTAGTGAACAGATGAATGATTGTTCTAAAAACAAAATAGGTGCTGTAAATGTAAGCTGTTAATGGAATTTCAGAATCTAGGAGGAATCCTATGACATCTTAGAGATGATTTCAAATCCTAATCAAATACTGATATGGTGCACTCCACTGCAGACTGTAAGCAGTGTTTTCTTCCTCACTCTGTGGCGTATCTGCAACAGCCTTGACTATCATCCAGTCCCTTCCTTTGCTATTGTTTTCTCCCATCTCTGTTCTACTCCCCCACCTGCCCTTCATGAAGGTACCCTGAGAACTTCTTCTATGCTAAGATCATGTGACACAAGATCACCTAATAGTGGGGAGCCATGCACTCTCTGCCCTTGGAGAGTGTTCAGACTGTAGAAGTGTGACTTGACATGTAGCAAACTCCATAAATATACAGCAATGCAGTGATGCTTGTTGAGACAAGGAGGCTGGAGGACTCCCTTCAGGGATGTGACAGTGTAATACAGATGTGAGGAGTAAGGAATCACTGTGAACCAGAGGTCTGCAGTCCTGACACTAGGTGAGGCTGAGCATGCCATGAGTGGTGGGGAGGAACTCTTAGATAAAGCTAGAGACCGGTAGTCAGAGAAGACTAAAAGGAGAGAGAGAGAGAGAGAGAGAGAGAGAAAGTACATAGTTGACAGTTTCAATGAGAAGGGACAGAGGAGGCATCAACACTGATAAGACCAATACAGACAGAATTGCTACCCAGGCCAGAGGACAGGCTCCCGTTGGGAAAGAGTGCTGAGCAAAACTGAGGGTCCTGTGGGAACAAGGCTCCTTTGCAGACAGGGAGGGAAGGAGGGAAAGAGGTAGGGTGCTGTCACTTCTCTTTGTGTGTGTGTGTGTGTGTGTGTGTGTGTGTGTGTGTGTGTTGCCTTATTTATTCTATACCTGTATGTGTGCCTTACTGTATCTGTTCTATACCTTTGTGTGTGTGTATGTATGTGCGCGTGTGTGTCTTACTTCATCTGTTCTATACCATCCATGTCCGGCCACATGCAGAGTGCAAGATATAAAAGGTACAAAGAAATCTAGATTGGCTTTATATATAAATGCATTTAAAGAAGAGAGAGATGGCCACTAGAAGCCTGATTTCTGACCAGGAACTAAAAACATCTTCCTGGAGGCCTGATCCTTGCCTGTTTCTCTGGAAGTCCTCGTGTGTGATGCTGGGAAGGCATCACTGTACCTCACACCATTCTTCTATAGTGCTCTACAGCTCACCTTGTCACCTGCTGTCCTTTGACCTTAGCAACAACAGGCAAGGCCATGCAAAATATTACACAAGTTTTGTAGCTGAAGAAATGGAGACTCTATGCAGTTAAGTGGTGAAAGAAAGTGACCAGACTGGGAAATACAAATGAAGAAAGAGGAAAGCAAATTGTACCCGTAGCTCAAAGTCACAGAGAGCTAGCCCTGTGGCCTGGATGCCCGAAAGCTGGTGGGCAGACCAACTCAGCCAACTCAGTCCCAGATTCAGGGCTTTGAGTAGGCCCACTCCACCATGTGCCCCACCTACGAACTGCTGGAGCATGTGAAGGGGCTAGTTCAGAAGATCCAAAGCTGTAGGATCTCCATGACACAGGGAAACAGCAGGATATCCAAGAGGAGTCCCCATGAGGATCCAGTATTGATAGTGTAGCTGAAGCCAGAGGCCTCGAATCAGACCAATGAGTCATCGAAATGAATACTTGTAAGAAAAGCTGTCTTGGCAAAAGGGTATATACTTAGGGAGACAATCTGACACACTGCAGCTTTCATGACAAGATGTTTTTTTGTTTTTGTTTTATTTTATGTTCTCTCCTTTGGGGAGGTCACAGGGGCAGAGGTGAGATATGGAGGGTCAGGGAGATGAACGGGATTGGGGCACATGATGTGAAATTCACAAAGAACCAATAGAAAGAAAGTTCTAAGAGGCCACAGGACTGAAGCAAGCATGATAATATCATGGTGCAGTGAGGTGGATAGAGACCCACGAGGAAAAGCCCAGAGCAAAATGCAAGCCCTACTGTGCTCATCCCCATGGTGTGAGGAACCCAGATGTGCTTTCTAATGGGGTTGCCAGGCATTTCCAACCAAATTCTCATCGGTTTGCAGTCTTGGTGGAAAAACTCAAATAGAGCTCTTCGACCATTTCAAGATCAGGTGCGACCTAGGGAGATGGCTCAGTTGGTAAAGTACCTGCTGTCCGAGCATCAGGACCCGAGTTTCAAGCCCCAGCACACGTTTTTAAAAGCCAACTGTGGCTTTGCACTAGTGGCATCTCACTTCTGGGAAGGCTAAGGTAGCGAGATCCCTGGGGTCACTGGCTATCCAGCCTAACTGAGTGACAAAGAGCAAAGGTCAGTGAGGGACCCTGATTCAAAGGTAAGATGGAAAGGGAATAAAGGGGATACCTGATGTGGCCAGTGGCCTCCACACAAATGAATGCACACACACACACACACACACACACACACACACACACACACACGTCATATGCACATACAGAGCTAACATGACACTCTAACTACAACATCGGTTTGAAAAGAAAAAAGAGGCCAAGAGCTGCACTAGCTGTACACCACTCGTAAACATGACGTGACTCACACAGTCTGTCAAAAATTCAGCTTTGTTCCTGTGATTAGCAAAGGTTAGAAGAGATTTGCTGTTGGCTGACTGTTGAGGACAACAGCTCCGGCTTAATTGGAATCAGCCAAGTGTTTATTTATCAGTATGTGCCATGAGAAATTAATATGGCTTGCCCTTCCTGTCTGGGCTGTGGCTCCCTTTCTAAGAGGTTGCATCCGTGCATGGTGTTCCTGCAAACAGATCTCAGAGCACGTACTGTGAGTGATCACAGATTGCTGTGCTTCTATCCAGGCAGTGCTCCACATCTGTTCATTACCTTTTAGTTCAACCCTATTTCTTTGCTTTGTCGGTGGCTTAGAAATCTTTATCTCATAATTCTTCATGTCAGTCTTTAAAAAAAGAGAAAACATACCTCTACACACAGGCTTTAACCAGCCCTATTCATTTTATTACCAACAAATCCATCATACAGATTTTCCCTAACTCCTCTGATCCGTGGTTACACATGATGTAGTTGGACAAGTTGGCTCCTTTCACTTATGCCTCAGAGAAGAAAGATAAAAGCAGCATGTCTGACTGTGTCAAATGACCAACCAAGGAGGAGTCTAGGTACCTATTTTTTTATTCTTTAAAAAAATGCTAACAATAGCCAGTGGTGGTGGTGGTGGTGCATAACTCTAATTCCAGCACTTGGCAGAGGCAGAGGCAGAGGCAGAGGCAGAGGCAGAGGCAGAGGCAGAGGCAGAGGCAGAGGCAGAGGCAGAGGCAGAGGCAGAGGCAGAGGCA